>NC_089043.1:6163214-6504285 GCF_034140825.1 Oryza sativa Japonica Group
AAATTCGTCATCAATGATGGGTTTGTTTTCAGAGCTAACAAGCTATGCATTCCAGCTAGCTCCGTTCGCTTGTTGTTGTTGCAGGAAGCGCATGGAGGCGGTTTGATGGGACATTTTGGTGCCAAGAAGACACATGACATCCTTGCTAGTCATTTCTTTTGGCCACATATGCGAAGAGATGTTGGCAGGTTCGTTGCTCGCTGCGCTACATGTCAAAAGGCTAAGTCACGCTTACATCCACATGGTTTGTATATGCCTCTTCCTGTTCCTACTGTTCCTTGGGAAGATATTTCAATGGATTTTGTGTTAGGATTGCCTAGGACCAAGAGGGGGCGTGATAGCATTTTTGTGGTTGTGGATCAATTTTCTAAAATGGCACATTTCATACCATGTCATAAAACTGATGATGCTTCTCATATCGCTGATTTGTTCTTTCGAGAAATTGTTCTCTTGCATGGTGTGCCAAACACAATTGTTTCTGATCGTGACACAAAATTTCTTAGCCATTTTTGGAGAACTTTGTGGGCTAAATTGGGGACTAAACTTTTGTTTTCTACTACTTGTCATCCCCAAACTGATGGACAAACTGAAGTGGTGAATAGAACCTTGTCTACTATGCTTAGGCCTGTTTTGAAGAAAAATATCAAGATGTGGGAAGAATGCTTGCCTCATATTGAATTTGCTTATAATCGTTCCTTGCATTCTACTACAAAAATGTGCCCATTTCAGATTGTGTATGGTTTGTTGCCTCGTGCTCCAATTGATTTGATGCCTTTACCATCTTCTGAAAAACTGAATTTTGATGCTAAGCAACGTGCTGAGTTGATGTTAAAACTGCATGAGACAACTAAAGAAAACATAGAGCGCATGAATGCTAAGTATAAGTTTGCTAGTGACAAAGGTAGAAGGGAATTGAATTTTGAACCTGGAGATTTGGTTTGGTTGCATTTGCGAAAAGAACGATTTCCTGATTTGAGAAAGTCTAAATTGATGCCTAGAGCTGATGGACCATTTAAAGTGTTAGCAAAGATTAATGAGAATGCATATAAGATTGATTTGCCTGCAGATTTCGGGGTTAGTCCCACATTTAACGTTGCAGATTTGCAGCCGTATTTGGGAGAAGAAGATGAGCTTGAGTCGAGGACGACTCAAATGCAAGAAGGGGAGGATGATGAGGACATCAACACCATCGATACATCCACGTCCCCCCATATACAGCATGATGGTCCTATTACCCGCGCTCGTGCACGTCAACTAAATTATCAGGTGAGTTCTTTCTTGAGTTCATATTCCTCGTCTTTATACCTCGGAGACGCGTGCACTCGTGTTTTACTCAGGAACGATGGAGAGGATCCAAAGGGAAGAGGATTCGCGCGGGGTGGATTCGGACTGCAGGGCAGCGCCAACTTCTAACGGCCGCCACGACTTCATGCGAACTCCGATTTGGGCGTGCAAGTACTTCATGGAAAGCTTATCAAGTCTACTTTCAAATGGATCCAGCCACATGTCCATATCTGTTCTGGAGCGGCCGCAATTGTCATTTTACTCCCGACTATTTTCTGTCCATGGTGCTGCGTCACCTCTTTTGGCCCAATGGGCTGTGTATCCATGTTGGGCCCATTAGGGGCGCGTCCTAGGGTTGGAGCACGACCCTATGATCGTTCTTCCCCTCTTTTTATACCTCTAGTCGCCGCCAAGAACAGGCGAGTTTTGATGATAGAGATAGCTTCTTGCTACCGGCTCGCAGCGCGCGTGTTGGCTAAACCGCCCGTCTGCCTGTAATCGGAACCCCACCATATTGTGTTTGATAGTGAAACTTTCATCTTTATCTAGCAATCTCAGTGCTTGTCCTACTTGTTCTTGCTTGTTCTTCGATTGCTTGCAGGATGAGTGCCCTCATGGCCGGGTTGACGCGTACCACAAGTTCGCGGCGACCATTGGAGACGGTGTATCGGTTGCTAAGGCGCAGCGTCTTTGGACAGTTGTAGTCGGGCCGTGAACGTCGACTTCATCTAATCGAGTTATCCCTTACCTCTCATCGAAAGATCGGGCCACAAACCCTAGCGGGTTCGCATCATGTCAACACCTGGGACAAATGCTCTACGGCATTCCTCTCGAAATTCTTCCTGATGGGCAAAACCAATGCCCTTCGTGGAAGGATTTCCAGTTGCCAGCAGACAAGGGACGAGTCCATTCTAGAAGCATGGGAATGACTACAGGAGTACGTGGCCACCTATCCTCATCATGGGATGGATAACTGGTTGATCCTGCAGAATTTTTACAATGGACTCACCCCAATCTCCCGCGATCACCTGGACACGGTAGCTGGAGGAGCCTTCTTCTCTAAAACGGTTCAAGGAGCCGTTGAACTAATATAGAAGATGGTTTCCAATATGGGTTGGAGAGAGAAACGACTCCAGACCCGACAGCGAGGCATGCACACCATCAAGGAGACGGAATTACTTGCTGCCAAGCTGGACCTCCTCATGAAACGCTTGGACGACCACAAGAAAAGGTCACAAGGCACCGTCAAGGCCTTGGACTCTCATGTCACGTGTGAGGTCTGCAGCAACACGGATCATTCTGGGAATGACTGCCAGAAAACCCGTGAGGAGGCGATGTACATGGGCAACAACAACGGGTACTGTCCACAAGGAGGTCAGGGGTGGAACCAACCACGCCCATATTATCAAGGAGGTAACAATAACTGTAACTTTTCTAACCAGCCCTCCTTGAAGGATCTCGTTTTTGCGCAAGCTAAAACTACTGATGCATTAAGCAAAAAGCTTGCTGCTAATGAAAAGGTCCTAGAAAACATCAATGTCAAACTAGATGGCTTTGCTTCTGCTTTTCAAAATCAGCTGAGCTTTAATAAAATGATAGAGACCCAGTTAGCTCAGGTTGCATCCTTAGTCCCTGCAAATGAAACTAGGAGGATCCCGGGGCAACCCGACCCCTCAGGTGAAAATGTTAAGGTGATCACGACGAGGGGAGGTAAGTCCCTCGTGATCCGCCATATCCTAACCCTGCAGGAACCAATGGGATGTCAAAAGAAGCGTCATCTAATGACTCGGCTGACAAAGAGGTTCAGCCAGAAAAGACTCTGCCGCAGGAGTACTACGACACACGGTTGCTGCCGTTTCCTCAACGGCTTAGGAAACCGTCAGTAGACGAGCAATTCGCTCGTTTTGTTGAAGTAATCCAGAAGATCCACATCAACGTGCCGTTGTTGGAGGCCATGCAAGTGCCAACATACGCCCGTTATCTCAAGGACATACTCAACAACAAGAGACCGCTCCCAACAATGGAGGTGGTCAAGCTGACGGAGCACTGCAGTAACCTGATACTCCACAAGCTCCCGAAAAAGAAGAAAGATCCGGGGTGTCCTACGATCACCTACTCAATCGTGGCACAACAATTCGACCAGGCCTTGTGCGACCTGGGAGCCAGTGTCAGCATCATGCCAAAAGATGTCTTCGACAGGCTCAACTTCACGGTGTTGGCACCAACACCGATGTGCCTCCAACTGGCTGATTCATCAGTCCGTTACCCGGCGGGGATAGCGGAGGATGTGCCAGTCAAGATACGGGATTTCTTCACCCCAGTTGACTTCGTGGTGCTGGATATGGACACGGGAAAAGAGACGCCGCTCATCCTGGGGCGTCCGTTCCTTAGCACCGCGAGAGCCAACATTGATGTGGGAACTGGGAGTATCCGTTTCCACATCAACGGGAAGGAGGAAAAGTTTGAGTTTCAACCGAGGACGGAACAGTGCTCTATGGTCAGAATGAAGTACGGGCCGAACCCACAGAATATTCAAATGGTCGAGGTGGAGCCACCCAAGACGGACAGCCTGGTGAAGTTCATGCAGAATTTCCTAGAGAAGGAAACAACGATTCCCAGGAACCGTTATTGGAAGACGCCGGTAAAATGCCCAATACCGGCCAAAAAGCTAGAGCAGCCGACTCAGAAAAAGCCGCCGTCCGCACCAAAACCAAAGAAAGTGTGGAGGGAGAAGCAAAAGACGCTCACTCCATCACCTCCGGAGATGGGTAGAAAATCCGTGAACTAAATCAGAAGGAGGTACGGTCTTGCACATTGGACTTTAAATGACGCGACCTTCACCAACAGGTAAATTGGTATGTATCCGCATATTTGCTTTCAACAATTTGAATTTTTGCATCACCGCATGTTTGAATTTCAAATTTGCATTTAGGATTTTTGAATTATGAGGAAATTCTTCAAATGAATTTTTTTTGTTAGAGAACAAACCAAAATAAAATTTTCAGTGAAAATTCGCTGTGCTACGACCACACTGACCGTTGGATTCCAACGGCCGAAAGTGGGGGCGATTGGGCCCACCAGGGGTTCGGCCGAACACCCTGGTTCGGCCGAACCGGCCAGGCCAACGGTCGGCTGCCTCTTCCTTTGAGGCAACGGCTAGTGGGCCCCATGGGTCAGTTGTGACCGTTGTGGGTGCGCTACTTAAGCCAACCGGCTGGGAGAGGGGACTTCACCCCATTTCAACACATTTTCATTCCCTCTCCAAAGTTTGCTCTCAAGTTCATTCAAGCTTTGATAGTTTCCCTCAAATTCAAATATTTAGTTGCATATATACAAGTTGCTTTGGTAAAACTAACCGGCGGATGAAATTCTTGTCATTCCTAACCCCCGCCGGGTTAGTCCGTTCTTGCTCCATTGTGTAGAATGAGGAGGCGACTGTCTCGTCTGTTCAAAGGGTCTGGCTCTTCACTAAGTCATCATGACGAGTCTAGTACTCGTTCATCAGCCGATGTCTCAATGGAAGGCGCCGAAGCTCCGCGACGACTCCTGAACGACACCGACCTCGACCTTGTCAGTGATCAGGAGAGACAAGCCTACTACATGCTGAGCGACCGGGAGTATGCTCACACACGAGAATACTCATCAGAGCTGCTGAAAAAGATAGGTATGGATGTTGAATTTCGTTCTATTTGGAAAGCTGTTGGTTGGCAGAGATTTGCTGTGGTAGATGAGCCCGGTTCTCGTTTGCTTACTTTGCAATTCCTGTGCACTTTGAAAGAAATAGAAGATGGAATTTTCTTTCGCTTTTTCCATAAGGAGTACACACTTACATGGAAAGGCTTAAGTACACTTCTTGGTTTTCACGATTCCTATAAGATCGATATGCAGAAAGGAATTTCTGGGTTCGAGAAAAATAGGTTTTGGGAACACATTTCTGGTGCTCCAATTTGCAAGAAACATAGGACGAATGACATTCATAATCCTACACTTAGGCTCATGCACAAATGGATTGCTATGACTTTGTTTCCTAGAGGTGATCTGAGACCCATTAGGGGAGATAAATTGATTATCATGTTTGCCATGGTTAGAAAGATCAAAATTGAATTGTATGATAAGGCAATGGTTAGAAAGTATAATGTTCTCTGCTCCTGTTGAGTGCACTTCTCTGATTACTCGGATAGCAAAAGGGCTAGGGGTCGTTAGCGACCAAATTGCTTTTATCTCAGCCGCTCGTCCGCATATTGATGCTTATCTAGTGCAAGGCATATTCTGAAACATGGAGTAGATGGATCTTTGATATACTTTTTCCCCAGTTGTACAAATGAAATCCCGTTGCCAAATGCAGGGTATCATTTGTACAACTGCCATGAACTAACCATTCCCCTGCAAACCATAGAAGAATCTCGTGCAGGTGGAACATACAGGGAGACGTGCAACATGACAAGAAACGAACTAGAAAGTTCATCATCCTCGACACCCGTGCAGATGTATGAGGCAGGTTGGGCACCAACTGGGGATGCACCCGGATGGACCCAAGCTCCACGCCATAGCATCGGAGTCTCAACCTGGGCAAGTGCCAGTGAGGACCGGTGGCATGCGCCTCATGATATCCAATGGGGGGGGACAATCAACCTCCTAGGTCAAGTGGTGTGCCTCCATCTCCAAGTGAATGGCGCTCGAGTTCCTCTCGTTGGGACTTGGGTGAAATCACTAGGAGAATGGACACCCTTGATATGCAGACAGGGGAGATCCAGTACAACCTCACGGAACACATAGCTTAAATGCAAGAATGGCAACAATCTGCTAATGCTTAGTTCGCCAACATCAACAACATGATGCAGCAACAGCATAATGACCTTCAGGCGTACTTTCGTTTTTAGGGGTTCAATCCTTATCAAGGACCCTGAGCGAAAGCCAAGCTTGGGGGGGGGGGGAGACATCGTTCCCCCTACTAAGGTAACTTGTATCACATTACATATTTCCCGTTCAATTGCATATTTGCTTTCCAAATGCATCTTATAAAAATGAAAACAACATAAAAGTTTGCAAAATAGAAAATACCAAAAAGATAGGATATGTTTGAGTCATGCTAGGTAAGATAAGCTAGTTCTCTTTGTTGAAATGATGAATAGTTTCTCTGTTATATATCTCTGATATATGGGTTCTTGGTAAATACTTTCTCAAAAGTTAAATATAAGTAGCCAACAATTATCCAGGAACCTGAGGTAAATGGGCTGCACTTGCTTATCTAAGTCTAGGTTGTTGTAAGATATGAGATAGTAAATAAGAGTTACTATGATCCTGATCCTAGTTCGACTTGAATTCCAGATGTTTTGTTTTTCAAAATAATAAGTTTGAAAGTTCCTCATTTGATATAAATTCCTACCAGAGCCAAAAATGTGCTATCATAATTAAACCATATACATTTTGGTTACTTGCCATTCCATTGAATTTTGTCAAACTCTTGTGATTTGTGTAGATACTTCTCATGCTCTATGATCAAAATCATACACCCACATTTATGCACATGCTAAACTCCTACACTGGGAGCTAAGCACTATTTCATTCCATTCCCATTTTACCACCAAAATAAATTCTCCATGCTTTCATGTGCTTTCTTCTCCTACAAAGAGAAGTCCTTTTGAAAAAAAAAGGAGGGAAAGGCATGGTTATGAAAAAAAAGTTATGCTCCGTCAAGCATGAGCATGATGTTGAAAAAAAAAAGAAAAAAAAAGAGAATGGTAGCCATGCTCTCTCCTAATCAATAAAAGAAGGATTTTGGGAGAAGGAAGTAAGCACAAAGGAGAAACATTTTTTTTTCTTTTTCCTCATATACCACACACACATTTTGCATGATCTTGATCTTGAGTATGTTTAGTTATCTGCTCTAGTCTAAGTTTTTGACTTAGTGATAAATGTGAATGCAAGTATGCCATGTTTGATCCCTACCAAGCTCCACATATCAAACCTTAGAGTACGAATAAAATAGGCAACAATTTGGTGAGGAATTCAAATTGATACACTTGGAGAGACTGAGTGAATCATTTGAGGAACTTGGTTTTCTTTTGCAAAATCGTTTGAAAACTTCCAGAATAAGAGTTGAAGAAAGATGGAGTGATTGGTACTCGAAATTGCTGTTCTGTCTTTCAACCGCCCAAGGCAAGGAGAAGCAGTGTCTCGTGGGTAAGGGTAAGCCACCGTGCCAAAGATTATTTAATCTGAGAGAGAGTACATATACCTCGCACCTGTATCTTTGAGATATGCAGCATAGTAGCAACTCCTGATCAACAACCAAGTCTTTGTTCCCTTTCGTCCTTCACTCAGGACGAGCAAAGGTTCATGGTTGGGGGGTTTTGTAGACGGTCGTTATCGATCAGTTTCGACCATCACTATTACCAAAATAGAGGAGAACTAGTGATACTTGCAATGCATAAATATGTTAGAATAATAATATTCCACTAGTAGTAGGTATACTAATCTTTTGCAGAGAATGACACTAAAGTGGAGGAGAATCGACATCAACATAGAAGATAAATCAATCGGACGATGTCGAGAATCAGACTTATGAATGAATGGACCAAGGACGCAGAATTGACACGATGAATTAGGCCAAAATTCACACGATGAATTAGGCCAAAATTCACAAGTCTACGAAGTGAAGCAGTGGAGGAGGCCACCAGCCAAAATGTGGGCTGGTTGGGCCGGTCCCTGGTTCAGCCTCTGCCAGCGCCAATGGATGCAGGGTTTTGAGGGAATGGTGGAGATTCACTCCCTATGGCGGTTGGAGGGTATTACCGACCTTTCCAACCGCCATAACCGTCATTACCTGCCTATTTAAGGAGTTCACTCTCTTCACTTCAACACACACCTCAAGCAATAGCTCTCTCATTTCTCTCAAGTTTCGTTTAGTAGTATCCTGCTGGTGGAATAGGAATAGAGTAGAAATCAGGAGTCTGGAAGCCTTCGGAAGAGTTCGGGTATGGCTCTAGTAGCTTTTCTCTTCTCTTTTGTAAGCTTTGTACTTTTATTAGAATACTCTTCTAAATATATTTATGGTATTGAAATACTTTCCGAGTATATGAATACCTATTTTACATTATGTTCATGTTATACTGAATATACGGCTAGCCTATCTGGGAGATGCTTTGGTGTGGGTATAATGTTTGCTTATGCAATTACTCTATGTCATGACGATGATATTAGAGTAGTATCTGGTAGTTTAGGCGTGGTGTCTAGATTACGGGATATCATTATTTAGGGTTATATATTGCGGATGAGAGGTGGGCCGCTGATGGTGACAGCTCAGTACGGGTATTCCTCTGCGCTGGTATATAATCCTACGTTAATTCCCTGGGGAGGGTATTCCTCCGTATTTAGCCCCGGTTGTGTCACGCCCAGAAATTTAGCCCAAATTTCCAGACTATTTTGTGTATTAAATCCCTGTCCAGGACCAGCCAGGGTACACAAAACGACAAGTAATATACAGTTCCAAACGTAAATAAAGCGTAAAATACTTACAAAAGAGGCACTTAGTCCTCGCACCGAAACGAAAGCAGTAGCAGCGGAAAAAGGCGATCCTAGCGGGGCTTCAGCTCCACTCCACAGGCAAAACTCAACTGTGGTCTGAGCCTTGGTCCTCTAACTTCATCTTCAGCTCAGAAGCACTACACTTCTGAAAAGGGGGAATAATAGCAAGGCTGAGTACAACCACCGTACTCAGCAAGCCACACCAACGATGCAGACATGCAAGGGGATACAAGGATGGTTTGTGGCTATTTGCATAAAGGCGGTTGTAAAACATTTTATTGAGCAAAACAGTAAAACTGTTGAGTAATTAGAGTAACATTAAATCTCCACTGATCAACGCTACACCACGTTGAACAGGCCCAACCAACCCACATGAACTACAGTGTATTGGGTCGATTTATTAAGTGTGAGACTAATCACGGTGAATCTGGTCGACCGCCCATAACCGCGGGCACGGTTATTCGAATAGTTTTACTCTGATCAGAGGTGTACAACTGTACCCACAAGACACAGCCCCATGACACGTTACCGTGCGCCGACATGCCACCACGACATACCGGAAAGAGGCCGTGACAGGACCCTTCGCATAACCCCCTCTAGCCAAGCACACCACACCTCAGGTTTCACCCCCGTCCCCAGCGGGCGACGGGTAGTCCCCTCTCGTGCCTAGGTGAATCCGGAAGTGACAGAGGCCGTCGCAGGGCCCGCCCCGCTCCATCACGCCCACCCTTGCCTGGATGCGTCAGCTAGAGGAAAGCTACACTACAAGCCCAACCGTTGCCCACGCTGGCTTGTGGTAAGTACGATAAGTTCTTCCTGGGCATCCCGCGAACCGGTCCTTAATTGCCATGGGTGCGACTAGCAAAACCATGCACCCACAGCCCACCATTCAGTCGCATTTTAGTTGGATAATTACGACCATGAAGCATGGCCAGATGTCTCGAGCACGCAGCTCAACAAGATACTAGAATGTCTAATACTGCAATTATCCCATCGACTGAGCTAGTGGTAATTAAGCATGGCTAAGCATATAGTTCTAGCTAGGTCATCAAAGTAACATAAGCTAGGCGATTTATTACCCATGGTTGACAAAGGACAGATATCAAGTAAACATGGCACAAGCGAGCAGATAGGTAAAACCCTGACCCCATGTAATTAGCAAAACATGCATATTTATTTGCAAACAGTAAAACATTTGTAAATTGGGATCAACATGCTCAAGGGGAATGTGTGACTTGCCTTGCTTCTTCACTTTGATTTTCCGAACTCTTTTCCTCGCGACCGCGGACTTCCGAAACGACGGATTCTACACGCTGGCATGCAAAACGAGGAAAAACTATAATAAAAACCAAGAAAACAGTACATAAAAACTAAACAAACATGTAGAGCTCAATTTTAGATGAATTTTGCAAGTTGAATGGCTCAATTCGGAGTTCGAATGAATTAGGTATGAATTTTAGAAGTTTTGAGCCATTTAAATGAATTTCTAGAATTAAACTCGATTTATTGTGCAATTATTATTTATTTTCTCAAAGGAAATAGCTTAAGCGCTGACGTCATCAAAGAGGCCGGCGCCGACAGGCGGGCCCCACACGTCAGCGGGTCAAGGGAATCGGTCCACCGTGGACCGGGACCACGGGGTGGCGCGGCTGAGCACGGGCACGGCTCAGGCTGGCCCGGCCGAGCGACGGCTCGCGGCGGCGCGGCCTCCTGCGGCGACGGCCGGTGCACGCGAGAGAGCGGCGGTGAGGCGCGGCAAGGGGATCCGGGCGGCCCAGGCGAGCGGGGCGGTGGCAAGCCGGCCGGCCGACCTAACGGCAGCGGCGCACGGCCTGGTGGTCGCCGGCGGCGGCCACCGGCGCGGCAACGCGCACGGGAGACAGAGGAGGAGGCAAGGAGGGAGAGGAGGAGCTCACCATGGACGCGGCGACGAGGGGCAGGGAAAGGCGGGGGGGGGGAGCTCGGCGTCGGCGCTCCTCGGGATGAAGGCGGAACGGCGACCCGGCGGCGTTCCGCGAGCGGGAACCGGCGGACGGCGGCCGGAAGGACCTGGGGAGGATGGGGGAGAGGTTAGGAGGGGGAGAGAGGGCTCCCAGCGGCATGAATCGCTGGTCGGAGGGGAGAACGGGCGGCGGATGCTCACCGGCGCGAGGGGAACCGTGTTCCGGCGGGATCCCGGCCGTGAAAAGCGGCGGCCGAGGTGCTCCTCGGCGCTGCGAAGCGAGCGGCGGCGACAGCGCGACTTGGGGTGGCTAGGAGCGGCGCCAAGCGGCGGATGGAGTCGGCGGCGGCGGTGGAAGGAGGTGGTGCGCGTGGCGACGGTGCTTCGGAGGCGGGGAGGGGAAATGGAGCTGACGCCGGGGTGCGGCACGACGCGGCGAAGCCGCTGGTGGCGGTCGCGTGGAACGACGGTGGTGGGAGCGGCTGTGGCGACCGGCTGGAGGGTCGTCGGCGAGCGGTGGCGGGAGGTGCGACGGTGGCGGGGTGGTTTTTGTGCACGGGAGGGCTCGGGAGAAAGGGGAAAATGGAGAGGGAGGTGCGGGGAATGTTTTTATAGGGGAGGGGAGGCGGGATCGAGCCCGAGAGAGGTAGAAACCGGCCGGCAACGTGGGAGGAGAGAGAGATGCGGGAGGCGGCGACGTGGCCGGATTTTGCGGGGAGAGTGGGGGGAAACGGCGCGGACGTGGGCGACGACCGCGTCCACGCACGCGCGGGAGAGGGAGTCGCGCGGGAGAGGCGGCGACGTGGGACGATTTGGCGGCCATGGCGGCGGTTGGGGATGGAGCTGGAGGTAGGAGATGACATGTGGGGCCCACCTGTCGGAAAGAGGGGGAGGGGAAAACGGGCTAGGGAGGAAATGTAGACTTGAGAGAGAGAGAGAGCCGAGCGGGCCGAGGAAGGGAAGCCCGGCCTAGGAAGGAGGAGGGGAGGAATTTGGGCCGAGCCCGAAAGGAAGGAAGGGGAAGATTATTTTCTTTTCTTTTTATTCTAATTGGTTCAATGAACTTTGTGCTATTGAAAATTATTTCTTGAGCTCCGAAAATTCACGGGAAATTTCAGAGAGTATTTTAGGGCACAAAGAATATTGCAAAATATTCCCGGCCAATGATTTTTAAGGAAAAATTTAATTCTCCCATTAATTCACTCGAATAAATTGCTTAACTTTTTATTTAATTTCTAGGTAATGCATTATTAAATGATTTTTAATCCCGAACGAAAATCGGGGCGTTACAAATCTACCCCCCTTACAGGAATCTCGTCCCGAGATTCTGGGATGGCTAGAAAGAAAGCTGGTGTAGGCTAGCGGTCTGACTGATCTGCACATTGAACTGCCACATTCTGCTTCGAACTAATTGATTGACTGGTTGATCAAACCTGCACAATTGAAATGGCTGGATTCGACCTTTCTGTTCCTTTGCTTTGCCAAAACTGGACCGACTGGTTCTGCTTGAACTGACCCAACCAGAACTGTGGCTGCTCATGAAACTTACTTATCTTGATCTGAACTGTTGATACTAGCAGTTTGATAACCTGACAATTCACCAAGCTGGCTAGAGAAGGGTGAAGTTGTTCCTAAGACTTGCATCTGGCATTTGTAACTCATTGATCCTACGTCCGCTTGAACGGGTCCTGGCTCGAATGACACGTAATTCCAGGAAACCTGCTTGACCTGTCTTTCGTCTGAACTGCAACCGTCCCTAATGCTGCTTCTCAAAGCTGAGCTATTGACCTGGCCTCACCGGTGTACCTCAGAATTCAATCAGATAACTTAAGATCGGTGTAACTCTGCTGACACCTTGCAACTGGCTTCCTCAAGTACTACCCGGATTGTTGCACTGGGTTGAACCTTCAACTAAAACAGCGATGAGGTGAGCCAAAACTCATCTCCGAGACCTACCCCCCTCATAAGGAGTAGTCTTACTTTTGCCTGACTGGGAACAATTGGACTATTGTCCTTGAAAAAAATAACCGACACTTCTCTGACTTACAAAGACCCTCACTTCGAAAACTGAAACTTCGTCGATTCATCAAAATAGAGCAATGACGACGCACTTTCATCCCAGCAAGATTTGGAACTTAACCCTCAGTTGCTAATAGGAAATTCCACATAAAGAAATTCTCATTTAGCTCCTGATCTTACTAACTCTTGACTACTTCCCCAAACAGTTCTAACTGCTGGTACAACTGTCTTGCTTCTGACTTGATTTTTGGTGTCATATGCCTAAACAGATTGCATAGTTGACATTCCTTGAAACAAGCACTGATCACTTAACAAATCCAACTCAAGGGGTCCTTCCCACGGCATGACATTTCACTTCTTCGACCATCCTTTGCTGACTCTTCCTGGGTTGACGGACTATAGATCCTACAACAGTTTTCCGGAAAATACTGCAATCTGAACAACTATTGGAAACTGACTTTGATGCTACCAAGAGTTTCTGCTCTTTGATCATAACAACTTCGCTTCCATACCTTCGGTAAAGATGATCTGTTGAATAGGGATTCTGTGCCATATACCTTGCTGACTACACATTTCTATTTCTGGACCCGACTCATGTATCTTCCTGACTCGGGTATGGAACAATTTCTTTTTCAACTTCTGGGAAACATTGAGATGGTATTTAGAACTTATATTGGTTGCCTTGAACTAAGCAAACACCTACTGAATTCATGATCGCACCACTAGGGTATAATTGCTGATTACAATCCTCTAACACCTTCCACGGTTAGAGAGTTTCCAAGATTCTTTATATGATGTCACTTTCAATTATTCCATCACTCCTTTCATCTGAGTGCCACTGATGCTGACTTTAGAGAGATCTCATCATGTCGAGTGTTGAGGGTCTAACCATTTTCACTCCGTTGGTAAACCATTCCTCTATTGGCTCGCAAATCGGTTTTGGGAGCTCAACAAAATTGCGATGAGTTAGAAGAGAAACTCTTGGTTTCTTGTAGCACTGACAGATACACAAGTTAACTTGCTTTGGCATGATCAAGATGGACCATATAAGTGGAGAACAAAACTAATTGACTCATACTTTATTCAATATTCCCTTTTCATTAGATAACTGCCATAAACTTCTATGTACAAGATGAAATGCGACAAAGATAAACACTTGAAGGCTACTGCTGGGATGGAAAAGTAAAGGGCTTGACTAGAGCTGCAATTGCTTCCATTATTCGAACATGACCGACTTGTTCTTTAACTCCTACTAGCTGAAGTCTCACCGGGAACGTTGCCCTGCTTGCTGATCTTTGATGGTGGAGTGGCAACTGTCTTGACAGCTGTAACAGGTAGGATCTTCTTTCCCGTGGGGTTACCAAGCGGTGATTTGCCGATGGACCTCCGAATTGGAGCAATACGAGGTGCATTGCTAGAACTGACAACAGTCGGGCGACCTGGTGCTGGCGACACTTGCTGCGGGTGCTGACGAAGGAGCATACTTCCTCTTTGTAACTGTAGCGAGCTATTGTTCTCCTGGCATTGCTTACCCTGCTGGCGCTGGTGCTGTAGGCTTGAAACGATGGCCGGTGGAACAATGCGGCCTCTGACGGTGCCCTTGACGATGATTCGTTGAGGCGGAGGTTGCACATTCAGGTGTCGATTGGTGTCGTGGGCAGTGCTGGTAACTTGCGAATAACGACGAACTGCCTTTGCTGCTCTTGGAAGAGGACAATCACTGAAACAATGTCCTGGCTTACGACAGTTGCGACATAATTGACTTGCTTGGTCTCGGGGTGCAGGCTTCTGATTATGCACTTTGGCAGCTGAAACTGGAACAAGCAGTGATTTATGAACATCCCTAGCGATGTTGCTTCTTCCATGGTTGGCTTGCACTGGGGCTGGAATTGGAGGAAGAGCAGAAGGATTGTGACTGATGTCGTCTACTGCCATTTGTTGACGAATGGGTTGCACGGTTCTCCCTTGTTCTTTCTTGGTCAAAGCTAGGACCGAGTTCCGCTGACAATCCTTAGGCACATGATCTGCTCCCTCACACAGGAAACATGTGACCTTCCTCAAAGGGCATTCATCTGAGTAATGGGTGTATTCACCACAGCGGCATGTGGGGAGGCATAAACTAGCAGTGTGTCCGACTACCCCACATCTAGTACATGCTTTGAACTTCAACTCTCTTTCCCTGAAACTGTCAAGGGTCGCGTCATCATCGTCATCATTATCATCATCATCGTCATCAGCAGAAAACCACTATCCTGATTCATCATCTTCGGGTCTGGGCGGACCGTACTTTATGAGATGTCGGGTTAGCTGACGTGCTCCACGGAAGTTATTTCTTCCTCTCTGACGCTTGGGTATCCTTGCTGCGTCTTCAGGTGTAAATTCTGAACCGGTGATGATCATGGTCCTGCCATTATCCATCTTCCATATCACTGTCCTGTTCGCTCCAGAGTTGGGCTGCAAAGTACCATCCTTCTTGTCGGTAGACTGACTTGGAGCTTGGTTACTTCCGGGGTGCTGCTTCTCGTCTTCTTCAGGTGACCTGGCGAACACCTTCCATGGACAGTTCCTTACATAATGACCTTGCTCACCACAGTCATAACAGGTAGCACTTACTTTCCTTTGGTCTGACGATGACTTGGCTGTCGTTATCTTCAGGGATCTGGACAGCATTTTGACAGGGGTCTTCGGTGCCGATATTGGGAACTCCTGACTCTGACTCTGATTCGGGTTTCGGGCTGGCATCTGGACTCGCACCTGCGGTTGGTGACATTGACGCGACTCCTGACATTGCCGTTGCATCTGTTGCATCTGGTATATTTGGTACCGACGTCGCATCTGTTGTAATAACTCTTCCACTGTCTTAGTTTGATTAGCCATGACTTGGGGTTGAGGCTGATCTTCAAGAGGCTGATGTGGAATACTATTAGAATTGCACTGAGTTGCCCCATGAAACTGACAGGGTCCTGATTCGATGAAATTGTCCCTCATGCTGACCATCTGCTGCAGGCACCAGAGAGAGGGGGAAATGGGAGGGGTTACTAGAGATGAGGTACTAAACCACTTGCCTAGTGATATGTTGTGAGTAGATTTTTATGGTTTAAGTTGCTTAAGCAAACAACCTAGTATGGTCGCATCCCCACCAATGATGCAAGCCATACCCCTACACACAAGCAAACAACACACGATCTAGAAGCTAACGAAACTACTCTTCATGGAAAGATTGGGTTTAGGTCATCTCCGGGAAAACTCCTATTGATCTTCGCGGAACGACGAGTCTGGACAGATCTTCTCGCTCTTTGCACGAAGCTTGAGGCTTAGCTTGACTTGACTTCCAAACATGCACAAAGCTGATGGCTTGTCCTTCAGGTTTGACAGCTGTCACGCCCGGAATTTCTATCCAAAATTCCAAACGCTTACATGTGTGTGAACCCTCGTCCAGGAATCAGCCGAGGCACACAATAACAAATTGATAATAGAGTACAATTATTACTCCAATTAATAGGCGAATAAAATGTCATTACAGAGGTAGATAGTTCCTCACAATCAATAAAGATCTAAGCAGCGGAAAATAAAATAAACGGCGCGGACGGCTCCACTCCACAAGCAGCTTGACCAAGGCTACACCTAATCCTCCACACCATCAGCATCATTGTAGAACTCTTCCTCTGATGAATGATTGCAAGGTGAGTATATGACATACTCAGCAAGCCACGCAGCAAATATGCAAGTGCACAGGATAACAAAGGATGGCATAGTAGGGTTTCATTTGCAAAAGCAGCATTTAGCAAACATTTGAGAATTATAAAACAGTAGAGTAATTAATCATCAATTTTAATCAACACTAAACAGCACACCCATGCTGCTCAGGCCCAACCATCCTGAACAACCATACCCGGCTGTACAGATCTATCTCCAAACCAGGAATATACCATTCCAAACCAGGAGCTAAACAAATTATTACCAGTTATAGCATCTTTTATTATGGTGAGAAGTGTGAAACTAATCACAAAAGACATTGTTAGACCTGCCCATAACTGCGGGCGCGGCTATTCGAATAGTTTTACTCTGATCAGAGGTGTACCACTGTACCCACAAGACACAACCCCACATCATGTCACCATGTGCCTCAATACCACCACGGTACCTCGGAAAGGAGTTGTGACAATACCCCTTGCATAACACAATCCACTACAGCGCACCTTTCCTGGATCATAATCACCCCCTTAAAAACAAGGCATGGACTCCCCAGCGACCCCCGTGGGCTTATCTCCGCCACTTCTCAGTCTGGTGCCCCGCAATGAACCATGCTATACAAAAGATAAAGCCGTTGCCCACGCTGGCTTGTGGTTGGCACGGTTAATGTTTCACAACCGAAACTCGTGAACCGGTCCTTAATTGTCATGAGCACGACTCTCAAAACCATGTGCTCACAACCCACCATTATCAAGTTTTAGTTGGCACATTCATTAATTAACCAATCACGATTGGCCATCGTGAACTATCATTAAGCCATCATTAAATAATAGTGAGTCATAAGTTATCCCAATAGTGTGCTAATGTTTCTAAGCATGGCTAAGCAATCACATCTAATATCTAGCTGAACCAATATGTAAAGCTCAACTAGTCAAGTTATAATAACCCAAGGTATCAAGGAATAAAGTAATCAAGAACAAAAGGGCTATAACAAACAATAGGTTAATTCCACCCAATGACATTCGAAAATAAATGCAATATTTGAATAGAAACAGTAGCTTTAAACGGGATCAACATGCTCAAAGGGTTGTTTGGGATCTGTGTGACTTGCCTTGCTGGCCTTGGAACTCTTCAAACTCTTCTCCTGCGAAAACGGGCTCTCCGGAAACGACGGAATCTAAGCAAAAAAGAGCAAAATCACCAAAAAAGCACATAAACAAGCATGAACAGTACATGTGGATATTTTTAACATGTAGATCTCAATTTTAGAAAAATTTAGAGACTTGAACCAACTAAATCGGAGCTAAGATGAATTAGTTATGAATTTTTGAAGATTAAATCGGATTAAAACACTTAAATTGATTTTAATTGAATTATGACGCAATAATGAATTATTTTTGAAAAGGAAAAGGAGGATTATTGCGTCAGCGGGCTAGGGTTTCGGTGGACCGGGCGCACGGGCGACGGTTCACGCGAACGGACGGCCGAGATCGATCCATCCAAAACGGACGGCCGAGATCGATCGGTCTACGACCGGCTCACGGAAGAGGGCGACGATGACGTCAGCGATGACGTCACCACCGGCGGCGGCGGCTCAGCGGCTCGGGCTTGCATGCTCGCCGGCGAACGGCGGCGCTTCGGCACGAACGGAGAGCACCAACGGGTAGAGCGCGACGCGGCGAACTCACCGGTGACCAAAGGAGCGGCGGAAGACCAACGGACGGCAACGGCGACGACGAAGAAACGACGGCGGTCTTCGGGTCGACGGCGGCGATGGTGCTCCGGCGATCTTCGGCGACGGCGAAGGGGCGGACGAGGACGGCGACGGGACGGCGACCACGACGGCGGTCTTCCCGAGCGACGGCGACGTCTGGAACGGCGGCGGCGCACGGCTGGAGCGACGGCGGCGCTAGGGCACACGGCGCTAGGGCGCTACGGACGACGAGAGGCGAAGGCGAAGGTGGCGGCGGGTAGAGAAGAGCTCGGGGGTCCTTTTAAAGGGGCTAGGAGGTGACGGCGAAGGCCCACGGCGGCTGGCGACGAGAAGGAAAGATCGGGGTTTGAAGGAAAGAGACCGATCCGATTCGAACTCGAATCAAACACATTCCAAACCGATTTAGCCGATGTTTCCAAAGGAGAAAAGGTAGAAGAGATCCCAAAGATTGTTTCCCCTCAATCAATTTCACCGGAAACGAAAACGAACGGCCGGATTTTGGAAAGGAACGGCGGCGGCGCGAAACTAGGGTTTCGGGCGGCGGCGGCCGGAGGTTGACGACGACCCTGACAGGTGGGCCCCACCTGTCAGCGGGCGGACGCGCGCGCGCGCGGCGGCGGACTGGGCCGACATGGGCCGAGGAGAGAGAGAGCGGTTTTGGGCCGACTTTCGGCCCAAAGCCAAAAGAAGACTTTTTAAAACCTTTTTCAATTTAAATTATTCATGAAATGCAATTCCATTTATTAAAAATACTTCCTTAGCTCAAATAAATCCCAGAAAAATCTAGGAATTATATAATTAAGCAAAGTATTTAATGAAATTTTATCTGGCCCCATTTTATATTGGAATTTATTAATTAAAATTAGATCTTCTCTTCAAGACTTTTAAAATTATTTCTAAAAATTCCAATTAAACAACAATTTATATATTTTGAATTTTCAGGGTGTGACAACAGCTAAAAGAATTGGAGGGACAGGGAGGAGAATTTTAAAAACCGTTTCACAAGGAAATGCCGAAGGGCGAGAGGAGACATTATGCAAATAGGGTTTTCAGAAAGTTTGTCCTTAGGTTTTGACCGTTTGGCTCAACCTACAGTCAAGTTGGCTCTGATACCACTTTGTCACGCCCAGAAATTTAGCCCAAATTTCCAGACTATTTTGTGTATTAAATCCCTGTCCAGGACCAGCCAGGGTACACAAAACGACAAGTAATATACAGTTCCAAACGTAAATAAAGCGTAAAATACTTACAAAAGAGGCACTTAGTCCTCGCACCGAAACGAAAGCAGTAGCAGCGGAAAAAGGCGATCCTAGCGGGGCTTCAGCTCCACTCCACAGGCAAAACTCAACTGTGGTCTGAGCCTTGGTCCTCTAACTTCATCTTCAGCTCAGAAGCACTACACTTCTGAAAAGGGGGAATAATAGCAAGGCTGAGTACAACCACCGTACTCAGCAAGCCACACCAACGATGCAGACATGCAAGGGGATACAAGGATGGTTTGTGGCTATTTGCATAAAGGCGGTTGTAAAACATTTTATTGAGCAAAACAGTAAAACTGTTGAGTAATTAGAGTAACATTAAATCTCCACTGATCAACGCTACACCACGTTGAGCAGGCCCAACCAACCCACCTAAACTACAGTGTATTGGGTCGATTTATTAAGTGTGAGACTAATCACGGTGAATCTGGTCGACCGCCCATAACCGCGGGCACGGCTATTCGAATAGTTTTACTCTGATCAGAGGTGTACAACTGTACCCACAAGACACAGCCCCATGACACGTTACCGTGCGCCGACATGCCACCACGACATACCGGAAAGAGGCCGTGACAGGACCCTTCGCATAACCACCTCTAGCCAAGCACACCACACCTCAGGTTTCACCCCCGTCCCCAGCGGGCGACGGGCAGTCCCCTCTCGTGCCTAGGTGAATCCGGAAGCGACAGAGGCCGTCGCAGGGCCCGCCCCACTCCATCACGCGCACCCTTGCCTGGATGCGTCAGCTAGAGGAAAGCTACACTACAAGCCCAGCCGTTGCCCACGCTGGCTTGTGGTAAGTACGATAAGTTCTTCCAGGGCATCCCGCGAACCGGTCCTTAATTGCCATGGGTGCGACTAGCAAAACCATGCACCCACAGCCCACCATTCAGTCGCATTTTAGTTGGATAATTACGACCATGAAGCATGGCCAGATGTCTCGAGCACGCAGCTCAACAAGATACTAGAATGTCTAATACTGCAATTATCCCATCGACTGAGCTAGTGGTAATTAAGCATGGCTAAGCATATAGTTCTAGCTAGGTCATCAAAGTAACATAAGCTAGGCGATTTATTACCCATGGTTGACAAAGGACATATATCAAGTAAACATGGCACAAGCGAGCAGATAGGTAAAACCCTGACCCCATGTAATTAGCAAAACATGTATATTTATTTGCAAACAGTAAAACATTTGTAAATTGGGATCAACATACTCAAGGGGAATGTGTGACTTGCCTTGCTTCTTCACTTTGATTTTCCGAACTCTTTTCCTCGCGACCGCGGACTTCCGAAACGACGGATTCTACACGCTGGCATGCAAAACGAGGAAAAACTATAATAAAAACCAAGAAAACAGTACATAAAAACTAAACAAACATGTAGAGCTCAATTTTAGATGAATTTTGCAAGTTGAATGGCTCAATTCGGAGTTCGAATGAATTAGGTATGAATTTTAGAAGTTTTGAGCCATTTAAATGAATTTCTAGAATTAAACTCGATTTATTGTGCAATTATTATTTATTTTCTCAAAGGAAAAAGCTTAAGCGCTGACATCATCAAAGAGGCCGGCGTCGACAGGCGGGCCCCACACGACAGCGGGTCAAGGGAATCGGTCCACCGTGGACCGGGACCACGGGGTGGCGCGGCTGACACGGGCACGGCTCAGGCTGGCCCGGCCGAGCGACGGCTCGCGGCGGCGCGGCCTCCTGCGGCGACGGCCGGTGCACGCGAGAAAGCGGCGGTGAGGCGTGGCAAGGGGATCCGGGCGGCCCAGGCGAGCGGGGCGGTGGCAAGCCGGCCGGCCGACCTAACGGCAGCGGCGCACGGCCCGGTGGGCGCCGGCGGCGGCCACTGGCGCGGCAGCGCGCACGGGAGACAGAGGAGGGAGGCAAGGAGGGAGAGGAGGAGCTCACCAAGGACGCGGCGACGAGGGGCGGGGAAAGGCGGGGGGGGGGGGGGGTGGCGCTTGGCGTCGGTGCTCCTCGGGATGAAGGCGGAACGGCGGCCCGGCGGCGTTCCGCAAGCGGGAACCGGCGGACGGCGGCCGGAAGGACCTGGGAGGATGGGGGAGAGGTTAGGAGGGGGAGAGAGGGCTCCCAGCGGCATGAATCGCTGGTCGGAGGGGAGAACGGGCGGCGGATGCTCACCGGCGCGAGGGGAACCGTGTTCCGGCGGGATCCCGGCCGTGAAAAGCGGCGGCCGAGGTGCTCCTCGGCGCTGCGAAGCGAGCAGCGGCGATAGCGCGACTTGGGGTGGCTAGAAGCGGCGCCAAGCGGCGGCTGGAGTCGGCGGCGGCGGTGGATGGAGGCGGTGCTTCGGAGGCGGGGAGGGGAAATGGAGCGGACGCCGGGGTGCGGCACGACGCGGCGAAGCCGCTGGTGGCGGTCGTGCGGAACGACGGTGGTGGGAGCGGCTGTGGCGACCGGCTGGAGGGTCGTCGGCGAGCGGCGGTGGGAGGTGCGATGGTGGCGGGGTTGTTTTCGTGCACGGGAGGGCTCGGGAGAGAGGGGAAAATGGAGAGGGAGGTGCGGGGAATGTTTTTATAGGGGAGGGGAGGCGGGATCGAGCTCGAGAGAGGTAGAAACCGGCCGGAGACGTGGGAGGAGAGAGAGATGCGGGAGGCGGCGACGTGGCCGGATTTTGCGGGGAGAGCGGGGGGAAACGGCGCGGACGTGGGCGACAACCGCGTCCACGCACGCGCGGGAGAGGGAGTCGCGCAGGAGAGGCGGCGACGTGGGAGGATTTGGCGGCCATGGCGGCGGTTGGGGATGGAGCTAGAGGTAGGAGATGACAGGTGGGGCCCACCTATCGGAGAGAGGGGGAGAGGAAAACGGGCTAGGGAGGATATGTAGACTTGAGGGAGAGAGAGAGCCGAGCGGGCCGAGGAAGGGAAGCCCGGCCTAGGAAGGAGGAGGGGAGGAATTTGGGCCGAGCCCGAAAGGAAGGAAGGGGAAGATTATTTTCTTTTCTTTTTATTCTTATTGGTTAAATGAACTTTGTGCTATTTAAAATTATTTCTTGAGCTCCGAAAATTCACGGGAAATTTCAGAGAGTATTTTAGGGCACAAAGAATATTGCAAAATATTCCCGGCCAATGATTTTTAAGGAAAAATTTTAATTCTCCCATTAATTCACTTGAATAAATTGCTTAACTTTTTATTTAATTTCTAGGAAATGCATTATTAAATGATTTTTAATCCCGAACGAAAATCGGGGCGTTACAGGTTGTATGGTCATGATGGGCTGTCGTAAGGAACTCGACAGTCAGGGATGGCTTCTCAAAGTACCAGGAGGGCATCGGATAGAGGGTATTAGCTAGTATATCAGCTAACTAGAATGTATGTATACTATGTATATTAGAAGTATAGGAATATATTTTCTTTCTCTTTTCTTTCCACTTAGCTTAGATGATTTATTATGAGAATGAGTAGTTATTGCTTGTGTGTCACTCTACCCTTGAATTATCTTAACCCCTACTTAGAATATGATTATCACAAGTAATATATAAATTATTAGTTGAGTTGTCTCTACATGATCTTCCCACGGGATAAAATAAATACGATACCCTTGGAATACTCTCAGGTGAAATGCTACAATGATATATCTGTGCGCTTGCGGATGAACTCTGTAACCATAATATTCCAAACATATTTCTGCGCCATTGCTGAGAATTATATTTCTAGTAATGTTGTTAAGAAATACCAACACTCCGCCTCTCCTCGCGTGTTGTGCCTCGCGGGTCACAGCCGTCTCTGCTCCCACTCTGCCTCTGCTCGCCCGCATAAATCTCTGCTCCAACTCCTGCTATCCATCACACCGCTGCCGCCTAGCCAGCCACCGGCCGCTGATACCGGGAGCTAGGGAGGCCGTGGCGTGTAGCACAGCAGGCAGTAGCAGTGCGCTGGTGCCACCTTCGGCCTTCGCCCTTCGATTCCGGCCTTCCCCTGCAGGTACTTTACAGGTCTGCTCCTTTACCTAATTTGCTCTATACTGATTTTTGATTGAAACTTGCTCTATGCTATCAATTTGTTATTTTTGATTGTCGATTTGTGATCGTCTATTAGACTACTATCATAATGTCATTGCCGATTTGTGATTAGTGAATATGCATTTTTTGTGGTCCATTCCACAGTCATGAATATGTGGTTACAACATATGTTTGCTTATTTACACGGCAAGTTTATTATATCGTGTGCCCCAGTGCCAGGAAAAATTAGTGCGCTGTGTTTCTTCCATCATGTTGGTCGCACCAGTAAGATGGGAAGTGTTTTACCTAGCCTATAGTGCTTCTTTAATCAGTAGATTGGGAGTTTAGGACTTTGCTTTTCTGAATGCTCAAATTGTATTCTCAGATTGCATTTCAGTGCATTCACAATCTTTTATGGCAATATGTCATGGTTAATTACACATTCTGCATGTAGCATCCAACCTGAAAATCATTTGATTACTGCAGCATTTATTCCCAGCAATAGAGCATCTGTGCGAGCAGACGATGACATATTTGTGCTGTAAACTATTTCTGTAGAAGTATTTGTCTTAAAAGTAATACTATTTGGTAATGTTTCTAAATCTATCCATTTTCAACCTTGAGTTCAGGTTTCTGCAGTACACGATCCCTTCAAACAAAATTAAATAGTTAATAATTTAATTACCAGTATTCAGAGGGCACTTTGTGTCGTAGGCTCTTCAGACCTTCCGTTATATTTGAGAGATGAAGTGAATAATTCAAGTCATCAAACAAACATAATGAAACATCCGACACCTCGCGAGAGAAATATTGGAGACATTGCTGAGCCCTTAGCCTGCCAGTCAACTTCAGCCTGAGATGTGCCCGTCAAACCACTCGAAGGCGGCGACCAGATATGTTACACATTCAGAAGACTTGACAAAAATGGCTAAAGATCTACAACCTCTCAAATATTTCTAACTCATACTCATGTGAATATAGTTTCCAGGATGTGCACTAGATTCACACTTTCATCTTAAGCATGATTATACATAGCAAACACAACTAAGATGAAAGAAACTTAAGACTTACAACAACTTAATAATTACATAGGCCGACCGGCCAAATAGACTTATTAGAGAACAGCGGAAGCTTGACTACCCAATCACAAGCACACCGACTAGGGGTTTACCCCATTAAGTTCTCATCCTAGAAGAAGCAATCAAAACCCGCATCACTTAAAGACTAAGTCTAAACCTGCAAACAAAAGGTTATATCAACAACAAGAGTCAGTACATTAAATTGTTTAATGGCAAGTACAAGTCAATCCTACTATACTACATGTAAGGCATATATTCAAAGGAAGGCAATATGTAGTTCAATTTCAGTATAAAGCAAGTTTTGTTTCGCAATTCTTTTGTAAAGGAGTTGATGCTTCAATTAACAAAACAAATTTTAAGTTTCAATATTAAGTTCATCATAATTCCATCATAATCAATCTCTTGTTGTCATCCTTCGACAACAAGTCATAATATATCACCACACACACACAACTCAACACATTTATCATTTCAAACCAAGGTCATATGTTCACATTTTAAAACATAGTCTATACTCATGACACTTCACCAAAGCGCTCTTGACCGTGAACACGGCTAATCAATTAGTTTAAAGAACTCTGCAAAATTTGTACACCTTTATCCACATGATGTGATAGAAGCCCAGAGGCTACACTCTAGTTGGTTCAGTGCCGGCCAAGCACCCCACACTCTACATTATGAGTGCGGACTAGAGGTCACAACGAAGCCTTTACACTACTTAGAATCTAGCCTTGCACCAGCACGATACGTGTTCCTCCATCCTAGGCATACTTGAAAATATGTCTAGAACCGTTAAGTGGCGGGCCCACGCCTTAAACTTAATGCCGTGGTGGCGGACACAACGGGAACCCACCCACGTGGCACAATACCGTTGTATTGGACAGACTTAGTCCCCTAAACTACCACGTCAGGGCAAATAGGAAGTTCCTCTGAATCATCGACTAATTCCTCAGAATTATCGACTAACTCATACACACCAGCCTACCAGAATGCAAGGCTAGTTCTAAATAGATTAATCAGCTTAGGCCATCCCATACTAGCACATGTGGATGTACGAATAACTTTAAGTTGGTGACACAAGTTCGGTCCTTACGGACTTGGCCAAACACTCCCCCTATCGGCATGCACCTAACACCATATGCACATCACTTGCCGCCCAAGTCTAAAATCACATTTTACACATTTTAGTTCGCAAATACCCATCATATTCATTTTATTCCAGCAAAGGTTCATGTGTCAAAAATCACATTTTAATTATAGATGGAATGAACATTTGCATATTTCTAAGCATGGCTAAGCAAGTAGTTGCATATAGAGCATATATAAACCCATTTGAGCACAAAGAGTGTGCTCTAACCATTTCTAGGGGTTCAAACAGCAAGAGGATCAATTATTCAAGGTAGGGAATGCAGCAAATAGGTCATAACTACCTTATCCCAATTTCAAATACCGAAATAGTCTAAGTTCACATGCAACTTTGCAAACAAATATTTTCATTCCTCAAATCATGGGATTCAATGTGTTCAAAGGATGGGAGGAGAAAACTTGCCTTGATCAGAGAAATGTTAGCACCTAATCCACTCCTTCACCGATTATGCAATTATCTAGATAAAGGACACGTTATGCAATTAAACACCGAAATAGCTGAAAATCTAAAATGCTCTAAAATTCATGATTTATGCACAGTGATTAGGTACTGGTCTTATAATGAATTTAGGTGAAAGAATTTTTATTTTATCTTATTCCATTTGGGAGTTATGAATTTTAGAGGTTTTATCGGTTTATAGTAATATAGTCTTAGGTAGTGTTACAAAATACTTTTGTAAAGTGATTTTTATTAGATTAGACTTCACAGGGGTGTGGAGATGTGTTTTCTAAGACTAACACATTTGGTTTCACAAATTTTGGATTTATAATGAATTCTTTATGCATTTTACAAGTTATAACGTGTTAGAGTTGTTGGTTCAGAACATGCTACCTACTGTTTAAGTTGAATAAAAGAAGTAATTTGGTTAACTAAAACATTTTTAGTTCACATGTTTATGGTTTTTACTACTATGGTTCATACTTTATAAACTAGGGGTGCTCTGATCTAGACTAGCAATACATTATATTAACCTAGAAATTATTATATGAGCTAAGTTCTTTTAAGTTTTAGTGGATGGGAAAGGAACTATGCTCCACTGTTCTAACAAGTTTTATTTAGGTTTATTCATAGCTAGAGTGCATTATAAATACTTCTACACATATATTTTGCTTAACCATTACTAAGTAATTAACTCCTAGGTTATCTATTTAAAGATTAGAGCTATCATTTGTACAAAAGGTGTCTTATTTTATTTTACTATGTTGAAGCTAACCATTTGCTGGTTCTATAGAAACTTGGTTCATTTCATTTGGACTAAAAATGAATTTTCTACAAATCTTACAAATTAAAGGCTTCTCTATGTTGGTAAATCCTTACATGATTAGAGACTTTTACTACACAGTAAGTATATAATTTTATTTCATAACCTGGGAATACACATTTTGATGATTCTACAGAACTTAAGTTTACTAAAATTGAAGCTAAGTTGAATTTTATATGAATTTCTAAAATTTAGCTTATCTAAAACTAGTCATTTTAAAGATAATAGTTTTAGAGGCTTTTGATGCAAAGTAAGTAATTACTTTTATTTCACCTAATCAGAGAGTGCATGATGATGAATTTGTAGAATTTGAGTTTGTTTCAAAATGAGTTTAGATGAATTTTCTATGTGTTTTATAAATTTGTATATGCTTTATGTATGACTTATCTTAGATAAATGTTAGAGGCAAAGTTTGTACAGTGAGTGTCAAGTTTTATATTCCTGGAATAAAGTTCATAACCTTAAGAATCTACAGCAACTGGAAACACTTCAAAATAAGCTATATTTGATTTCTTATGGATTTTACAAGTTTGTGCATTTTTCTGTTAAACATATATTTGTTTGGCATTGCCTTAATTATTCTCCAGATTTTAAAGGATGGGGTCCACATGGCTGTGAGGGACCAATATGCAAAAAGGCCCTTGAGGTTTCTAGGAATCAACCCGCAGTCCTAGGCCCATATGTCAGTGTGTTTCTACAATTGTAAACGGATCCCTGCACTTAATCTAATTCACGGGAGTCATCCCTCTGCTCTAGACAGAGCAGAGCTAGCCATGGCTGAGCTCGATCTCGAGCTCGCCAGCGGCAAACGTTGGCTCGTTTGAGGTTGAGGTCAAAAGATAAAATGAAGAGCAAGCTCTCGCGATTCCATTCCTCTAGTTTTCTTGGTTTGGGGACATCGGAGTAGCGCCGATGGCTAGTGTGAGCGGAAGGTGTTTTCGGGTGATGGTGCATGTGCATCTACAGTCATGTATTGGTTAAGTGGGTGCATGCATGTGAGTATTTGAGGTTCATGGGTATATACCATGGTGTTGGCCAGAGTTGATGAGGTCCAGACGATGGCGGCAGCACACGAAAATGGCTTGGCGACGGCGCTTCACTCCGGGATGACGTCGACGGCTTGATCTACCAATCCATCTGGCATGAATGAGGTCATACGTTGTTAGCGAGGTCTCAGGGATGCTTCATGTGCAAAGAATCAGACAATGGCTCACCGGAGAAGGCGGAATCGACCATGGCGACGGCGGCGGATTCAAATTGGCGCCGGGGAAGAAAAGATGCGTTCTCCGTGTTCTAGATGTCTTGGGCTGGGGTTCTTGAGGCGTTTTGAAGAGTAGGTCGAGGTGAGATTCTTGGCGCAGCGGCTTGCTCCGAGATGGTCGAGGATGGCTAGACGACGACGATGATTGAAGCGGCGGTGCTCCAGTGCGTGCTCCAGGGCGCCGTCGGCGTGGTCGCGTTCCGATGGCTGTGATGCACAAAACGGGAGGTGGTCAAAAGAGAAATGGTTCGGCATTGTGTGGAGATAAGGGAACGCGAAAAACATAGAGATGACCTCGACCCAATCGGCGTTGGCGAAGGTCGTCGCCACTACGACCGGCGGCGAGGTTGAGGATGACGGAGAGGCTGAGGACCTCTCCCTCGGCTTCTTCAGCTCTAGAGTGATGTGCGGAGTTGGGCGACTCGGTCTGGAGGAGATGGAGGCATGACTCAGTGACTTGAAGGCGTCGACACGTCGTCACCACGCGTCGACGCGTCCAGGACTCGGTCGGCTCTCGATCTCTCCCTCTCTGTGTTTCTTGGTCGGCTGAGGATGAGGGACAGAGGAAGGGCAAGCTAGAGAGGCTGCCAGGTGGGTCCAGGTCGTGGCAAACTAGGCTAGGGTGAGAGGGTTGGGTAAGATTCTGGGTAAACTTGATTTTCAGATCATTTTTCGGAATTATTTTCTTCTCTAACTTTGTAGCTTCGTAAATTAATGTGTAGACCAGATTATCTAGTGTTGATTTTACTGGAGGTAGATGATTACACCTAGATTCCATTTTCTTTGGTTGCACTTAAAAATAATGGGTAGACTGCTCACAGAAATTAAACAAAGATGGGCTATTAGAAAGCTAGATTGAATTTTTAGGAGGCTTAACAGAGGAGGAAAATTCTAGAAAAGTTATATTTATTCATGATAAATAATTTAGTATTTGAATAAATTATTTTCCATGTTCACTTATGTGCAGTTAAATGTACTTTTGGATGAAATATGGTTTTAGCCGATTAAAATTTAATTTGATTTCTTTTAGTTGTCTGCTTTGACTGATTAGTTCGAGGTATCAACTTGAATGTTAACATGTTAACAAAATTACAGAGGATAAGTTTGTGCTAATCACTGTTCACATAAATTTTTCCATGATTTTATCTTGCACAAAATATTTTAGAGAATTAGGATGACCTTTGTTTGTATATGTGTTCCCACTTCATAATTGCATCTAATATTATTATAGGGATTACATTAAACTTCTTTTAGACTGAGAAGATGATATTTGAGTTTAATATTAAGTCCACATGCTATTACCCAAGATTAACTATAGGTTTGTTTAGTGAAATAATTCTTTTAGATTATGCTCATGGGACCAATTATGGAATGCAAGACCAAAACTCCAAATGCACAAAGAACTCGAGCCTAGGCATACATTATGTACATGTATGCTCATATGCTTGGTGACATTTCTTGTATAACGTTGGGAATGAAAAGATTTTATTTTGCTCTCAAATTTTAATCATGCAATGGTTTAAGTTGGTCATCACCTAAGTTTAAAACGGAAATTTTTGCCTCTCAAAATTGGAGAAGTTAACCTCTAATTATTTTGATAAGAAATTTCTGAGTCCTAGAATTTCGGGTATGTTACACTTTGACTTTTGTACTTATCACTGATGGAAAATTGAGAACACTTCCCTTTTTCTAGATAGAAAAATCTCTGCTTTGACCTGATAACTTTATTATAACATGTTAAGGTATAGTATTACATATACACATTGAAAAATATTCCCGAGATAACCAAACATGGTTACTAATGAAAAGTTCGGGAATTTACAACCTGTCTATGGCTATTCCCTACATGTCTTGCTAAAAAAAATCGACCATCCAATTCAATATGTTTGTCAAGTTGTGGCACTTCCTAGCTTTAAGAATTTTTTTGGTGTCTACTTTACATGGTCCGCTGCTGATTAACCACGGCATATATATTATATAGTAATTGCTTTTTTTTATCTGGCTTATTATTCTCTTTTCCTGAACCATTCATTATGCAGTTTTACTGCCATAAATCAAGCTGGAATCATGTTTGCCTGCACCAACCATGCTCTGTAGAATGCTTTTAACAGGCATACAACACACCATTAGGGAATAATCTACAAGGTTTGGGCCATATAACTTCCCTTTTATATACTTTCTTTTGCACTTATTTTCCAAATTTATCTGTTGTATGTACATGATAGATAATACTGTCCCAGCATTGACTAATGTTTGAAGTTCAATTGTAACAGGTCCAATGCTTGCTTTGAGTACAAAAATGTTTTATGTTTTGTCGGTGCTTTTTTTCACCAGCTAAAGATCAATAGGAACTACAATTATATTTCATTTTGTCATTCACACCTTAGCTTCCAGTTCACTAAATGAAGATGAAGGCTGAAGTCAACAGAGATATGAACTGTAGGGAAAATGTACCTTTTGTTGCTTTGATTAGGAAGATTGAATGTTAATTTCAAGATGCAAATGGAGATCGATTTTCAGTCTTTCATATGTCAGCTTAAGTTTGTTCTGTTAAAAATGAAATGAAACTTAATTTCAATGCAAATGCTGAGGAGGGAATGCTTGATCTCAAAATAAAATGCTATCTTTGCTTGCTCCATATGCGCTTAGCCCCCATGAGCGATGATCTTCATGTACCATATTACTCACATTACCTGTATTTTTTTCGAATATCTACTGTAGTTTTAGAGCATATGTGACAGTGCAATTATAATTGTTCATTCTTGACATGCACTATGCAGGAATATTGCTTCAAGGCAAAAGAACCAAACAACATATTAGGTTATCCCATTATGAACAGTTAGGTTAAGCTGCACCTTACATGGTGAGATCACTATCCATATTTTATTATACACATGTAATCTATTTATTTAAACTACCCTGTCAATCCAATCTACTTTATATCCTTATTTTGGTGTTAGCTATAAATTCAAATAGCTTTGCAATATGGATCTATGCTGATTACCACTTATCAACGAATTGACAGAATGGACATATGTTGACAAGGTGACATCACAACATGTATATACAACGTAGAATCTATGTACATCAACTGTGTCTTGTGCTTCACAACTATGTGTGGAGCTTTCCAAGTCCACAAAACATTTAAGTTTTCTTTTACCAATCAGCATATGCTATATTATTCTAATATGTGCATAGATATATCTTACTCCGTTACAATGTCTCTTTGAAATTTCAAATTTATTTTTGTATAGTTCAAATAACTAATATGGTTACAAGCATTATACCCGCAGCAACGCGCGGGGCCACTGACTAGTTATATAGAACTATCGAGTGGCCGTGTACATTGCAGAGAACGTTGGACGGCAATGCACAGGCCTATAAAAAGTTTTGTGGTTCCGTTGTAACTCAGACCTACCATAAAACCCACACATCTGCCTCATACCTCGTGAAGGTCTCACAGCCCCCGCGCACGTATAAGAACCATAGCCACATCCGCGCGTGGGTCGGTTCGCGACACACGAAGCCACATCCGTAGGAGGCTGACACCCGTGGGATCGGACTGACGGACGGACGAACCAAAAAATCATCGTGCAATGCTTTTTGGTATATAACGGACTCATAAGTGAGTACATAATCATCTTTAATTTTTTACTAGTAAAAGGCACCTGCGTTGCACCGGGTAACATTGAGGTGGATAAAATTTAACTAAACGCTTTTTAAGCAATTTAGTATGACAATAATAATCACAAATGTATTTTTTTTGACATTTAGTATGACAATAATAATCACAAATGTATTTTTTTTGACAGTTATATCATGTGTACGTGTATAATATGAATGTTGTACTTGATGCGTTAGCGTAATGATTGTACTACGAGAGGAACGAGCGGTGAGTTTTTGTCACTTTCATGCAAGAGGCGATGTAAATAAAATTGTGTGATTAACAAAAAAAATTCATTTGAAATAGGTGACTTTATCATAATACTAATGATGATCAGAACGGTTCAAAAATACGTTTGCATATTTACTCATAATCTTGTAGTGGTCACGCGTGCTAATTATAAAATGTGTACCTAAATTTGTTTGCGAGCTGTTGGTATTTCTTAACGACATTACTAGAAATATGAATTTTCAGCAATGATGCAGAAATAGCCCTGATATATTTATGGTTACAGAAGTAATCCGCAAGTGCACGGATATATCATTGTAACATTTCACTCGGAAGTATTTGAAGGTATCGTATTTATTTAATCCTAAGGGAAGATTTATAAAAGAGAGAACTCTACCAATAGCTTATATATGTTACATATGACTTAGATTCTCTCACTTAAATAATTCAAGACTAATGTGGAAGAAAAAATAGAAAAGCAATCATTCCTATACTTTTAATATACACTCAACTTTAGTTTAGATTTGCTAGTATACAGCTGTAACGACCATTACCCCCTAACAGTGCCCTCCTGGTGCTTTGAGAGACCACCCCGGATTGTCGAGTTTCTTACGACAACCTGTCATGGCCGTCCAACCAGAGCTAAATATGGAGGAGTACTCTCCCCAGAAAATTGTCTTAGGAATATATACTAACATGGAGGAATGCACGTACTGAGTTGCCGCCATCAGCGGCCCACCTCTATTGTCCCGTAGCATATATACCCAATTAATGATATTTAATAATCTAAGCACCATTCTTACATTATCAAATATTACTCTATATCCTCTAGAATAACATAGAGCAATCATTTGCATGAACATTAAACCCACACCACTGCACCTATCTGGTAGGCTAGTCATACAACTATATCAGCACAAATATAAAGTAAATCCAGTGTTCGGACAAAGCAAAGTACCAAAGGTATATAAAGAAAAATATTCTCTTAATTCCAAAAGTCTTACAAAAGAAGATAGAAAAGCTACTAGAGCCATACCGAAATCTTCCGAAGATCCGATGACTCCGATAACTATCTTATTCTACTCCACTTAGCACTAGAGCACTAACAAAACTTGAGAGAGAGATCAAAGCTTCTTGCTTGAGTGTGTGTTGAAGTGACCCCTTACATAGCCTCTCAATGATGGTTATGGCAGTTGGAATTGTCAGAAATGCCCCGCAACCATCATTGGGAGTGAAGGTGCACTTAAACCTCCTAGTGGGTTTCGGTGATTAATGACAAGGTGGTTAAAGGGGACTAACGTGTTTATCAAGTTTATTCACAGGAGTTTAGTCCCAAAGCAAGTTGTGATGGCTAAGAATGCAAGGAGACCCCCCAATTTGAATGTTCCTAAGTGCGAAAAATACCGAAGGTGATTAGACTAGGTTTTTCACTTTCGAAATTGAGTTTAGGAAAAACCGTACTATTAAGAGGGGATTCAAGTGTGATTCTAGGGTATACAAAGTGCTCTTAGTCATATCCATGAGTCAAAATATTTTTGGAATCATTTTTGAAAAATGATTTTCTCCCCGGGACAGAGAGGGCTACCCGGAGGTTCTGGCCAGAACTTTCGGGCACCGTTTCTTTGCAAAAAATTTCCTAAGTGCTGCCCGGAAGCTCCTGGCACTTTTGCCCGGAACCTCCTGGCAGGCTTCCAGTTCAAACTTGTGAGTAACGGCTAGATGACGTCACCTAGCCGTTATATATATGGATTTCATCCCCAGGTCACCCTTTGGCCATTCCACTTCAGCTCTTTCATGTTCTAGGGTTTTCTAGCCACTCCCAAGCGTCCTTTGCTTCCTCCACTCAAATCTAGAGCCTATCTTGTGAGATTGAGAGATTATATGAGAGTGTAGGAGTGTTTTGGAGATGGATTGAAGATTAGGTTTGTTTGAGCACTTTGGATACCTCGTGGGCTGTCACTTGGTCTTATTACTCTTGGAGATCTTCTCCTAGACGGTTAGGTGTCGCCCGTGAGCTTCCAAAGATCTTGTGGATGTCCCGGGAAAGTTTGTGAAGGTTTTCCTCACCTCCGCAAGGAAACGAGGTAAATAAGTAAAGATTCTTGTGCTGAGTTTTCAGAGGTTGTCCTAGGTAGAGCAACTTGCACTTGTGGTCTTTTCTAGAAGGAATTGTGAGTTGGATCTTGGTGGTCACTCAATTCTAGAAAACGACCTAGAAGTGTTGAGTTGAAGGCTGTGGACTTCTTCTGGGATCTTTGCATAAGTGAGGCAAGGGGTTAATTGAGACCCGGCTCTTTGAGCACCTCAACGGAGAGTAGGATCCGTGTGATCCGAACTTCGGAAAAAAATCGCCTTTGTCTCTCTTGTGTATGATCTATGTTTGAATTGGCTGGTATCTTGTGTTTTTCATCTTGTGCAATCTTGTGCCTGTTTTTCCCTAGCTAGGACCTGTTTTTCTTCTCATATTTTCGTTATCTCTGTTGCCCGGAAGTTCCTGGCTCAAGAACTCCGGAAGTTCCGGGCTGCTCATCACTGCCAAGAAGTTCCAGTGTTCATCACCAGGAGGTTCGGGGCCCTGTCAATTTAACCGCTGCGTTTGTTGAGAAAATTTCAGGAAAGCCTATTCACCCCCCCCCCCTCTAGGCTACATCTCTTCACGTTCAGGGAGTGCATTTGGAGCGTCTACGTGGAGGGCCAAGCTGAGCCGGCGCTGCCAGGGTTCGGCCAAACCCCCTGGTTCTGCCGAACCTGGGCCGGCCCAGCAGGCCTCCAAATTTGGTCAGGGGGCTGACAGGTGAGTCCTCATGGCGGTTGTGGCAGTTATGATGGTTTCCAGGACGGTTACACCTGACATGTGGGCCCCTCTATCCTTAAGCTTGCTTAGGAGTGAAGTTTTTCTTCATTTTTTTCTTTATTTATGTGCTAATCTCTGCAAACAAATAATACTCCATGTACAAGTAGAAATATATTATTCTAAAATAAATATGCATTGCAATCATAACTAGTTCTCCTTTATTTTAAGTATATTGACGTCGAAATTGGTCTATAACGACCGTCAACATGAGCCATCCTTGATATTGTTCCCCTTATATATCCTTGTTTCCTGAGTCTATTACTTATGCGTGGTCAATTATCGACACTGCTTAGCTTTGCCTATATAGACATTTGCACCCTCCATACTCATGCTATATGGATGTGATTGTGATCACTAGATGGGAGTGAATGTCGGGAGTCGGGTGGAGACATGAGTGCCACCCGTATCACGAAAATCTTGTGAAAAGCAAAAACCTAATAAAACAAATGTTTTCGATTGGGACAGCATGGATAGAATATGGGTGGTTCTATGAAACAACTACTTGCCGACCCTAGTCAACCAAGGACTGAGTCAGGAAGCTATACAGGGAATGAACCAAGTATGATCGCATTTCTCGAATGGGTAGACCCGATGGACTAGGAAATTCTCGTGGGGGCGGCACCCCAGACATGGTAGGTTCTAGACGATGATGATTGTGTTGATGCAGTGTTGTGATTGGATAATGACGTCTAAAACCTAAAATGCACCCTATAAGTATAAGTATTATGTAACCCTTAATCCCGGGAGTGCCAGGACTCCCCTCACTTTCGGTTCGAGGTAGGGATTGTGTGTCGGGGTGCAATGGAGGCTCATAGTCCTTGGAGCGGGTGCCGCAACGCGAGAGTGACTGAAAAGTTGGGAAGTGACAAGTCTCATGTGTTGGGTGCATCATGGAGTGCGGGATTAAAAGCGTACATCCACTGCAGTGTGAGTAAACTAATCTATTCGAATAGCCGTGCTCACGGTTAATGAGCACTGAGACTTGTACTACTCTTGATTAGACTCATACATCTTTAATATTGTTTAGAACAGGGCTGGACAAGATTGTGTGACCTTGCCCAATGGGCGGGAAGGTCAAATATGGTAAACAATATGAATCTGGATGTGAGGGTAAACCTGACCAAGCGAGGCTCGGGCTAGGTCGATGAACCCTCACTGTTCAACTTAACGACGTTTTCAGTTAAAACTGCTAGGTTTACAAAACAATTTGTGAAATCTATCTTTATTCAAATGACCCAAACCCTTCTTGTATCCTCGTATTCATTACATTTATTCTAGTGGTGACTTGCTGAGTACGGTTGGTATTCACCCTTGCTCCATCACCCTCTCTTAGACTTAGATGATGTGGAAGTGCCGCTCGAGACTACTCCCGAGGAAGGAGAACCCGAGGAGATGCCCTAGGGACTGATCCCCAGTTGTGCCTATGGAGTTTAGTAGTCCCGCCGTACCTTCGCTACCGCTACCTTATCTTATCATTTGGTTCTTGGTATTGTATCTGACCACACATGGTCTATTTGGGGACCCACTCGGGCTTTCATTGTAATAATGCGTACCGTAAGACTATGCGATGCAGACTATGTCATACCAAATGTGTAATGTGTGTATACCAACCTACTGATGCAGGGATTTAGTATTGTGAACACATGTGGTTTCCTGTGTCTTAAAACCGGGGGCCGACTTTCAACTCCATCACGCCCACCCTCACCTGGGAACATCGGAAAGGGAAGAGCCATACTACAAGTCCAGCAGTTAAGCACTGTTAGTCTTCCAGGGTTTCCCGTGAATCGGTCCTTAATTACCATGAGTGCAGCCAACAATACCATGCACCCACAGCCCACCTTTGAGCCATATTTTAGTTGGATAATTACGACCAATAAAATATGGCCAAATGTATCGAGCGCGCAGCACATCAAGATACTAAATGTAAAATAGTGTGATTATCCCATTATGTGAGCTAGTGGTAATTAAACATGGCTAAGTATATGTAATTTTAGCTAAGTCAACATAAGCGACACAAGCTAGTCAAATTATTACCCAAGGTTCGACAAAGAATGGATCACAAGTGGTAGCTGTAGCTTACTTAACTGATCAAACTAATAATCTAGTTTTCCTTTTCAAAGTTACTTACTATATAGATACATTTTGGTGACAATGTTTCTAATGATGTTAACTGGTTAGAAATATTTAACGTTTAAATACTCACTTCGTTTAAAATCATTTGTCGTTTTAGTTTGTTCTAAACATTATAAATCTTTAACCATGAACTTCTTTAGACATATTTGACTTTAGACAAATTTAAAATAACAAACAATTTGAAACGGATCACTAGTGCAAAACTGATTTTAACACCGATTGGGAACCTTTTTGGTACTGGTTGTAGCAAATCAAGACTAAAGATCTCGACTTTAGTACCGGTACTCAAAACAATTGTGTAGGATGTGGGATTTGAACACTACTAGAAAAAGCATTTTTGCCGACGTGGGGGTCCTATTTTTGCAGGCGGACATGACCCTTAGAGCCAAATGACCGCCTACAAAAATATAAGTCGGGGTGAAATTTGATGTCTGCCTACGAAAATCTATTTTCGTAGGTAGACCACATAAGCGGCTCCTGTGAAAATCAGGCGCCACTTAATTGGTCCGCCTGCGAAAATAGACTTGAATATAAATAGACTTGCGTGCCCTAATTTTTTTCTAAGTCCTCACACCTCTCCCCTTTCCCCTCCCCTCACCTTTCCTCACCGGCCTCTCATCCCCTCCCCTCACCTCTCCTCCTCTCCCCTCCCCTCACTTCTACTCTTCCCGGCGGCGGCGGCGGGCGGTGGCGGCGACGAGGAGGCGAGGCGGCAATGGAGAAGGGCGGCGCGGCCAAGGAGCGCAATGGAGAAGGGCGGTGCGGCCCGGCCCGTCCCTCCCAGATCTGGAGGGGGGCGGGGGGAGTGCAGCGACGACTGCGGGCGGTGGCGGCAGAGGGCGAGGCGGCGTGGCTCCCCTCCCCCCTTCCTCCCAGATCTGGCCGGAGGAGGGAGGGGGGAGGTCGGCGGCGGCAATTACGGCGTGGAGCAGCGACAGCGCGGGCCGGGCGGCGGCGGCGGCTCCCGGCGCGGGCCGGCGATTTTTTTTTGTTCGTTTCCTCCATTCTCGCAGGCGGGCCGTTCGTTGTGGTGCAAGCGGACCTCTCTCCCGCCTGGGAAAATTAGTTTTGGCCACCTGCAAAAATGCCTTTTCTAGTAGTGGAACTCGAGATCTCTCACCTTATCTCTCATGCTTACTACCCTACCTATCACACACATCTAAATAGAGATGCTTTCTTTTTAAACTAACCATATAGGCATATTTAGTACCTGTTGGTACTAAAAATAGTACTGCCTCCTCGGTTCTACGAAGATCTCTTCGTACTTGTCTAGTCTAGGATAACTGGGATCTTCCGGTCTCCGTGCGCGGAAGTAGTTGAAACAAAGAAGAGTCTGTTCCGCTCTTCATTTAGGCATGGCCCGCCCATCTGCTGCTAGGTCCAAGAATGAGTTGGTAACACAAACAAGTTCTTCCGTCTTTAGTCTTGGTTGGCAGAGGATCTATTGGTGTTACTAACTGGAACTAAAGATGTTTTGGGGACTTGGACTTTTAAAACTGGTAGTAAAAATATCGTACCGGTTCTAATTCTAACCGAGATATTAGTATTTTTGGTATCACGATAAAAAATCAGTTCTACACTCGTGGATAGTATAAGATTTGATCAACTTTTAAAACTTTGACAATCAATTCTATAAAAGAATAATTTTATAAAACTTAATAAGTTTGTAATATTATGATATTACTCCCTCCGGTTCCATATTAATTGTTGTTGGTTGAGGTAAAACTTTTATAACTTCGACCACTAATAACTTCAAAAATATTTAGTTCAAAGGAACTAGAACAACATATATAAATTTGTCTTTCAAAGCACTATAATAAAAGTAAACATACATTTATTTATTATATATATTATAATAAAAAAATAAGATCAAAGATATATTTATATTTTGTAGACCATGTCATTGTCCAAAACGTCAATTAAAATGAAACCAACCAGAGGAAGTACTTGTTAAATTAAATATGCACGTACCTTTCTTTTTTAACTAATCATTTGAGAGAAGTTATTAATGCTCAAAGTTCCAAAGTATCTAAAAGTCAATATTTATGAACGGAGGAAGTATTACTTTTATTTTTCGGCAAAAAGTTTATCCATTTCCCTGTTTCTGAAATAAACGTATACTTTTTCTAAGAGTAAGAAATGTATAAATTAGAAAGGACTATATCGACGAGAATATGTACCGGATGCATTTGCCCTATCGAACTAAAGAAGCTTACTATACAATCTACAGTTATCCTATCTATTTATGTACAAAAAAAAGTAAGAAGAAAAGGGGTCAAGACATTTCCCGGCAAAAATTTCTACAAGCAAGAGTTCTCAAGCCAATATGTACCCCAATAGAATAACACTCCAACTCCAGAGTTGCTCCGTCAGATCACTCACAAGAAGTGAGGAAATGATGAGATGCGAGGCAGGTGCGTCAGGAGATCCCCAAACGATTCTTGCCTCGGCGGCAATGAGGTGTTGCTTCCACTGTCTGCTGACACCGGAAGCGCATAAGGTTGGGGCTTCCTTTCTTGCATCTCATTGTCACCATGAATGCTGCTGCTGGGGTTTGTCTGGCCTGAACCTGAATCTCTCTGAATCAGGCTGCAGAGGGAGTTGACCCTTGACATGAGCATCCTTTCATCAGCTGCGTTGGTTATCTGGGAATCATTGAGGAGTTGTCTGGTAAGCTCATCAAATGTCAGTTTACCCATTGAGCCATCGCCATCGCCATCGCCGATGATCTGGGTGCTGCCCAAGAGGAATCGGGTTATTCCATCTAATGTTACTTTACTTGACGTGGAATCCCCACGATGAACTGCAGGTAGGTTCCCTGAATACATCTGTCTGTAGATATGATTCCCAATGTGATTTGCAATCTCACTTTTGGACATGGAGCGCCTTATCCCCGGTACCTTGATACCGTTCCAATTATAGATGCTTTCTTGCCGTTCACAATCACCAGAAGCAGCATCTTGTTTAATCACTTGAGTACCACTAACTGGAATGGCGAAAGACACATTATTAGTAAAATTATTCCCACTAGAAATACGGAAGTCTAATATTCTTAATATTATGTAGCAAATATACTGGCGAAGCAATTTGTGAAATAGATCAAACAAATTAAATTTGACGAATATTAACAGACTTGTCTGGTCCTAAGCAGTGACCTCCAGTGAGTGAGAAAAGAAGTCATTGATAGCTAACACCATTATAGAAATATAGCCTAATTTGAAAGGCATGATTTTCATATTTCATTGACACATCTGGATGTTTTCATATTTCAATGGAATATAAGATACAAGTATGGATTTTGAAGTTCACCTGAACAAGGGAAATGTTGAAGTAACTTGTCCGGTGTTCCTGAGAGCTGTCTGGCTTCAGTATCTATCCTACCTGATGCAGAATGAGGCGGTAACAGTTCTGTAAATCTTTGGGGAGCTAACTGATCGCCATCATCTTTATGCTCAAAATCTTGGCCTTTTATGCCCTCTGCATCTTCAAATATAGAAGACTTTGATTCAAAGTACGGATTATCCAAATTGATGTCGTTCTGCTGGCTTAGTGAATATAGACGTGGGTCACAATGAACAAGCTTCTCAACATGCTTATTCATCATTCCTGGCGGGCACTGAAGAAAATGCCTCCTTACATAAATGATAGTCAAAAGTCAACTCACCACTCGGCAGTATTAGGAAATTAGTCAGCATAAACAACTGTGAGAGACTAATTCGTTGTGATAATTGTCTGATTTTTTTTTCACAATTGTTCCTCATGATTATGGGGTAAATTCCAAAATGCTATCAAAATTTCCCTAGTTAGACAAAAGGGAAAAATAAGCACCATATTTGCGAACATAGGGGTATACATTTTAAAATTAAGCACGCATGTTACCAACGTGTCATTCATTTTTACTACCTGTGAATGCTTGCTTGTCCACCAGTGAAATCAGATGTTGCCTGCCATAAAGTGTGTTTCCTTGGCTGTGGATTAGTTTCTCGAAAGAAAAGTGGCTGCCGGGACAACTGAACAGAGCACAAAAGAGAGAATTAGCAGAAGCAATGATATGCCAAAAAAAAAACACTCATAAAGGCCAAACTACACAGAAATTTTAGATCAACGATTAGCATTGTAATGCAGTTTCACAAGGTAAAAGGCTAAATCTAGCTTCTCATATATGTTATTGCCAACAGGCATGGTTTATGGTAGGTTGAGCTAATAATTGGTTTATCTGTAAAAACTTACTGCGATCTCCAAGATCCCAGGTTCATTTTCTGGAGAAACCACCTTCATGGCACAGATGTCAGACCACTGTATCTCAATCTTGCTCTTCAGACCACCATCCAGTACTTCCCACACAAGTTTATGCTTAGCAAAATAGCATTTTGCAACCAGATCGCCTTCATACCTTGACACCCACTGTTCATACACAGCATTTGAAGCACAAACAAATCAATTTGCATCATAGATGAACAAAACAATATAGAATACTTACTATATAACAAAACCTACAACTAAACACCAGCACACAAGAAACATAGCCTAACATAATCGTTGAAACAGAGATTGAGTCAGTGATCATCCCAAATGTCAACAATACAAAGAGTCGGGTGTGATATGAAAAATAGGTGTATGCAGTATGCACCTTGCAACTAAGCAGAACAACAACAAGCTGACATAATTTCCAAAATGATAGTTCTCTTTCTTGACACATTCATGAGTATAAGAAAGGAGTGTGGTTCCCAAGCTAAAGATGTTTTTGTGATGAACTTTCGATCATCATTGGGTGAGGGCGACGACTTGAAGCTGAACTGCGGTAGCCACTAGGTGAAGGAGAGCACTGAATGGGGGAGAATCAATCTAGAATATTCTCATGGGAGAGAGCAAAGCACACTCATCTGTGCTTAATAAAATTGGATACAAACTCATCCTTAGATAGATGGGATGACTTGGCACTTAATAAATAAGCTCCTACTCAAACCACAAAATAAACCTAAGACATAAGAATCCAAACCACCAAAATAGCAAATTAACCTATTCCCTAAAGGAAACCAAATGTCATGTGAACAGTGCACCGTGAATAATACTGTATGCTACAGTGCGCCGTACGGGTACTGTTTCTCTGGGAGGCCCTATCCTCTGTATTAGCTCTTTCCCTGTTATTATGCGTCGTACAGGGCCTCCCAAAAAAAGAGACTTTACAAAGTAATATTTCTTTGAAATACACCTGAAAAAGTTATCACACTTTGCTATAATGCTATTAGAAGCCTCTTGCCATTTTATTGTTTTTCTCCAATTCTAGCAGGTCTATTGGACATGATACCTCTGGAATTATCCAAACAAAACATCTCCTTCTGTCAGCTCAGACTTTGTAGTAGCTTTTTGAAAGAGCCAATAAATCAACATCATATTGGAATCGCTAGAGATTTCCACTACCTAGATTGAACAGATCACAATATGGCAATGACAAACTGCCTATTGGATCCTCACACAATGCATATCAATAATTATGGCTTTTTTTATTTTAAATAGAAATTTTATTGTCCTTGAGGTACCAAATTTTAGACCAGAAAATGTGGACCGTAAAACCACTCTATTCTAAAAGATTCAACACATTCACAACTATTGCTTTCAAATTCTTCATAGCAATCATACATCAAGAAGTATTGCAAATGTGAGTGCCAATTTGCAGTCTATTTTTTTTTTGTAAGTAAATGAAATCATACATGTTGTATCAAAATTAGAGAAGACTATGTAACATGCCAACATAAATGGACGCATATAAAAAAGCCACTAACCTCCCAAGATCCAATTCTTAGAACAGAACCAGGGAAATTGGAAGCCTTCAATTTCTCTGAGGCACTAGCGGTTCCACTATGCTGGACATCTTTGGCCTTACCAGCCTGCACAAGCTTCATTTGGATCAAATCCACCAGAGAGGGGCTCTTCTTCAGCCGCAAGCCCAATGGGCTAGGCTCATCAAGGAAACCATGTTGGGATGACTGTTGATTGGACACACTACCACCGTCTGTGCTCCAGTGCTGCATGACACCATGAGAAAACACAATATATGATTAAACGCGGAACATTAAAGCAAGGTAACCAATAGTATATCTCATTTCTCACTTTTAAATTTGAACTATTTGTACTATAAGAACTAATTTACAATTTCATAGTACAACGTTATGAACTAATATATAACATTTACTTTTCCAATCAAGTTTTATGTACTAAGTGGCAAAAAATGGAAAAAGTGTGTTTCTCAGATAGGGAAAATTACAATATTCCTGTAAGATCAATTAACTAAACACAAAAAAAGGATTGGTTCATTTGTTAGATGGACAGAGGAATCAGTAACAGTAACGGAGAACAGAGCTCTATAAGTGAAAAGCTCAGCATGCCAATTATTAAATCCAAATGATGAATGCATGTGATTAGAAGTAACAATATCATAGGAAGAACGGAAACCAGTTCCAGTAATGCACCAAGAAAGATTTGTGATTTGATTTGAAGCAGCACATCTTCAGATCTTCTTGTGTATTTATGCCATTTACATGCAGGGAAAGTATCAGGTGCAACTTCTCAATTGGGCGGAAACATGCAACCTATTTATATGCAAATAGCCCCTATCTTGCGATGTTGTTCAGAATGTTTGCATGACAACAAGTGAAAAGGAACAAACAGATATAGAAACTATAATAAAGAGCAAATAGATATAGGAACAGTAATTTCTCCCATTGCTAAAAGAATATTAGGTGAAGTACGCAAAAAAAAAAAAAGATTACAAGCAAAGAAAAGCAACCAATGAAAATGATAGATCAGCTTTTTAAAACCAAAGCAGCATTAATTTTTCTGAGGTGAAATCAAATAGTACAGCTACTGGTTTCGCACAAACACACACAAAAAATGAGAAAAGGTCCAGCAAGTGGGCTGCTCCCCAGAAGATTAGACAGATCAACATTTTAATGTTAGTAATAAGTTTTAATTGACAGGAAAAAATCTAAGGTAAATTTGAATTCACGAGGAGAAAAGCTAAAGTAAAGTTTAATCACTACCAATCCAAATCCAAAAAGGACTCTGTAGTATGAAGTGACCGCCGATGGAGACCTGTATAGTGAGAGACATAATACCCAAATTGGAAGACTCCGCACGTCAATATCTAAGCCAACTATGGATGGATAAATTGGTAATACAGGTAAATATCTTGGCTAGGTACAGAAATCGAATCTTATTCGAAGGAGTTTGATTGGATAAAGTCACAAATACCCTTTCACTTGGACTCACCAAGTTCAGAATTATCATCTAATATAATGAGCAAAAATGATGAACAAGACAAATTGCCCACGGAAAAAAAAAGAAAAGGATGTATCATGCGAATCAAACTTTGAACTAATAATCATTTTTGTTTTCGGAACGAACTGAGCCAATAATAAATTAACAGCACGGCGAGAAAATGTTAATTGATCGTCACTTGCTCGTACGAATTTCTTCAAAACAAGCTGCCCCTCCGGCCGCTGAGTCACAAAATAATACTCCGCTCCAATAATAAATTACTCATCAACAGTAGTACTAGAAATAGTAGCAGAGAGAATAAATCAAATTCCTCCTGTATGCGGAATTTCCTCCTAGAGAAACGAGAGGAACACCGAAGCAACAGGAAGGAGAGCGAACCCACCTGTAGAGCAAGGCGGGACCTCTTGTGGAACGGCGACGCCTCTGCCTGTGCCGCCGCGTCGCCGTCGTCCAGCGCCTCCTCCTTGACATCCCGCCGCAGCTTCCCCTGGTGCGGCAGATGAACCATCGTCTCTCCGCCGCCGGCGTCGTTACTTGTTTCCCAACCAGAAGGGCAAAAGAGAAGGAACAGAGGAGAAAATACTCTCTTCTTGTTCAGTTGTGGTGGTTTCTGGTTTGTTTGTACCGTACGGAGAGCGAGAGTGCGAGACAAACCAGCGAGAGATGAAGCAATAAATATCTCGGAGATGGTAAAGCACTGATGGATTAGATTGGTTTTTCGTTTCGAAGCGCGTGCCAACTGGATCTGGATTTTACTCTAGTGTGTGTGGTACTGTGGTGCTCCACCGCGAATTTACCAGACTGCCCCCACCTTCGGCCCTGCTGCTTTGGCGGCTTATCCGCCACCGTAGTCTATTGATAGTTAATGCTCCTATATCAGTAGTCGTATTTAGGATCTATTTAAGGGAGTTTTTAGCTGCTGCAGCTTTTTTTAAATCTCCAACTCTTCTAAACAGTTTTGGTTGTCACCTAATATGTAATTGTAGAATCTAAAAAATGAACTAGAACCTCAAAACTGGAAAATCTCAAAAAAAAAATGAACTAGGACCCATATAGATTCTCATAAGCTAGCTACCAACTAGCAAATTCTCAGAATGTTAAGCTCCCCAAATAGAGCCTTTATCTCATCCCAGGCTACTAAATTTTTGGACGAAGGGAATAAAGGGATGTTCGATTGTCGACCATACTTTGTCACATGTTGCCACGTTAAAAAAAAAGGCAAGTTTGAGGCTGTTTGGTTATAATGATAGTTGTGACAAGTTGTCTTTCAATAAATTGGGTTTCATATATCAATGACTCAAAAAAGATATTAATAACGTTTATAACTTTAACTATCAATAACTTCAAAACTATTTAGTTTAAAGGCACTAAAACAACATATATAGATTTGTCTACAAAATCTCTACTATTATAAAAATTGAAGATGTTTTTGTCGTTACTTTGGTACATCATCTGTGTTTTGAGTTGGTTTTTAAGTTTATTCGCTTCTAGAAATACAAATCCGTGTTTGAGTCGATTTTCAAGTTTGTTCGCTTTTAAAAATACAGAAGGAGCCGCATAAGAAATCTCTTTAGAAAAACTCGCATGCTAACCTGAGACAACCGGACCAGGGTTCACGATTCCGATGAAAACCGGTCGAATTCCGCGAAATTTTGATATTTTGACAAGGCTCGGAATTAAATTTCGATTGGAATTTCGAAGGTTAAAAAGTAAATTTGGTCAAAATTCAGTCGAAGTTTATCGAAAATCGTGATACCGATGGGGCTCGAAATTTAGTGGTTAACTGGTAATATAAACCCTGGACCGGACTCCTAATTGCAGCTCATGATTTTATATAAAAAATCCAAGCAAATTCCCGCAGTGAATTTCACCTTAGCTAAGCCGCACAATAATAATAAGATTAAAATAACTTTCACCCATTGCCACGCACGAGCATTTTTCTAGTACTATAATAAAAGTGAAAGATATATTTTTTTATTATATTATAATAAAAAAGTAAAGATATATTTTCAAAACGTGCTATTATCCAAAACACCAAGAATTACAAAATCGGAGGAGGAAATAAGGAAAATTGTCTATATGCATGCATACAGACTCAATTTTGCATAGATATAATAATATTGTCCATCAAACAAACAAAAGATCAAGAGATATATGATGGTTAATTTTTTTTAAAAAAAAGAAATCTGATTTTTGGTTATAGGAGTACTGGGGTATGGAGTGAAGGAAGCAAGGGCTTGTTTGGTTTGCAACCATGCTAAACTATTGGCAATGCCAAATCATGGGTAAGTTTTTGCCAATGCCAATATTTTAGCAACATTTATGTGGTATTGACAAGTATTGGTAGCAAACTAAACATTGCCAAAATTACTGTTTAAAATGCTAATATTTTGGTATGGCAACTTTTGGCTTCAAACAAATCAGCCCTAAGGGTGTGTTTGGATAATGGGAAATGAGAGGTGGGATTGGGATTGGGAAATGAATGAAGGGTTAGGATTAAATGAAAGGGGGAGAATGAATGGTTAGCATTTAAAGATGTCTTTTGGTGGGTGGGAAATCATTTCCCTATCCCATTTGCCAAACATGGCCTAACTTTGTACCTCTAGGGGCAAAAGCGTCAGACGACCGACTCGGCAATTCGCACGAGGCAGGAGTGGGCCCGGGGGGGCTCGCCTTGCGAAGTTGCGCCGCCGGCCGCACCGTGAGCAGCTGGGGCACAACACGTGGACGCTGCCCGCTCTTGTTGTGACGTGGTTGGTGGACGTGACATGGACGCTCCGCTTCGGTACTATCCGTTCCGTTTGAGGGAGTATACTACTGCTACTAGTAGGTGGCTTGGCTTGTGGATAAGGTCGTGGCCGGCTGCTACCACCATCCATAAAGCGACAAATTATTGGGGGAGAAAGGAAACCAGACTTGGGAGTAGTCGTCGTTTCCTTCTTTCCTGCCTTTGAATTTATTCTTTTTTCTGTTGTAAAATGTCAAGATTTTTTCTATTGGAAATACAGCACCTACGATAAGTACTCAAATTTAGTACTAGATAATTTTATCACAGGAAACCTAATCAGTTAACTAAGCTAATTGAACTATGCTCACTTTATTATGGTATAAATTTTAAATCCCGGAAATACTTATGGTTCGAAACGGAGAAAATAGTTAATTTTAGGACAGGGGAGTAGTTGGTAATTATCTATACTATCTATATTCTTTAAAAAATAATCTCAAAATTTCAAATTATAACTACCCCACCTTAAAATATAACAACCTCTAGGGTTGAAAATTTCTCCTAAAATAGAATAGTTTCTCTACCAATCAAAACCTTCTCCAATTTAATTTCACATACTTTGGTAATAATACATGTGTCCAACCGTAAACATCGCTTATATTTTGTAACAGAGGTAGTAAGAGGCTAAAAAATATTACTCCGGGATTTAATACGTGAAAATTATATTAATAGAATTTATGGGGAAAAAATTTTATATATTTACTTTTTTAATAAATTTAAAAATATATAATTAGAAAAGGTAGTGATGAGATATATGCATTGTTTGAGTAATACTTTTTTTTATGGTTCATATGGTACTCACTCCATACATACATACATACATACATATATATATATATATATATATATATATATATATATATATATATATATATATATATATATATATATATATATATATATAGGTTTTTAGTGAGTTCTTGTTGACGGTCGTTAAGTACAAAACTTTAACCATCAATTCATGCATAAAAGATATCAAATATATTATCAAAACTTAGTGGTACGAGTTTAACTACTAACCACTTCTGCTAATATTAGTAAATAGATATATGCATGTTATTTAAGAAGAAAAATGCACCCGACATGTGACGAAAATGAACCTCCGGCCAACCAAGCGCGAGTACAAGGAGGGCCGACAAGTCAATCGAAACCGACTTAAAAGTAAGACCAACCAGTCCTAACTGCCATAAGGGCCTAGCTAGAGGAGAGGCTAGGAGGTGGGGGCCACAATTTGGCTGAACCAACCACCATAGTGGCGCCCCATCCTGGCCTTCCACATGGAGTGTCCTGATGAAGTCCCAATGACGGTTGTAAGGGGAAAAATGTCATTTAACTATTGTTGGCAGTTATAAAGGAGGTCTTCACATACTTGAAACACACACAACTTTGAGCTCAAGTACAGTACAACTCACTTGTAGTTTCATATTCTCTCCGTCGCACAAAAAACTAACCTAGTACTGAATGTAACACATCCTAGTACTACGAATCTGGATATACATATGTCCAGATTCATGGTACTAGAATATGTCACATCCGGTACTAGATTCGTTTTTTATGGGACTGAGGGAGTATTTAGTAATGTTAGTTTGGTAGAAAGTGAGGGGAAGCTCTGGAAGGAGTGTCCTGAAAAATTGGTGTTCCTCCAAGAATTTTATGGAGTGCATGAGTGTTGGCATTCTTTCAACGGAGTTCCAGGGAAATCCAGGATTGTCGGCCTTCTTCTCTCGCTTGTACCTCAGCGGATAGTTATTTATTAAAATAAGTATTTGAGTTTCTGTATGTTCTTTAATTAGTTTATTTAAGTGAGATATATTCTCATCAGTGCAGATTCGTCGCTTAGTGTGCAACTGAGTGATCTAGTACTAGGACTCTTGGATAAATAAGGAAGTACCTACGCAAGGCTAGAGTAATAATTAATAAGTTAGGCATGGTGTTTAGGTTAGAAATTATCTTCGTTAGTTGTGTGCTCCACCGAAAGTGAGGTAGGCGGAAGGTAGTGATAGCCCTGTCCGTTCTTTGTATTCCTCCACATTTGGGTACATCATGCATAGAGCTCAAGGCCGGACTTATCCTGGCAGAGCAGGGGAGGGCCGGTGCCCGAAGCATTCATTAGAGTTTTACTTTTAACTTTATTAACTAATTAAAAGACATAGGAATACTCTCTAGCCAATTTATGTTAGGTTGTTGTATCCTTGGATTGAATCCTGGTCATATATAATACACATATGTTGCTTGTGTTCGATACCCTTGAATACTCTAAGGAGAACTGCTACAATGTTATTCCGCGCGCTTGCGAATTTACATGTGATCATAAAAAATATCAACAATTCTACAATTTTAAAGTCATTAGATGGCACCAAACTAAAAAAAACCGTTGTACCAAATTTGCAGAAACTCTATATATAGAGGGTTCATCTAATAATTTATGAGTTATGCAGTTAACTTTTGCCAAATAGACCAATATCGGTTATGGAGATGTTTTAATTTTTCAGAGAAACCAACTATTATCCTAATATTCTATTGCTTATCAGATTTTATTTGTCCCCGTGACTATGACATCAGCTGAGAGAAGCTTTTCAAAGCTAAAATTGTTGAAGAACCATTTGAGATCTATAATGTCCCAAGAATGGTTTAAACGGTCTGACAACTTTATATATGTTGAGAAGGAATTTCTGGATGAGATTAATATTCATACCAATATCAATGACTTCATATCTATAAATGTCTAAAGAAAATTTGAAGGTAATATATGTAAAGTTTTTTCTTCAAATAAATATTGCTTTTGGTTGCAGGTAATCATGATCGAGTCTATGCTGGTGATGGGTTGCAGGAGTTCTGACTGTTTCTCAAAATTGTCTCGGATTGTTTTTTCTTTTTTTTTGTTGTGGCAAAGCCCATCAGGCAGCGGAAGAGTGATATTTGGAAGGACGATTCCGACATTAAATGTTTAAAAGTAAATGACTGGTGTGCTGGTTTTTGCTGCTAAGAAAGGGGCAAGTTTGAAGCAAGACGGAAGATAATTCGAAGCTTAGTCTTCTTTTTCGTTTTAATTTTATGTTGTTCCTCAGTTGTGAAGCCTGTAGTCTACGTATCCACGTGTAGATATAGAGGGCAGATTTGTTACCCATTATGGTAAAAACAATGTTGATCTCGCTAAAATTTGGTATTGTCAATATTTAGCTTTACCAACATGGTCTACCATATTTGACAGATCCATCACTTGAATCAATCCTTTGAGTCAGGGTGTATTTGAGAAGAGAGGAAAAGAGAAGATAGGTAAAGCGAGGCGAGTAATGAGCGTATAATTAATTAAATATTAATTATTATAAATTAAAAAATGGATTAATATAATTTTTAAAGAAACTTTTGTATAGATTTTTTTTAAAATACACCGTTTAGCAGTTCAGGAAACGTGTGCACGGAGAATGAGGAAGTATTTCTCCCTAAGTCTATTCTTCCAACTAGGAAACTTTTCCAACCATATGGGTACTGTTTATGTAGAAAATAAAAAAAATGACTTCGTTACCGATTGTTTTCAACTATAAAATTTAGTTTTTCTAATTTCTACGTTTTATTGAAGTTTCCATTTAATAGTTAAATCCATACATATGAAAATTCCTGACCGTATATATATTGTTATCATAGAAGGTAATACTGTTTTTATCCTACATTCGACAACCAATAATATTTATTATTGATAATATAAGTGTTCCCCTCTCCAGATGCATGCACCATTTACGAAGACTCATGAGGTCGTGTTTTGCCAACTCTCTTACGAATCATAGTTATCCCACCTCCAAGCTTTCATGACTTAAGCACCATACAAAACTTGCGTGCGTTGTGTCTACCGTGTAATTGTAAAAAAAGTAAAATAATAAACTTTTTTGAACATGTAGGATTACTTACTGTTAAGCAGCTAGATTTGTGGATTGGGCCATGCTTGTGAAAAAGGGTAGGAAAAGTTCAATTTGACTCCCTCAATATAGCTAGAATTTGATTCATATCACTTAACCATAAAACCAGATATATCGGTTTCTCCAACTATTAAAATTGTTCAATACGACTCCTTTGCCTGTTTTGTAAGTGGATTTCACTGACATGGCGTTCCCGTGGCAACTTAGTATGTAGGAAGATCAAAAATAGACATGGGACCTAAATGTAAGTGAGATGAAAAAAAAACCGTGGGGCCCATGTGTAAGCCCCCACTCTTATTCTCCCCTCGCTCGTCCTTTCTTTCACATGGCATAACACCCTGGCGGTGGGTGGCGCATGCCTGCTCATCACCCTCCCACTAGGCGAACAGTGGCGATGACGAAGGAAGTCGACGAGGCAACCGCCGTTGCACAAGGCACATGCGCCGGGAGCCGATGTTGCTCCTCGTCATTGTGCCGAGGGGTCCACCATGGAGACACGGAGGGCGCGCAGGGGTTTGGCTATGGCGACATCACGATAGGCTAATGACGTTTGTGAAGGGCACCGGTGGGTTGGGGTTCGGCGATAGGCGACGTGACGCTCTCGCACAACATCGTGATGCACCACTCCTCCTCATCCCGCCGCCACCGCTCATTCTTGCTCCCCACCATGTTCATCGCCGACCAGGCCCGCCAGAAGCCCAGGTTGAAGCCTTCCTCCTCCACGTGCAATCTACACATCGTCATTGGCGGACACGTTCTTCAAGCCCTCGTCATGCAGGATCTTGCGCCGCGTCACCATCTCCGGCTCCTCTCTCGTCGGCTACTGCCCCTAGTCTTGAGCGGGATCTCGCTCCGCCGCCACCTTTGACGAGGAGGTGGCTGAAGCAGGGTGGAGCAGCTGGCGAGCAGGATGGCACCGCTGCTCTCGACTCTTCTTCTTGCACCCCCTCCTCCTTGCCGCTCGCCGCCACCGGGGATGGGGAGAAGCCAAAAAAATCTAATTGTTGTATTATGTTGTTTTCTGATCTATTAGATCGACCCTCTCATAGAGTATATACACTGGTGGAGAAACCATCTTTCGTCAGTCGGGCTAATTCCACAATAGTCCCGGTTGCAACAAAAACTGGGACTAAAGATGATCTTTAGTCCTGGTTAAAAAGGGTAACAGGCATATTTGATCTTTAATCCCGGTTGGTAATACCAACCGGTTCAGATGTTGTCAGGGCTTGTCAGGCCCCCCCGGGATCTTTAGTCCCGGTTGGTAACACCAACACCAACCGGGACTAAAGTTGGTGTTACCAACCGGGACTAAAGATCCCGGCGATCTTTAGCCCCGGTTCATAACACCAACCGGGACTAAAGTCCCACCCCTATATATATGTCTTCTTCCTCCTCCAGCCCGAGCAAGCTTCAAAATTTCTTCAAAAAAGAGGGGAGGCCATGCTAAAATTTCTAGTGAATTTATTTTGGTGATTATATACAAATCGGAGGTGCCTAAAAGGTTAGCAACTTCATCCTCCAATGTTTTTTTTTTCATATTACATTTGGAACTATGTTTTGCCCACTTTTTGTCTCCAAAATTTTGTTGTTAGTTGATGAGAGAGAAAATTTGTGTGGAGAAGAAAGAATATATAGAAATTTAGTTTATTTGCTAAAGAAGGTTTTATAAAATAGTTGAGAAGGAAAATATAGTGAAAGTTAATCTTGAATAATAGAAAACAAAGTAAAATGAAAAATTAAAATAAGTACAGCACATTAATATTAATATTAGTTTAAAACTTTATAAATAGTAAATATATAATTATTCGGTGTAATATTTCATAATTTTTGTATGAATAATGATATGTCATTATTGTGTGACTGTTGAAAGAGTTCGTAATTATTTTATAATTATTGTATGACTGTCATTATTGTACGAATAATTATGTGTGTACGATTTTTTTCATGTCATGTAGATGGATCGGCAATGGATGTACACTGACCGGCGGTCCAAAGAGTTTATTGACGGCGTGCATTATTTTTTGAGAGTGGCCGAAGCTAACAGGCAAAAGGGTTTTATTTGTTGTCCATGCAATAAGTGTAAGAATCAGAAGGAGTATTCTGCATCCAGGACTATTCATTTCCACTTGTTTGAGTCGGGGTTCATGCCAAGCTATAAATGTTGGACATCCCACGGAGAGCAAGGTGTTGAAATGGAAGAAGATGAAGTGGAAGACGACAATATTCCGGACTTTGCTCAGTACGCTGGATTTGAAGGAAATCAAACGGGCGAGGAGGAAAGGGATGCTGATGGTAACGACGTTGCGGATGATCTTGGTCAGATGTTGCAGGACGCCAAGGAGGACTGCGAAAGTGAAAAGGGGCCCATAAATTGGACAAGATGTTAGAGGACCATAGAACATCGTTGTACCCAGGTTGTGAGCAGAGGCACAAAAAGTTGGATACCACTCTAGAGTTCTTGCAATGGAAGGCAAAAAATGGGGTTAGTGACAAGGCATTTGGCGATTTATTGAAACTCGTCAAGAACATTCTTCCGGAGGGAAACAAATTGCCCGAGACAACGTACGAGGCTAAGAAGATAGTTTGCCCTCTAGGACTGGAAGTTCAGAAGATTCACGCATGTCCGAATGATTGTATCCTATATCGCGGTGAGGAGTATGAGAACCTAGAAGCATGCCCTGTTTGCAAAGCACTATGATACAAGATTAGACGAGACGATCCAGGAGAAGTTGACGGGCAGCTAACAAAGAAGAGAATTCCTGCTAAGGTGATGTGGTATTTCCCTATAATACCATGGCTAAGGCGTTTGTTCAGGAACAAGGGGAATGCTAGAATGATGCGATGGCACACTGAAGAGCGTCAACAGGACGGGATGCTGAGACACCCCGCCGATGGTTCGCAGTGGCGAAACATCGACAGAAAATTTGAAGACTTTGGAAAGGACGCACGAAACATACGGTTTGGTTTAAGTACGGATGGCATGAATCCTTTTGGAGAGATGAGCAGCGGCCATAGCACTTGGCCCGTTACGATGTGTATCTACAACCTCCCCCCGTGGCTATGCATGAAGAGGAAGTACATAATGATGCCGATTATAATTCAAGGCCCCAAGCAACCTGGTAACGACATCGATGTGTACCTAAGACCACTGGTCGAAGATCTTAAACTGTTGTGGAAGAAGGAAGGTGTCCCCGTGTGGGATGAGGACAAATAGGAGGAGTTTAACCTACGAGCGCTGCTGTTCGTAACCATCAACGATTGGCCTGCACTTAGCAACCTATCCAGGCAGTCCAACAAGGGGTACAAGGCTTGCACTCACTGTATGGATGATACAGAAAGTACGTATCTTAAGCACTGTAGGAAGGTTGTGTACATGGGTCATCGTCGATTCCTTGCAGCAAACCACCCGGTACGGAAGAAAGGCAAGCACTTTGAACATAAGGCGGACCACCGTACGAAGCCTAAACATCGCGGCGGGAAAACAGTGTTTGCTATGGTTAAAGATCTTAAAGTAGTGTTTGGAAAGGGGCCTGGCAGCCAGCCTATAGAGAGCGAAGATAGTCACGTGGCGATGTGGAAAAAGAACTCTATATTTTGGGAGTTACCCTATTGGGAATTCTTGGACGTCCTCCACGCAATCGACGTGATGCACCTCACTAAGAATCTTTGCGTAAACCTTCTTGGCTTCCTAGGTGTATATGGAAAGTCGAAAGATACACGGGAAGCACGTAATGATCTGAAGCATATGGAACAACGCGGTGACCTTCACCCGGAACCAAAGGAGAAAGGAAGCCATTACTTGAGTCCAGCCAGCTACACTCTTAGCAAGGCAGAGAAGGAAAGTATGTTTGAATGCTTGGAGAGCATCAAGGTACCGTCTGGATACTCCACGAATATAAAGCGAATAATAAGCACGAAGGAGAAGAAGTTCACAAATCTAAAGTCTCATGACTATCACGTGCTGATGACACAACTGCTACCAGTTGTAATAAGGGGTATCCTCCCAGATAATGTCCGGGCAACAATAACAAAGCTATGTGCTTTCATGAACGCAATTTCGCAGAAGGTCATCGATCCTGATAGATTAGAAGCCCTGCAGAATGATGTGGTGCAATGTCTTGTCAACTTTGAGTTGATATTTCCACCTTCATTTTTCAATATAATGACACATCTGCTTTGTCACCTTGTCAAAGAGATCGGTATTCTCGGTCCTGTGTACCTACATGTCACATCCTGATTTTTGTTTCAGGATTTATAAATTATTTAATAAATTAATAATAGAATTTATATTAAATGTTCTTTAATTTACAAGTGAAGTTAAAAGTGGGAAATAAAATTTCCTAAATATAAAACATGGATGGATTTAATTTTTATTAAATTCTCCATGATTAAGTCAACTCTCTGAAATTTTCTCGAATTTTTCAGAGCTCAATTTCTAAATGATACAAAGAACAGTTCAGTAATTATTTGATCATTAATGATCTAATTATAATTGTTAAGAGCTTTTCTTGTTTAAAAATCCTTAAATTATAAATTGTTGTTTAAAAGGAATTATTAGAAATGATTTTAAAAGCCTAAAAGAAAAGATCTAATTTTAATTTGTTAAATCTCAATATAAAATTTGGCTAGATAAAATTTTATTAAATACTTTGCTTAATTCTATAATTCCTAGATTTTTTTGGGATTTATTTGAGCTAAGAAAGTATTTTTAATAAATGGAATTGCATTTCATGAATAATTTAAATTGAAAAAGGTTTTTAAAAGTCTCTTTTGGCTTTGGGCCGAAAGTCGGCCCAAAACCCTCTCTCTCTCTTTCCCTCGGCCCAGTCCGGCCCAGTCCGCCGAGCCGCCGCTCTCTTCTCTCTCTCTGTCGCTGACAGGTGGGGCCCGCCTGTCGGAGTCGTCGTCTTCGTCGCGCCGCCGCCGCCCGAAACCCTAGCGCAAGCCGCCGCCGTCTCCTTCCAAATTCGGCCGCGTCTTTTCTTCTCCGGTGAAATCAATAGAGGGGAAATGATCCTCTCGATCTCCTCTTCCTTTTCTCTTTTGGAATCTTCGGCTAAAATCGTTTGGAAATTCGTGGATTCGAGTTCAATTCGGATCGGCCTCTTTCCTCCGAACCCCGACCTTTCCTTCTCGTCCCCGGCAGCCGTGGGCCTTCGCCGTCGCCTCCTTGCCCCTTTAAAAGCACCCCCGGTGTCTCCGCTACCCGCCGCCTCTCTCGCCTTCGCCCGCCGTCGTGTGTAGCGCCCTAGCCTCGTGAGCTTTTGCGCCGCCGTCGCCGCCGTTCGTCTAGCCGTGCGCCGCCGTCGCTACGGTCGTCGTCGTCACTCGGGAAGGCCACCGTCGGGATCGCCAAGTCGCCGCCGTCCTCGTCCGCCTCTTCGCCGCCGCCGAAGACTGCCGGAGCACCGCCGTCACCGTCGACCCGATCTCCGCCGCCGTTTCTTCCTCGTCGCCGGCGCCGTCCGTTGCTTTTCCGCCGCCGTTTTGGTCACCGGTGAGTTCGCCGCGCCGCGCTCTACGTCCTGGTGCCCTCCGTTCTCGTCGTCGCGCCGTCGTTCGCCGGCGAGCTTGCGCTCCCGAGCCGCCGCCGGTGCTGACGTCATCGCTGCCGTCATCGCTGACGTCATCGTTGCTGTCCCCGTGAGCCGGTCGTGGACCGTTCGATCTCGGCCGTCCGTTTTGGATAGGGTTGATCTCGGCCGTCCGATCCCGTGAACCGTTGCCGTGTGCCCGGTCCACCGCAAACCCTAGCCGCTGACGCAATAATCCTTCTTTTCCTTTTCAAAAATAATTCATTATTGCGTCATAATTCAATTAAAATCCATATAAGTGTTTTAATCCGATTTAATCTTTAAAAATTCATAACTAATTCATCTTAACTCAGTTTAATGTGGTTCAAGTTGCAAAAGTTGTATAAAATAAAGATCTACATATTAAAATTGTCCATAAATTGAATTAAATTTATTTAATTCTTTTTAAATGGGCTTTAAATAGATTTAATCTTGTAAAATTCATAATAAATTCATTTGAAGTCAGAATGAGGCCGTTCAAGTCTCATAATTCATCTAAAATTATAATCTACATGTTTGTTTACTTTTTATGTATTATTTATTTGGTTTTTATTAGTCTTTTTCCTCGTTTTGCGTGATAGCTTGTCGTTTCCGTCGTTGCGAAGGTTCGCGAGTGCGCCGGAAGTATTCAAGAAGATTAATTGAAGACCGATTATTGCAAGGCAAGTCACACAGATCCTAAACACAATCCTTTGAGCATGTTGATCCTATATTTAAATTCTCTATTTATTTCAACTGTGCATTTATTTTCGAATGTCACTGGGTGGTGTGAATCTATTCCTTTGTTATGGCCTGTTTGCATTGATTACTTTATTCCTTGATACCTTGGGTTATTATAACTTGACTAGTTGAGCTTTATATATTGGTTCAACTAGATATTAGATATGATTGCTTAGCCATGCTTAGAAACATTAGCACACTATTGGGATAACTTATGACTCATTATTTAATGATGGTTTAATGATAGTTCACGATGGTTAATCGTGATTGGTTAATTAATTACTTGCCAACTAAAATTTAATAATGGTGGGTTGTGAGCACATGGTTTTGAGAGTCGTGCTCATGACAATTAAGGACCGGTTCGCGAGCTTCTATTGTGAAACATTAACCGTGCCAACCACAAGCCAGCGTGGGCAACGGCTTTACCTTTTGTATAACATGATTCATTGCGGAGCACCAGACTGAGAAGTGGCGGAGATAAGCACACGGGGGTCGCTGGGGAGTCCATGCCTCTGGTTTTTGAGGGGGTGATTATGATCCAGGAATGGTGCACTGTGGTGAGTTGTGTTGTGCAAAGGGTATTGTCACAGCCTCTATTCGGGTACTTTCCAGTATCGCGACGCATGGTAGACATGATGTTGAGGCTGTGTCTTGTGGGTACAGTGGTACACCTCTAGCCAGAGTAAAACTATTCGAATAGCCGTGCCCGCGGTTATGGGCGAGTTGAGCAATGTTTTTCGTGATTAGTCTCACACCTCCCACAATAATTATGGATGTTATAACTGGTAATAATTTGCTTAGCTCCTGGTTTGGAGTTAGATCTGTACAGCCGGGTATGGTTGTTCAGAATGGTTGGGCCTGTGCAGCATGGGTGTGCTGTTCAGTGTTGATTAAAACTTCTGATTAATTACTCCACTGTTTTATTACTCTTAAATGTTTTGCTAAATGCTGCTTTTGCAAATGAGCCTATATTATGCCATCCTTTGGTATCCTTGTGCACTTGCATATTTGCTGTGTGGCTTGCTGAGTATGTCATATGCTCACCTTGCAATAATCAATCAACCTCAGTTGAAGACAAGTTGCGAAGGAGAAGACGTTTGGCTTATACCCCAGTTGAGCTGCCTGTTTTCTTTATGGTGAGGACTAAGTGCCTCTTAAGTAAGTATTTATCGTTTTAGTTAATTTGATGAATCTGTATATTAAATTGTCAGTTTGTGTACCTCGGCTGATTCCTGGACGAGGATTTTATGCACAAATAAGTTCGGTAATTACTTGTGAATTTCCGGGCGTGACACTACACAACATGTTTCCTTTCGAGAGGTACATGGGCGTTCTGAAGAAGTATGTTCATAACCGTGCTCGTCCAGAGGCAAGCATCGCCAAGGGGTATGGAACAAAGGAGGTCATTGAATTCTGCGTAGAATTTATCGAAGACCTTCACCCAATCGGGGTACCTGAATCACGCCATGAAGGGAGACTACGGGGAAAGGGGACTCTCAGAAGGAAAGCAATAATGACGGTAGACAACAATTTATTCCGTAAAGCCCATTTCACGGTTTTGCAACAATCTTCATTGGTGGCTCCCTACATCGAGGAGCACTTGGCTCTAGTTCGCGCCAGAAACATCGGTAAGTCCGATGCATGGATTACAAGGCATCACATTGATATTTTCTCCACGTGGCTGCGACAACATCTCATGGGTAACGAGACGATTAACCAACAACTGGCCTTCCTGGCGAGGGGACCATCTGGCTCGATCGCGACATTCCAAGGATATGAAATCAATGGGTACACATTCTACACGAGGGCCCAAGACATGAAGAGCACGAACCAGAACAGTGCTGTTCGTATCGATGCCATGGGACACGATAGTACAACTGGCACGTATTACGGTGCCATCGAGGACATATGGGAACTTGACTATGGACCTCTCAAGGTCGCTCTGTTCCGGTGCCAATGGGTTAGGTTGACTGGTGGAGGCGTAACGATTGATGATAGTGGGATGACAACGGTTCAACAAGGTTGGATACTCGGACGAACCTTTTGTCCTTGCCAATGATGTAACCCAAGTTTTTTACGTCAAGGACATGTCTAGCAAAGGAAAAAAGGCCAAAGGGCTTGACGAGCCGAAGCGCCACGTGGTTCTCCCAGGAAAAAGAAAAATCGTCGGAGTAGAGGACAAGACTGACGAGGATTATGATCAGTTTGATGGGCAACCCCCTTTCACAGTGACGATTGACCCTAGCATCCTCCTATCAAATGAAGACACCCCTTACTCACGTAGCGATCACAAGGAAGGAACAATAGTGAGGAGAAAGTACGTGCGGTCAACCGTCACCGCCGATGTATTGCCGTAATTGTTCTGTACACGATGTAAACTATGTTGGATGTATTGAATATCCATACAAATCAATTGTTGTATGGTATATGTTAAATATGTATGATTATTAGAATTTTTATCAAATTGAAATCATCCATATGCTAGTTATATATGATTATTATATTTTTTATTAATTATGTATGATTATTAGAATTTTAATCAAATTGAAATCATCCATATGCTAGTTATATATGATTATTAGAATTTTTAAAGGTTTTAAATCATGCACGTGGTATTTACATATGTTAATTATAATTTTCAACAATTTAATATCATGATATGCTAGTTATATATGATTATTAGATTTTTTATTAAAATCATGCATGTGGTAATTACATATGTTAATTAGAATTTTCAACAATTTAATATCATGATATGCTAATTATATATGATTATTATATTTTGTATTAATTTTAAATCATGCATGTGCTATTTACATATGTTAATTAGAATTTTTGACAATTTAATATCATGCATATGCTAATTATATATGATTATTAGAATTTGTAACAATTTTAAATCATTCATGTGCTTATTATATATAATCCACGTATTCTAGTACATACAACAATAATTTTTCGAAGGTTTTATCATTAATTGTTCGACTTTAAATAATTGTAATGCATTATTTACTATTTTAGAAACACATATGCAATGAAATTCAAGACACAGCTGCTATTATCTTTAGTCCCGGTTCCTAACCCTAACCGGGTTTAAAAAGAATTTGGAAATAGCGGGAAAAGATCTTTAGTCCCGGTTGTTGTTACGAACCGGGAGTAAAGATATTTTTACTCCCGGTTGTTCTCACCAACCGGGACTAAAGATCCGGGGGTATATATATTGCCGGTGCGCCCTCGTCTTCTCCACCAACACTTAGACATTTTTCGATCTCGGATCGATCTCTTTCGCCACCACCGTGCCTAGGGCAACCCCGCACCGACACCGCCGTCGTCTCTCGCCGTCGCTTGGCGGTCCTCGCCGCCTCCGCCGCAGATGCCGCCGCCGCATCTCTTGGGTGAGAGCCGCCGCTGCCTCTCTCTCTCGATCTCGATCTCTATATCTCTCTCTCTCCACGGCCGATGACCGGCTTCGACGCGGCCGCTGCCGCCGACGACGCCGTCGCCACTGCCACTCTGCCGCCCCCGCCTCGAGCTCGCCACGCCGCGGGGCCGCTACGCCACGCCGCCGCGACGCCACGCCGTCGCCACTGCCGCCGCGACACCACGGCGCGGCCGCCGTGCGCCGCCGCCGGGCCCCGACGCCGCCGCGCCCGCACGCCGCCGGGCCCCCACGCCGCCGCCGCGGCACGCCGCCGCCGCGCCCACACGCCGCCGGTCAGGCCCACGGCGCCCCGACGCCGCCGCCGCGCCGCCACGCCACTGCGCGCGCGCCCAACATTGCCGAACGTTAACGAACGTGATTGAAACATGACCGAACGCGAACGAACGTAACGAAACGTTAACGAACGCGAACGAACGTGCATGAAACGTTAACGAACACGAACGAGCGTAACGAAATGCGAACGAACGCGAACGAACGTAACGAAACGTTAATGAACGCGAACGAACGTGCACGAAACGTTAACGAACGCGAACGAACGTGAACGAAACGATTACGGAACGCGAACGAACGTGCACGAAACGCTTACGAACATGAATGCACTTGTACTAAAAGTGAAAGTGTGAGAACGAACGCGTTTATACTAATACGATTTACTGGTAATACATATATAATTATATATGTAACTTGGCCCGTTTAGACTAATACATTTTCCTGGTAATGTTGCAGAGAAGACATCGTCGTCGTCCCTCAAGCCGAAGTGGTAGCTAGCCATCGAAGGAATTCGCGCAGGCAAGTGATGTAAAGAAGTGATTGTTAGATATTTAATATAAGACTGTTAGACTTAGCATACATGATTATTACAATTTTAATATAAGATTGTTATCGATTTAATATAATATTGTTAGACTTAGCATATATGATTGTTAGAGATTTAATATAATATTGTTAGACTTAGCATATATATATGACTATTACAATTTTAATATAAGATTAGTAGCGATTTAATATAAGATTGTTATACTTAGCATATATATATATGATTATTACAATTTTAATATGAGATTAGTAGCCATTTAATATAAGATTGTTAGACTTAGCATATATATATATATATATATATATATATATATATATATATATATATATATATATATATATATATATATATATATATATATATATATATATATATATATATATATATATATATATATATATATATATATATATATATATATATATATGATTATTACAATTTTAATATAAGATTAGCCGCGATTTAATATGAGATTAGTAGAGATTTAATATAAGATTAGTAGCGATTTAATATAAGATTGTTATACTTAGCATACATATATGATTATTACAATTTTAATATGAGATTAGTAGCGATTTAATATAAGATTGTTAGACTTAGCATATATGATTATTACAATTTTAATATAAGATTATTAGAGATTAAATATAAGATTGTTATAGATTTAATATAAGATTGTTAGACTTAGCATATATATATGATTATTACAATTTTAATATGAGATTAGTAGCCATTTAATATAAGATTATTAGAGATTTAATATAAGATTAGCATAGTTTTAATATTACGGTACGCAAATACATCCTATATACCTAACAAATATTTTTTGTATGCACAGATGGCTGATCGCGATGAGGAACAGATACTATACGATACAATCGCAGAGGGAAGCAGCCAGTACTAGAACGAAGGAGAGGGGAACGAGGATCCAAACCAGTACTTGAACGAGGAAGGGAACGTGGAGAGGAATGCGGAGGGAAACGAGGAGGGGAACGATGAGGAGGAGGCTAGTGGAAGTCATCCCTCCGTTGGATAGAAGAGGGCACACGGACAACGAGGTGCCGCGAAGAAGATAGAGGGTCGGCACATCATAACTGAGGTGGACGAAGACGGCCGACCTAGTGCCCCGGCAGAAGCAGCCAAGAATTTTGTACGCCACAGCGGTTGGGTTGTGAGGGACAACGTGCCTGTCAGCACAGTGTACTGGCGCAGAACAAGGGCATACGGGGATAATGACAGCTTTGTCCCGGACTCAGAGAAAGAGATGCTGTGGACCACAATGCTCGAGACGTTCACGCTACCCGCGGGTACGGAGAACATAGTGAAACAGTGGACTCTGAAGAAAATGGCAGAACAGTTCCAGAGCTTCAAGGGATCATTGGGACGAGTTCGTTGCTTACAAGACAGGGCAACAAGGGCAAGCAATGATGGCCAGAAACAAAGACAATGCCGCCAAGAAGAAGTACCATCACCACTTGGGGTCAGGCGGATATAGCGTCGCAATGCCGAAGTGGGAGGAGATGGAGGCAAGTTTGATTGAGAGGGGTATCGAACCGGCCACCACTAAATGGCCGGATAGATCGAAGTTTTGGTACTATGCTCATGGTGAAACGCTTAACCTAGTTGATGGCTCCCTTGTCTTCAGCGATCAGATACGCGAGGCTGCCAGTCGACTAACGTACGCAGTGGTAGCCTCTTCTCAGGGCACATTCCGACCCGACAGAGAGAAGGATGAGCTGTCACTCGCCCTACAGACTCCCGAGCATCCAGGACAAACACGAGGGAAAGGCGTGATTCCCTGGAAGATTGGATTTAAGGAGGACATCCACACGTACAGGAGTCGGATGAGGAGCAAGAGAGATACTGAGGCGAAGATTGCAGATCTTGAGTACAGGGTATCGAGCTACGAGCTCAACATGCAAGAGGAGGTGGCAAGGAAGGTGGATGAACGTATGGCCGCACATCGGTCCCAGGATCCCCAGCCGTACATTCATCCTGCAATGGTCAGCCCATCAGGCAATTGTAGCAGCTGCGCCTCAACGGGGCAGGTCGGATCACAGAGCATGGACGCCATGCAAACCCATGACGAAACCACCTGCCCCGTTGATGAGATCACGCAACGGACACCATGTGAGCTGCATATTCCCTTCAAGAACTTATCAATCAAGGTATGCTCGTAGTTTGATGATTTTTGACTTGTACATTCCGCAAGTTGCTGCTTAGGTTGATTACTAATAGATAACCTCTCATCACGTGAAGGTGGCATCGGGAATGGCCATCCCAACGGACCCTTCCGGGACTTACCACTGCAGGCCGATTCCAGCAGGATACTCGAGGGTCGAAGTTGAGCTGGTGGAAGCCGCGTACGAGGACCTCGAGTTGGACTACCCAGGAGGAGACGGTGAGACGCATCTACGAGACACAAGCCACACCATCATACTATGGCGCAAGCGGTACATCATCCTTCCTGGGCGACAAGCGGCGTCTCGTGCACCATCTCCTACGGCTCCGCCATCTCCTCCTGCACCATCTCCTCCGGTTCCTCCGCCACGTCCTCCTGCACCATCTCCTCCGGCTATTCCGCCACCTCCTGCTGCACCATCTCCTCCGGCTCCTCCGCCTCCTCCGCCTCCACCGTGTCCGCCTGCACCTCCCAAGACAAGGTCTCGCCAAGCTCCACCGCCTGCCCGCACAAGGGCAACGAAGAAGGCGAAAGTTGACGCCACCAAAAACAAGGAGCCACCGTACGATTGCAGTCAAGAGGAGCTTGATGCTAATGTGGCAGGAGAGGTGAAGAGGCAACTCAAGCCTCGGAGTCCTAAAAAGAAGATACCTATTGACCCGAGCGTGAAGAACTTCTTCAAGGGAATGTCCACAACAAACAAGGAGGCATTACAGATATCGGACTATGACCGAACACTTCAGAGAGCCTATCACAAGAAGTCCAAACCAGTCCCTCAGTTTGGAGAACAACCAAACCAAGAGGTCGAGCCGTTGGTGACCGGCGAAGATTTTGGCATAATGGAATTCATTTCAGACACCGGTCTAACTGTGGATCAGTTGGTTGGAGGCGCACCAATCCCGAAGGCGGAAGTGGCATACAAGTTTGAACTCGGTAAACCGCTTGTCAAACCTGAACAGCTGTAGTCCCTACCGACACAGATGTACAAATTCCATGAACGGTACATGGAAATGAGCGCCAAGGGTAGAGAGATGTTCGGAGCGAGGATCAGAAACCCCGACTTCTTGCAAGGAGAAGATGTTCTCTAGATCCATTTCAAGGATCTCTTCGATCTGTACCAGTTGGACACCCTCGACGTCTCTCTTCTGAGCGCATGGATTTTGTGAGTATCTTTGAGTTCGATTTGTTTCGTTCAATAATTAACTCTTGGCATATATGTAAGCAATAATACTTTCCTTTCATCGTTGTAGAATGGAGATTCAAAGGGCCCGACGGCGGAGGTTCTACGATACTGGGTTCATCGACCCTCGGAAAATCAACACCGAAATGATTGACAAGTACAAGAAAGACACAGAGGACAATCTCGTACATCTCCTAACGCAGCAGCATTTCAAGACGTACATACTACTGCCGTACAACACAGAGTGAGTTTTTATTGTCGTTCGAACAAATTTCGTTCCCATACATATAGCATGTACATTTTCGATCATATATATCTCATCTCACGCATATTCCAGATTCCACTGGGTCCTGTTATTCTTCAACTTGGACGCATGCAGAGTCACTGTGTACGACTCAATGAATAAAGAGGAGAAGATTTTTGACAAGGTCTTCAAACTGATAGACAGGTAATATAATGTCATCTATTCCAAAGTCACGGGGAATCTATTGCTATTATGTTGATCTCAGGTAATAATTAATTAATCATAGCTTGCAACTGCATATGTAGGGCTTGGGATAGGTTCCGTCAATTGGTCCGCAGGACTTGGAAAGAAAAACTTGGATGGAGGTTTCATTTTCCAGTGAGTACATGCATGATCCAAAATTATATTGAATTGAATCTCTAATTGCAGTTAATATAAATAGTATATTAAATCTCTCATTGTTTCTCATGTAGTGTGCAAAGCAGGACCAGGGAACTAACTTATGCGACTACTACGTATGCGAGTATGCCCACTGCCTATCAAACCAAATATGCACAACACGAGAGCTCGATGTACGTATACATAAACCATTCAAAATTTCATTGCTCGATTTGTTAAGTTGTTTATTAATTTCATATATTGATACGTCATTATTTTTCGAACGATAGCGTATTCACATGAGGGATAATCTCCCACACAAGGATTTTATCACGGCTGTTCAAGAACAACTGATGGGATTCATCAACGAAGAAGTCCTTAATCCCGACGGTGAATTCTACTACGACGGATCGACAATTCATAACGTCGGTCCTTCCTCTTCTGACATAACGCCGGTGTCGAAGTCGTAGCTATAGCTACCGAGCAAATAAATTGTACTATATATGCATGTATATATATATTTATATATGTACACATTTACTTTTGTGTTAATATATAATTTGGTAACATATATATATATGCACATAAAATGTTAAGTGCTTTAAATTATACATATGTGTGTGTAATATATGATTTATACACACACACACACACACACATATATATATATATATATGCCTATATATTATGCATATATATGTATTGTAACATATGTATGTATGTGTGTGTGTGTCTATATATATATATATATATAATCAACCATGCAGCAAACAGGGCCATGCAAATAAAAAAAATGGTGCACCGATCTTTAGTCCCGGTTGGTAACACAAACCGGGACTAAAGATGGTTTGGCCGGCCATGTGGCTGATCGATCTTTAGTCCCGGTTGGTAACACGAACCGGGACTAAAGATCGATCTTTAGTCCCGGTTATTTCACCCAGGACTAAAGATAGCTATCTTTAGTCCTAGATTCGTAGTCCCGGTTGGACAACCGGGACTAAAGAGGGGTTACCAACCGAGACTACAAACAGTTTCTCCCCCAGTGATATAGGAGTACCTAAGAGATAGAGACTTGTAGTACAATACAAATAAGAGTAGATTTATCTCGATTCTATCTCTAGGATATATCTTATCTCTATATTTGTATTTGACTCTTATCCCTAACTACCATATTTGTACTTCTAACATTCCCCCTCAGTCGTAACGGGAGCAAAGCGAATGATTGCGACTGGATTTGAAATCTATTTCTTCATCTCCTTCGAGTCACCATCATCAATTGCATCTCTGATGGACGGCCCTTCACCTAGTGCCTACGCCCCCTTCTATGTTGTCCCTTGACTCTCCTCTGTTCCCTCCCGCAGTCATAGTGGGAGTTTCATGGACGATAGCGATGACACAGACGCTTTGACTGGAGTTGCCACAGATGATTCTTGTTGTAGATGTTCGTCAATGTAGCCGATCATGAAGTAGCCGTGGTTGTAGGTGTAGCCGCATATAGCCGAAGGCGAAAAAAAAATTACGCCATGGTGTGAAGACGATACTACAATTAGTAGCATCTTGCACCTTGTAGATGTCAGAGGATGCCATTAGGAACGTCTTGCATATGTCAGAGGACGTCGTTGGCGATGAGGCCACCACTTTGGTTGGTCCTTCTGCGTCGTGTAGTGGTCATCACAATAGTGATGCCGTGTTGATGCAGTCGTTGTTGTTGTAGATGATGTGATCGATGCCCTCGTTGGTGACGCGGTCGTTGCCATCGTAGAGGATGCAGTCGATGTCATCGATGAAGCGTCTTGCAGATTAATTTGTCAGAGCACGCGAGGTGTCCATCTATGTGTACGAGTCAGCAGCGGCAAGTTGATGAAGACCACTGGTGATGTAGAATCGGCGAAGACGATCACATAGTCATACAGGTTATTGACACAGCAGTTAGTATGTTGATGGAGATTGAAGGCAGCAGCACTGCTCCAGGTAGAGATGATAATTGGGTTTTATTTGGCTGTGGCTAATGAAGGAATTGATCTAATGCTAATATTGGTAAAATCTAATCTATGGATTATTTATGGCAGCTAATGATGCAGAGCCCCTCCTAACAGTGTTTTTCGCATCAACAGCCCCAGGGAGAATATGGTGATCATCTCATCTCCCCAGGGCGATGCGAGCGGAAGGTAGGAACGGATCAAACGACGTTGGTCTTCGGCTATGATACCATGTGGAAAAAAAATCTAATTGTTGTATTCTGTTGTTTTTTGATCTATTAGATCGACCCTCTCGTAGGGTATATATAGGAGTACATAGGAGATAGAGACTTGGAGTACAATATAAAAGTAGATTTATCTCTAGGATATATCTTATCTCTAGGATTCTATCTCTAGGATATATCTTATCGCTATATTTGTATGTGACTCTTATCCCTAACTAACATATTTATACTTCTAACACCCTCCTCCCTTCCTCGGTTGATTTGCCTTCGACTTGCTAGCCATTGGGCACATCGCACTCCGCTGAGCTTGGACCGCCGCCGCCCCCACGTTCTTCACACGTTACGTCACCCCAAACACTCGGTGGGAGCATAGAGGGGAAGATATGAGAGAGATAGTGGCACGGCATGTGGGTCCCATGTCTAAATTTTTATTTGCTTTTAAGACTAGTTGCCACGTAGATGCCACATCAGCCAAATCCAATGAGGAAGTCATTTTACACCGATTTTAATAATTCGAGGAGTCGTTATACCCAATTGTACCATTGAGTGAGTCGAATTAGATTCGTCCTATATTTTAGGAGTCATATTGGACTGTTTCCAAAAGGCATTGAATTGACATCTAAAAGACATTTTCCTAACAAAATATTATTGTAGGGATAATATACCTATTTGAACTTTGAAGAAATAAGGTTCATAAGATCTATTTTATCAAGAATTATCAAGAAAAAAAATACATCTAATGTTAAGTAATAAGCCATTGAATTGAAGAAGATACTAGAGTCATAAAAAAAGCATGAGTCAATTTTCTAAGAAAATAATATTCTAGTATATATACTGAATTTTGAACTTAGAGATATTAGATGTACTAGCATATTACGTGTGTATTGCAACATAATTTTAATAAAAAAATATCATTAACCCATTATAACTATTGCTTTTTATTATATATCATCTTTTAATTTCTATATATATTTGTTATTGACAAGTGAGCCTCTAGTCTCATACGTCCCTTTTCATTAAAAAAGGTAGGGGTTAGTAATAGAGGTGGTTAATATGTGGGTTCTCTGATCCATACCGTCACTTTTTCATTCTTTGAAAAGTAAAGAGTTGTGGGTGTGGATAATTCATTTTTAGAAAGTAAAGAGTTGGTGGTCCTCGTTATGCCAAAATCACCGCTTACCACCATCACCACTTTTTAAAGAAGTACAGATAAAAGGTAGAGAGTTGGTAATTAGAATAGTGACATACTCATTTATCACTACTCCCTGTTTTATAAAGAAGCGTAGGTAATTATGAGAGTGCCCTCTTATTATATGTATAATTTAAAGTAAGACATTAAACGGAAGATGGTGAGAAGTTATCGCACTTCTATAGAATGCCACCTGCGCCACTAGCCAACCCAATAAAGGAAGTGTCACGTACATTACATGCAAAGCATAGGAACATGACCATGTTACGCCTCCACTAAGCTCCATCTTAAAAAAAAAATTGTTCGGTTAATTTAACTGTATAAGAAGCCAATTATTCAGACTACAAAAAGATCTCCTTTGAACAACTTACAAACCTTACGTGCTATGGTACTATTGGCATATTTCACCTTAATATAAAATTGAAGATGTTTTTATCGGTACTTTGGTACATCCTCCATATATAAATCGGTTTTTAAGTTTGCTCGCTTTTAGAAATACATATATGTATTTGAGTTGAGTTTTAAATTCGCTCGTTTTTGGAAATACAGGAGTCATATAAAAAATCTCTTAAAAAAATACATGCTAACTTAAAATGATTGGACTCTAATTACAACTTATGATTTTCTATAAATATATATATCCAAGCAAATTCTCACAGTGACTTTCACCTTAACTAAACCGTATAAAATAAAATAAAATAGCCTTCACCCATTACATGCACGGGTATTTTTTCTAGTAAAGTAAATAGGGAAATATATTACAATATGTTGATAATGGTACCAACAAATGCCAAAAATATACCACACCTTGAAATGCCATACGATATATGAACGAATACGATAATATCGATCACCAACTTCCGTTCCTCAGGCAAATTAGTCAGCAAACGTCAAGAAAATATCTGCGACCCGAACCTGAAGGAAATAAGACAGTAACAAAAGCTAGGAAAATAGCTAGTACAAACTATGCAGTTGAGGTTGAATTACATAATATAATGATACAACATGCCAAGCTGTTCACAAAAATCAAAACTGGAAAACGGCGCACCCTTCATGCAGAGCACGCCAAGCTGTATCAGCATTTGTCAGAACAATCGCCCGAACTATTCGAATATGACTCGGGCACTTTTACCCTAAATACAGAGTAACGATGATTTAAACTTTTCTCCCCGTGCAATCTGTAGACACTGCCCAGTGCTCCAGTAATTGGATTTGGGAAAGCATAGAAGATACGTTTGAATCTTTGATGTACAAGTGCCATCGCACACCTTCGATAAGAACAAGAAATATGTGAGCAACTGAACAGAAAGCAAAAGCATGATGCCATACTTCAGTAATAACTTACATTGAGCAAGGTTCCCAGACTAGGTAAATGTCAAATCCTGTACAAAGGTATGGTCTGGTTTCTGACAAGTCATCGCAGATTGCTTCATGTGCAATTTTTTTGTCGTCCTGAAGTTCAATTCTGACTTTAGCCAAAACGAGGAGAAACAATACTGATAAAGGCAACATTGAAAAGGTAGAAAATAGGAGTAACAAAGCTCACATTTCTATCCACCTTTAGTCGTTTTGCTGATTCATTAACAGAATAATACTCCATATTTCCATCTGAATTTGGTTTGGTTGATGATATAATTGAAGGGAACATCACTTTATCCCTCTCCGCAGCATTTTCAATCGCAACTATGGCAGCATGTCTCAGAGGGTGCCATGGAAAACCACCTTCACAGGGCAATGACTTCTGCTCAGACGGCCTTGGTTTCATCCATCCCCAAGGGTTTAAACATGAGGCTTCCATATTCAGGCTGTTGCATTTAGAAACATTGGAGTTTGACAGGAACAACCTGCTCCCTTTCTTCTCAGTTACTTCAAGTGATGAGAAGGGGCTGTCTGAATTCAATTCAGCACATTTGTTACTTTTTAAACTATCATGTTGGAGCGTTTGGTCTGTAGCCTTTGCAATAATCTGCATGGTTGATGGATTAACAACAACAGCAGCATTGCCCACCTGGTACAAGCAAGGAACCCATGTTGAATTAAACATAATTATTTGATCTACACTGAAGTAAACAGCAGAGCATGACAGACATCATATGCATGTCCAGCAGTTTCGTGTTAAAGGAAGCACATATATGGACATCGTGCTTAATAACAAGGATTTAAATCTTCTCCAATAGAGGATAAATACTTGCTCTCAAGCATATGTACCTCACAATTTATTAAACTTGTTAGGTTCGCACAGATAGGTTGCCACGCAATACTACAAAAATGTCTTATTACTAGCTCCTTAAATTATCACAGGTAATAACTATATTGAGGAAGGAATGACATCAGGCCTGAATTGGAGGGCTTTAGGAGAGAAACCCTAGGGTGGGGTGATATTTAAAACAGAGAAACTACTTCACTGATCTTGCTTGATTCACAATGATAACTGGCTCATGTAGTGGAAATGGCATCTAAAGGACACAAGATTTGAAAGAAATTCCAAAAGATAAGAACTAGATACAGGTAGCAAGTTGGATACAACTTATATTGCTTATCATATTTTCTTCCCACATCATAGCCGGCCATGATCCTGTCTGCCTGAGTCTTTCCCTAGTCCCTACTCCCTACACAACCACTGCACCACCATCCACACTACTGTTTCAGGGGGTGTTTAGATCCAGGGGTGTAAAGTTTTGGCATGTCACATCGGAATGGGGTGTTTGGGCACTAATGAAAAAACTAATTATAGAATCCGTCAGTAAACCGCGAGACGAATTTATTAAGCCTAATTAATCCGTTATTAGCAAATGTTTACTGTAGCACCACATTGTCAAATCATGGAGCAATTATGCTTAAAAGATTCGTCTCGCAAATTAGTCGCAATCTGTGCAATTAGTTATTTTTTTAGCCTATATTTAATACTTCATGCAGGTGTTCAAACTTTCAATGTGACAGGGTGTAAAATTTTGGGGTGGGAACTAAACAGGCCCTCAATGTTGATGTCAACCGCAGTTGACAACCACAGCTGTAATTCTCAACTTTGAGTGCTACATCTACACTTTGTCCACATCCAGAATTTTCCTTTATGTCCAGGTTAACAATAAAGGAATGCATCTGAGTTATGGATGGTAGCTATTTGAAATCTGATTATGGATCAAAACTTTATTATCCAATACTCAAAAGGAGAGAAGAGACATGGGAACATATCATCCTAGTCCCTTGTTTTGCGTCAATGCCATAGACAGCAGTAAGCATATAGACACTATTCAAGTATGTGAAGGACAAAGATGATGAATGCTCGTCGTAAAACCGCTTCAGTGTGATGGTTGAAGCCCTTGGTAGCCTCTCGAAACCTAGAGTACATGACAACATTCATGAGAACATGACATGTTACTTGAGAGATTCCTTAGAAAAGGTTCAGAAGGGTGAACATGGAATGTGGCAGAGGTCAGAGTACGCCAATGAGGCAATCCTATTAAAGTACAAAATGGATGAACAGTGAAAGTGTGAATCCCTCCCATCTTCATTGATCTCAAATGTCCCCTTTTATAGGGAGGATTTATGTACATCCCTAGGATTCTCCTAGGATTTAAGGAGGTTTTAAGCCTCTAAACGTGGCTGTTTATATGACACAAATGCTCCTCAATATGGCTGTTACAAGATTGATGATTCACTTGAATGCTGCCATTGCTGCCCTTTGATGAGATCAAATATGGCCTAATGATGGCTTTTGTAACAAATCCCACACAGGGCACTCTACATGCTCCACACCATGAAACCTAAGTCAATGGCATGGAGGAGGTGGCCAGGTAACAATGATAGCCTTGAATGTGGTACCTATGCATACATGTTCATCACTTCTATGAACATGCTTTCAAGCTACATTTCAGCCCAAGATGAACATAAGGTGACTTTGCTCTTGACGTAGGATTGGCCCAATTTCCAGGTGAGAAGGATAATTTTGATAAGGAAGAGAATGGCCTAATATGACTAAACACCAAACTTGCCAAACCGCACTACAAGTTGTTATTAATTGTGCTAAGACATAGCTGCAAGAATAACAAAGTAAAGAATGATTATTCGATGAGGTATTGAAGTTAAAAAATATAATAGTCTGACTGAATTATTAGTCAGCATGGGTTCTGAAGTTACAATCTCTGACTGATTAACACCAGTGAAGCACTCAAGGCAATTGGAACTAGACAAAACCTGAAACAGCTAGCAATAGAAGGAGCCTAGAATCAGCATCAGATTGCTCACAGGAATTTATCTTTGTGATCATACATATCCGGATCATTGAAATCATATCCACCAAAACTACGGCTATCCTTTTCAGAAGATGGTCAGGCCAAAATTCCTCATCAAATGGAGGAAGGCTCAGAAGCCATAATTAGTGGCTTCAATACAAATGTAGCGTGGGATTGCACGACTAAAGGTGATGAGGCCATATGCAAGGAATATATATGAGAATGATACTTTAATTATTATTCTTTCTCAATTCACTACCTGGGTTTACCAGCTGGCTACTGCCAGTTCTATAAACTTTGATATACGCATGAACGCATAGGTAGCTAACCAATGATGTTCAATTGTTCATGTTAAAGCACTGGTTAACAACTTAACATCCTAAAGAAACATGCAAGCATAGTGCCCACACCAGGTGGAATACTATATTTATAGCATAGCAAGAAAGGAATACTTTAAAAACAACAGTAAAGTCACCTCAGATAACCGCAGTGCAGTTCTCATGCAATTAAATATTGATGGCAATTCACACTCTTTGAATCCAGATACACCATCCAAGCTGCAAGTAACAAAATGGCTATCAGCACAGCTGTAAAACAAAATGCAATAAAACATGCTCCAGCTAACTTTTGGTTTATTGGTTCATTGCAAGTCCAACTCAACTGAGCATGTGGAGGAGAAATTAGTATATCAATATTTGTATTGTAAGGTATAATCTGATGGATAACTAGGAAGAGATGATATTGTATGGTACAGATGACCCTGGTTTCACTGCCATCCAGAAATAATACAAAGCGAGATGACACTTGGCACCTGCATTTTTCACCTATGACTCTCTAAGTACATTTTACATTGATATCTGGTCATAGCTACAAAGAAGATATTTTGGCACTAAATGCAGTTAATACTCTTGATGTGGTAGTCCACTGTAAAGAGAAAAAAAAATCAAAGATGACCCTTCAATAGTTTCAACCATGGAACTTTGAACCCTCTAAATATGATGAAAATGACATTGTTCCATGCCAGATTACACTCTGGTCACAAAGCAAGCTAATTATGAGTGAGACAAATCATCCACAAAATTGATTTTGATAAACAGCTAACCCAAAACAGATTAAGGCATGTTAGGATCTCTTCCCCGGCTTGGGAAAGCCTTTCTCAACAAGGCCAGTAAGACAACAAGTTAAGTGGCTTTATGGGACAATTAATCGGTCTACTTGGTATGACAGTTTACAAGGTAGTTAAATGATAGTGATTACAATGTTTTTTTTGCTAGTGATTAGCAGGCTTATGGTTTAGTTCTAGGACTTAAAAGGTATGTCAAGAACATGTCGACCAATGAATTTAGCCATATGATAGCTTTCGGTTGCTGATTTGGTATTAAAGTTAGTTAGAAACTACTCCTATCGGTCTTGAAAACATGTTGTTTTGGTCTTTTTGATGCGTTTCAAGTAAAAAATTAAGAACTTTGAACATCAATATCTTTTTAAGTATGTAGGTTGCATGCATGAGAATAATATGTTTAGATTTGTTTCAGAAAAATACTTTCATAAAATTATAACTTTCTCGGGTCATAGAAATATCTTGGAGTAGAAATTTGTGGTCAAAGTTGTTCCAGGTCGTGTAAGCATCCAAAACACATCTTTGAGACCAGAGAGAGTAACTATTTATGATGAGAAGATGGTAGGATAGATATTAATTTTGTGGCAGGGATTCAGTGACGAGGCATAGTCCTTGCAGATTTGATATTATGTGAATATACATACATAAATGGAAAATATAAATAGGCAAACCAGATATTTAGGCTGACTAAGACCCGGATTACCATACACTCGCCGCTACAAGGTGAGGCAACCTAGTACGTACTTGTTACTGAGTTTCATAACCATTGTTACTTAAACATTCATCAGAATAAAACATAATGTGGTCTGTGCAGAAACATACTCGTGTGGGGGATGATAAGATGTTGGCCAAAGTTTGCATTGTTCCTCCCACTCCTCTTTTGAAGTAGCAGGAAACCTCGCAACCTGAGAAAGATTTCTAGCAACAATAAATGATATATGATATGCCTAATATAAAGACAGATTCATATCATAAGAACATAGCAAAATCTTCTTACTAATCAATTGCTTGAAGAATGATACTCCCCTGTCACAAATAAGTGACATTTTGGTGCATGTGCACTTGTGCGGATAAACTTTGGCTATCAACACGATCTCTACGAATATTTAGATTGCACACAAGAAAATGATATTTGCAGATTGTTTTGGAGCATACTGTATTTTTCAATATATCATAACTTTCATTTGCAGATGTCCAAACATTCCTTGTGACTGGAAGGATTACCTAAAGATAAAATGCTATATCTTTATCTATTATTACTACTATGATCCATACATTCCTTAGATGTTGATGGATTCAGGAGGATTAAATATCACTTCACATTGCCTGTAGGTCACACAAAGAAACATGTAAGGATTTAACACGGAACAATCACTATCTTGGTGGATAATTTCCATATAAGTAAAACTAGAGACCAATAATTTTGATCTTAATGAATGTATGACATGATTAAGTTAGTAAATAAGTCCAATATGCCTACAAAAACAACAGAGAACTCAAATTTCCGAACTCCCAAGGTTAACAAAAGTACTTACTTTTGCAATGAAAGTATTCAATTCGTAGGTACCTACAATCTTTTTTACATCTTGAGGAAACATTTCGCTACAATGTTCAGGCCCAGTTGCAAGGCATAAGATGATTGATAACTCAGATTTTTCTGTCAAGGAAAAGATAATCAAATTATAAAAGTAAACAGAAAAGTGTTCAACATAATTACCCAGGAACTAACTTAAAACATTTGTAGGCTGGTCAGTTTTATGTCCATATTCTAGCAATGGATCAGCATGTACTAGCCTACTCTTGCACTTCTTCTTAGGCAGAATCAACGGAAAACACTATGAGCTTCTAGATTTTAGTTCCCAGTTCTGCTGCTTTTTTAGGTAAGACTAAGTTTCTTGAAAATAAGGTTCAGCATCTCACATGACAATATCAGCATTAAAGATTGAAGAGTATCGTTGAATGAGGAATCAAATTATATATTTAACTTGTTGAAGAGAAAGCCTGCTGATAAATTCCACCAAGGTTATAATCATTTATAGGGTTGGAAATCCACATTTAAGATAGTTTTGTTACACTTACACTCATATACTATAATTCTGGGGGCAATACCACCCCCAACCCCCTGGTATTCACAATGACAGACCAAATTAAGCTCAATCTGAAAAGGTGGAGCTTTGCATGTTGAATTGATGATTTGGCTTCATATAAACTGCCGTGCACATGCATGCACAAGTTTTTACAACAGTAGACCCAAAGCTGCTACAAACCATCTATTTTGTTTGGGTGTTGGATGTGTGGCCAGTATTACAGTGTATGGATGAATGGTGAAGCTGGACCAACTTATAAAGTAGATGGACATATCATGGAATCGATTGAGAAAAGAAAAAAGAACATTTACCACCATATTCACAGCACCGACGCACCCGTTTTACATGCCGAAGATTCTCCAATGGGCATGCTTGACTCAATTGCCTGAAACCCAGTCACATTGATAACATCACTGCTCTAAATATAGCCCACTTGTTAATTATAGTCAAACCGTAACAAAAGAAAAATAACAGCACATGAAAAGAAGAGACAAACATGTCAAATAAATAAGTGAAATACATGGCCGGTCCTTAAACTTCTGGGGTGGTGTCACTTAGGTCCCTAAACTTGACCACTTTTAGGGACCTAAGTGACACCACCACACAAGTTTAGGGACTGCTCATGTATTTCACTCAATAAAGATACACATGCCATTTAGACATCGGAAATTAAGCAACTGTGACACATAATTCAAACTTCCTATTTGAAGAAACTATCAACAAAACAATTAAAATTCCAATTTCATGCCAACATACGAATTGTAATCAATATATGTACATTCTTTACAATTAAATCATTATATAAGCTTCTGTTAAATTAGTTGGGGTTTAGATTCTGAATCCCAATGATTCCTGAAATGAATTAAACAAATATGTATTCAGTCTTTTTGACAAGAAATATTCAAATTAAGATTTTTATTTAACTCTTAGACGATGACATAAAGAAAAAGTCCTATCAAGAGAAATTAAATTCGAAATGTAACATTATAAAATTCATAATACAGCGTAACCTAAAACAATGCCATCTCTCTGTTTTTTTATCGACTAAATTGCGCAGAACAGAGTAAACAATCCATTCAAGTTCTTGGTAAATTCAGTTCTAAATTCCTGAATTGAAATTTGTAAATGAGAATGCTATAATTAGCATTAAAAAGGGAGAAAATGTGGAGTTCCAGTCCTTTACCGAATGAGACTGTTGGCTAACTTGGGCTCAATCTTGGCAGCAATCACTTCAACTGCCCAAGAAAATAAATAAGAAATAACACTATGAAACTAGCATAGGGAAAAAATAACTAGATTGAATAAAACAGAAACCTGTAGAGCCACGGAGGGAGGGAGTTGGGTTGCCTGGGACCTCAGTGAGTTCCCATGCCATGAAGACCAATTCGCAAGGTAAACTGGAGTCGAGAACAAGAGATCTTAGGCAGAGGTTCTAAGGTAGATACGCCATCAAAAATGAAAAAAAGCAAGGATGCACACATTTTGCCTCAGTAATGCTAAATCGTAGATCAAAGAATCAACTGCCCCCTGCATGTTTATCAAGTGCATCAGCTCTGTTCCAATTTCTCCGACCACCCTTAACAAAATTACTACTTCCCCATTCCTATTCATGTCTTGCCCAATAGGCCAATACCAAAACATACAATGACAGCAGCGACTTACTTGCATCCAGTCATTCACAAATCTAGTATTGGCATGTGGCCTGTGGGCGGCAGGATAGCAGTGGGATTTTTTGTGAACAAGGGATCCTCTACACATGAAATTCACTTATTTTGGCTGGCAGTTTTTGTTCTATGTGGGAACTAATAAGAAGATAAGATCTTTTGTGCAGAATAATGTGTGACACCATATGTTTTTAGTGTTTTACTGACTATAAGAGTATGTTATATTTGATGATATATATAATATTTTCACTAAAAATATATATATATATATATGGGGCGAGTCCCCGAATCCTTTTTTTTTTCAGCTTGCCAAGTCGGACACTCGAGTCCGAGTCGGACTCCGACACCTGTGTCCGTGTCCCGGTAACACTGCGTTGAGTAGGAGCCTCGGATGTGGAGGCATGTGCCGGAGCGGGGAGTAGCCAGGATTTTTTGGTTGGGTAGTCCTACTTCAAAGGTTCACATCACATATAAAAAATTTCCGAACACCGCAAATCCCATATACAAGTACAAATTTAATTAAAATGTGATAAAAATAAATCAATAATATCTTTTAACATCAATAATCGACTAATTTTAAAAAGCACGTTCAAAATGTGCAAGTTCAAACGATGCAATATCCACATTACTCTTCATCAGAATCTACAAATCCTACAAACTACAATGGCAGCAAATCAGCAGCATATCGCTGACTCATCATAGATGAGCAGGCCCAGGATTTTAAAGTTGTGTATTCAAAACGTAAAAGGGTAGGAATTTTTTTTTAGAGCAAAAGACTAATGTTTGGCATGTATAATATCACACAATTCTAAACTATTAGTTGTGTATATTCTATAGCGGATATAACACAAACTTGAGCATAATTTTGTATATTCATAGAATTTTCATATAAAATCCTCCACATATAGAATTACAACATTTAATTTACAATTTTTCAACATATCAATATCTAGAACATGGCAAATGATAATAAATAAATCTTACAATTTAGAGGACAATTTGCCAATGCTTTTTTTTAAAAAAAAAATGAATGATGCTGTCCTCATCCTTAACTTGAGAAGAAATCCCTTTCAATAAATGTAACCAAGCAACCATTCAAGTTTTTTTGCCCTTGCTTCTTAAATTGTTTTTATATAGTTCATTGAAGAAAATCCCTTAATGACTCTAGTTCTATTGATGCATGCAAACTTACAAAATGTAAAGTCGCAGCACATACAGAATTGGAGCCGTGGAACAAACCTGAGACAAGATAGTGAGGACTTGAAACAGTCAAACGCTAAGATAGATAGACAAACAGACAGAGTCAGTGAGGGCGTTGGGCGGCTGCTGGCCTCCAGGGGCGGGCCCAGGATTTTCAACTTGGGTATTCGAAATTAGAAGGGATAAAATATTTTTTTCCAACCCACAAAGTCTAATAGTTGTATATTTATAACGGTATAAAGTGTTCATAGAATCGACCAAAAATTGAATGTGTTAAGCATATTAAAGTACAGTACTAAACTATTAATTGACAGAACATATCAAATTTATAGAGCATAGAAAATGGAAAAATGATAAGAAATCTTACAATTCAGAAAAGAACATTCCGCTTCTTGATATTTTGAAAATATGTGCACTGATAAATACTACAATATGGTCTTCCAATTTAAGTACTGACCATGCTAACTCTGCTAAATATGTGCACTGATAAATACTAACTCTGCTACAAAGCTTCAGAAATCAGTGAATCACAAGTTTCAAAGTTCAATTGTTCAACCATGAACCATGAACCATCCCTGGATGGCTGGATTCAAATCCTAAATAAAAAAAATGTTCAACCATGAACCATTCCTGATTCCTGGATTCAAATAAACTAATCCTAAATCCTAAATCAAATGAACCATCCTAGATTCAACTGTGAACAATTCCTAACCCAAAATGTTTCTAACCAAAGTAACCATCCTGGATTTAGGCAGTACAGAGCTGAGAAAAAGGACAATATGCCACTCCATTCGGTGGGTTTAGATAAAATGCCACCCAATACATTGCAAATGATAAAATGCCACTCAATATATTACTTTCAGGATATTTTGCCACTTTGAGGGATTTTAAGACCAAAATACCGCTGGCTGTGGATAGAGAGGAAGAGGGAGGAGCGGAAGGTTGACCCGGACGACGCTCATGCTCGCCGGCGGCGGGTGGCGAGCGCACTGGGGCGGGCTGCGACGGGCGGACAGGGGGAGGAAGACGGCGACGGCGATGGGGAAGGAAGACGCCGGCGATGGGGGAGGAAGACGCCGGCGAAGAGGGAGGAAGACGGCGGCGGCGATGGGGGAGGAGGGCTTACCGGCGTCTTCTTCCTCTCCTCGTCGCCGCTAGCGGGAGCACAGACGGCGCTCGTTCTTCCCTCGTTGCCGCCCGCCGCCGGCGACTACAGCCGACGCCGTTCGACTCCCCTCTCCGGCTCTCTCCCCCTTCCTCTCTCTCTCCATGGTAGGGGCATATTTGTCTTAAACCTTCTTAAAGTGGCAAAATATCCCAAAAATAACCTATTAAGTAGTATTTTATCCTTCGCAATGTATTAGGTGGCATTTTGTTAAAAACCCTCCGTATCATATGAGTGGCATATGGAGTGGCAGGGGAAGAATTACCTTCGTGTGGAGCTCCGGGAGGCGTCGCGGTGCGGGGAGTGGAGGGTGGCGGCGCGGGCCGCGGGACGCCGGGACAGCGTGGGGAGGCGCCGAGTCGACGACGGCGCATCGGCGGTCGCCCGGTCGCTCTCCTGGCTGTGGCGGCTGGATGGGTTAATTAGATTTTGGGATGTTCTTTTGGGCCAATGGGCCTGAAATAGTGAGGAGAGAAGGAATAAGTTCATCTGAAGTCCCTTGACTTGTAAAGGAATCCGATTTAAGTCCTTCAACCAGAAAACCAAATACGACGGGTACCTCAACTATCAAAACCGATGTAATATAGGTCCCATGGCAGTTTGGATGATGATTTTAGCTGATGTGGCGCCTACATTGCTAATTTAACTCGTTTTTCATCTAACGTGGTATTCACGTGGTACATGAAGCAAAATTTAATCTTTATTATTATAAAAATTGAAGATATTTTTACCGGAACTTTGGTACGTCATCCGTGTTTGAGTTGATTTTTTAATTTTATGTTATCTCTATCAACATTTCCGTTGTCTGTTAATAAAGAAAAAAAAAGTCCTACTCAAAGAGGTAAAAACGAAAAAACAAAGTCCGACTCAAAAGCAATAATAAAAAAAACTTCTGTCGACAGTAAAATAAAAAAAAAAGCATCTTGCGTCCGACTCCCATAAAAAAAAGGAAAAAAAAGTCTCGCCAATAAAAAGAACAAAAAAGAAGTCCGTTTGGTTTCTTTGGCACGGGTATTTTTTTCAATTTTTTTTTACGCGAAAGAGTTTTTTTTCGCACGCGCCTAGGCTCTTGGTTTTTTCATCTTTTTTTAATCCCATCGCGCCTCCCGGCAGCTTTTGGTTTTTTTATCAATTTTTTTGTCGCCGGTTTTTTCTCCTATGTGCTTTTGGTTTTTCTCATCTGGTTTTTTAATCCGATCTTTTTGCCGCACGCCTCCCGAGTTGAACCCTGTAGCCGCGCCGCCGCTATATTGATTGTGCGTTTTCTCCTCAAAATAAAATCGATTCCCCACTCCTCCCTCATCATTTCCTCCATTATTTTCCCTTTCGATTCGGATTTAATTTGTCATATTTAATATCCGTTTAACATTTGCCGATGATAATAGCTATCTTCCCCGGTATTTTTATCTTGAGTTTTACACTCTGATTTTAGAAAAAAAAATATAAAGAGGAGATCGAGTGGATGAAACACCCTCAACTAATTTATTTTGGGTTATCGAGAAAGATTCGACTGATTTGACGAGGAACAAAGAGTTTTACGCTCTGATTTTGGAAAAAACGGAAAGAAAAGATTGAGTGGATAAAAAATCCTCAACCAATTTTAAGTGATCGAGAAAAATTCGACCAGATTTAATGGGGGAATTTTGCTTCGGTAACCATCCAGCCACGGACTATCTTCGAGGGGTTGAAGATGGTAGTAGACTATGCTAGCTGAGCTTACGGCTACTTGGCTACAGGCCAAACAGAGGGACGTAGCAGACTGGCCTAGGGCAAAAATGAAAGGAAGGCTATCTACCCTAGACCCAGGAAAGATTTTCATTAACTTTTTCAATTAAAATGTATATAGCGATCCCAATATTTCAATTTATTGCTCAGCTTTTAATATATAAGTGAAAAAACGTCTTTACAAGTTGCAACGCACGAGTCGTTGCAACGCACAAGCATTTTTTCTAGTAACTTAAAAAATAAAACAAAATATGTGGGCCAACATGTCAGTCAAATAATAAATTTTAAAATATTAGGACCCACATGTCAGTGGCCCACTTCCTCCACCTCATCCCCTCTCTTCTCTCTCTTTCCCTTCTCCTTCTCCCCTCTTCCCTTTCTTCTTCTCCATATGCGGCCGGTAGCGCACGGCTGAGGTGGTGGGCGGCGGAAGAGAGGCTTTTAATGGACCTAGTGCGGCAGGTCCACCAGTCGATGGTGAACCCGACGACGCTATCCATGGCTACGCCGCCGTAGAGGGAAGGGAGCAACGGTAGATGGCCTTGAGAGCCATGGATCCACGTCAGGTGGACACCTTGTGCCCTCGTCCGTCGTTGCTCCCGTGGTGGCGGCGTCGGCAGGCACGGTGTTGACGCCCTTGGTGCCGTGGCTGAGCATGGAGAGGGCCTTGAGGTCAGTGAGGCTCAGTTGCGGTGACACAACCCCATTCTTAAGGAGTGGTACCGATCTGAATCCCCTGAACTCATCTCACCGGTGTGTGGCTACTGTGGGCAACCGGCGAAGAGGGGCCTTCGGTGGACTTGATGGCCGACGAGCTGCTCTAGGAGATCCTGATACGCCTGCTGCCCCGCAGCATCATCAGTATTTAAGCTAATCTACACCATCGCCGAGATCTAGAGGCCCGCGGCGGCTCGTCTCCGTCGCCAACATGCGCCGCCCGTCGGCTGTATTGCTGCATCCTGCCTTCTACCATTTTCAAAAAAAAAAATTGCAATTTGGTCCTCGGCGCCAATGTCGTTAGCGCCGTCCCCCTTCACATTTCTAAATTAACTTTCATCGGGGGGCTAGGGGGACGGCGCCAACGTCATTGGCGCCGTCATATTGGACCACGGCGCCAAAGACATTGGCGCCACGAAAAGGATCATTCTAGAATAAGGTTTTTTAAGGGTCTATTTGTAGGATAAGTTTTTCAAAAGGATTAAAATGTGAAAAATCCAGCCTTGCATGACACGCTCACAGTGTTCATGGAAGTTGACTCAAATTATCATGGGGTGCGCAATATCTCAGCACCCCAAAGCACCATAGCCCTTGCACACTCTAGAAGCAATTGATATCTATACTTCTATATCTACGGCCTGTTTGGCACAGCTCCAGCTCCACCCCTCCTGGAGTTGGAGCTCAGCCAAACAGTTTCAGCTTCACCAAAAGTATGAGTGGAGCTGGATGGAGCTCTCTCACAAAATGAACTAGAGTTGTGGAGCTGAGTTTAGGCAGCTCCACAACTCTACTCCAGACTCAACTTCTGAAACTAAATTTAGGAGTTGGAGCTGTACCAAACAGGCCCCTATACTAGTATAAAAAGGAGGAGTTTTACCCTCCAATCCTACAGCCAAATCACACAGATAACGCGGTATCCGGCATCTCCATCATGTTCAATCCATCGCTAATCCTCGCCGCGTTCCCCGCCTCCGCCCTCGCACCCAAATCCCACGGCATTCAATCCATCGCGCAATCTCGCCGCCGCGACAAATCCTCAAAACCGCTGCGCTCACCCCGCCACCGCGCATCCATCCATCCATCGCCATGTCGCGCATCCTCCCCATCCCTCACCGGTGAGAGAGAGGAAGAATGTACACGCCCTCTCTCCCGCATCTCGCGGTCAGCCTCGCGCTCACCACCTGCCCTTGATTGCCATGCCAGTCCGGGCTCCAGCGCCACGGCCGGCTTCTGTCACCAGATCCGCCTCGCCTAAAGCAGCCGACGCCTGATTCTCTCTTGTGCAACTTCCATGCTTGTATGGATCCAGGCAGGCTTTCAGCCGCCAGCGGCGGCCGCTGGATGTGGCTTATCATCTCTGCCCTCGCTGCTGGATCGAGGATGCCGCTCACCACCATAGCCGTTCAAGCAGGGGAAGCTGGTCACTTCTGTGGTAGCACCGGTAATCATCGTGGTAAAGTATATGCACGATTGGTAGATTGATTGATCAATCAGAAGATACGCTCGCTTGGTCTGATGGTCTTGTTCAGTGTTCACTGTTGGCTGAGATAGATTGATTGGTTGTTTTCTCGGGAATTTGCAACAGAGGGGAATTTTCATGAAGCTCATCCATAGGTGGACGATGGACAGCAATGCCACGGAAGGCGAAAGAGCACGCCGCGACAAGAAAGCTCATGAACCAGCAGATGGACCCTTTTAATCAGACATTGCTTTCTTTTATCAGGTTTTACAGCTTGCTTACACACATACAGTGCTTGCTTTAACAAGTAGTATATGTTTATCGTGTTTAACCTACAGCTTTACAAGTCCAGGTGTTAGATTAGTTGATTCGAAGGTAATCATTTAGTTTCTCAGGGATGGTAATTTGAAGATTGTAAAACCTTCTATATTTAGGCCTATTATATCAGAGTTAATAAAATGGGACTGGAAGAGGGATTTGTGTTCTAATATGAATGTCGACAAGAAGGCAAAACTTTTGGAAAGGAATAATGAGTAGAAAGAAGAGCAACATCTGGTATGAAAGATTTCTGTAACATACACCTAATTTATATGAAACCAACCTGAAACAACAAATTGTGCTTATCAAATTGATAAGAGTACTTGCATTAGCCTATGGCTTGTGTTTTTTTTTTTTGGCTATGAAAAGCTTTGGTATACATTATATTATTTGTATTCTTCCACGGTTTCAGCTTATTTTGGTACCATATTTGAAGGATGGATTAATTCCCCCGAGCACCCCAATTGATGTTGCACAACATAAGCACCAGCTGTTAAACTATGTCACGTAAATGGAGATCTTGGCCTCACTGTCTGCTTGAGTACCCCTACAGGTGAATCCTCTTTCAATATTATATAATCTATCAACAAGTTCAAGTGAATGATTGAGCTATTAGAGGATGGCACATATCTAGCCTTGAGCTTAATCGATATCGTGAGGCAAAGGGGTTCATACAAGTATACACTAGAGGTTCAGTCGATATGATCTTTATATATGCCCGGTGGGTCAATATGTTCTGCTAGGGGCCGCCGTTGACGCGTGGACCGAAAAGGAGTTTTCGGGTTTCAACCGAGTGTACATGAACCTACAGGGTCGCACGCTTAATGGGCCGGAATAAGGGGTTTGGATGGAGATCCAATATGAGCTTAATTCGGATAGGGATCTGAATAGGATTCCTACGGGCCTTGGAGGCCCGAGTGATGGATCCTATATATTCGTGAGGGGTGCGACCGGCGGAGGCATTGCATCACGTAAGAAACCCTAGCCGTCACTTCCCTCCCCGAGCAAAACCCTAGCCGCGGGCGGGTGCTAGCACATCTGCGCGTGGTGTTCCGTCCCTGTACGTGTGGATACCGGTAGAGGCGCCGCTAGTTTGCGGTGCTGATCGGCGTGGGAGTACGGCGAGAAGAACGCACGAGGAGGAGAAGGTCGAGCCGGTGCGATCGACTACTTTCTCTACATCGCCGCGCGCTACTTCGCAAGAATTCCTTCGACTTATTAGCGCCTTTTTCCGTTGCGCAGCGCGTCGAGTGGTAATGATCTATGATCTAATACTTGCATGGTTCCTGGTTTACGCGATAGAAAATTTTGATTTATGCTGTCGTAGCCTACGCGTATCCCAACAGCTTGTGCTCTACTTTGGCACCTACCGTCCTGGGATCCCTTCGCCGGGGTGTTATCTGGTGCTCAACACCTGGGCCAACTCGGTCGCCATCATCCCGCCTCTGCACACCACCTGCGTTACCAGCATGTCGCACTGCGGCATTGGGACCGGGGTCACCATCCTACGCCACAACGACTACTACGACTACGTCCTCGTCGAGCTCTTCTCACATCAGGACACCCGAACCCATCTCGCCTCCAATAAGGTCACTCTCTTCTTGTGGTGGTCTCCTAGCTCTGGCCCGCGGTCAGTGGATACAGAAAGAGGTGCTACTCCCCATCCCTGCTTCCAATCAAGAAAAGGACGACGTGACATGGCCACCCACCTACTCCTTCCGTGCAGACATGGTGTTTGCTGTTTTGACTACCTCGCTTTGCTGGGTTGATCTTAGGACAGGGATCTTGGTCTGCGATCACATTGACAAGCTCAGCACCGGCACTGACGACGATGATGATCACCTGCTTTTGTTCTTCATCTCATTGCCTGAGGAATGCGTCATGAAGCCTAGCCTTCTATCTTGGAAGAGGTTGGCAGAAGAGCACCGCACCATGATCTGTAGGGACCCGGAGACCATCCTGTTCATCTCCATGGACAACTACATCCAAGGCCTCCCCATTGGCGATACAGTGCTCACGACATGGACTCTCAAGTTCCCACTCACGAACCATTGGACTTGGGAGAAGCACTCTGCTCCATCCTTGTTCGTGGGAGACCTTCTAAATGACCTTCCAGTCTTGAAATTAAAGAATCCAAGGATGATAGGAAGGCGCTGCACATTGCCAACTGCCCGGTCAGTAGCATTGACAGTCAAAACCATCTTATCACTAGCCTCACTATTACCGAGTATGAGAGGAAGCATGAGCAAGGGCATTGGGGAGTCACGGGATTCTGTACGAGATCAGCATTGACATGGATGGTAGAACGGTCTTGGAGTGGTCTTCTCTTGAAAGTCGCCACTCAAAGATATTTGCAGCTGAGTTTAACTGCTGCTTACAACAGGTACACTACTCCCTCTTTTGTCCATTTAAAGTGTATATAATTTTGATACGGCAAACTCTTGGAAAGTTAATTTAAAGGGTGAACTCCATTTCATCGTCACATCTGCGGTTTGCTCCTTTCCCATTTTTCCCCTTCTTTTTTTAGATTGCCCTAACTTCCTTCTCTTTTGTGAACTTTGTTTCTTCGAAACAATGGAATGGGAAAGTTTGCAGCGGAGTTGGTCATCAACATTTAAGTCGTTGAGCGACGAAGAAGTGGTTGATGAGGATGATGAAAATTGGAAGTGGGTGTTCCCGGATGAAGTGGGTAATGAGTGACTTGTTTAAGCATTTTACAAAACTAGTAATGTGCCCGTGCTAACGCTACGGCGGTATTTTATAATGCAAGTGTTGTATATTCACATTGTTGGAAAATGCTATTGACAATTCTTAGTACAAAATGTAATAGCAATGAACCGATGTTATAATCGATTGATGCATATCCTTGTTGCGTTGTTCCGACCCACCATTTCAATCTCAAAAGATTATTGACATAATCATAAAAAAACAAATTTCCACAATTGTACACTGGCAAGAAACCTAGGAAGACAGTGTCAAGCACATATATAGTCGAAGACACTGGCAAGATCCCTGTGGTTGAAGCACATAAACAGGTATGCAGCCTAGCTAAGGAAGAAGGAACGTTTGAGAAGTGGGAGTAGCTACTACATAAGTGGGATCGAACTGCATAGATCTCAGCTACTTCTTGTTGGCTTCTTCCCCAACCATGCAAAGAATTGTATATAGAGCCACCATACGCGCTGCAACATGGCCAACTGATAATATAGGATTTAGTACAGCTAGGCAATTGAAGAGACTGAGCACATACACTTTGGCTGTTTTAAATAAAACATTTTCTTTTGTATTGTCTCTGCAAGTGCTCAATCAGAAAAGGTTAATCAGAATTGTCACCAGGTGACAATCTCACAAACCAAGTAGGCAGATTTCTTTTTTATCAATGATGTGACAGATCGAATTGAACTTTTGCATATCATTATTGTAAACAAGGTAAATCCTTTTTTAATTGGTTCATGCAAATGGAAACTACATCAGAAATGTGGTGCCCTATCATGGCCTAGGTTATGCCTGAATTTTCTTGTGCCTTGCTAAAGAAAGAACTGTCCATGTTTCTTCATATTTGAAGATTCAAATAATTCCAGTTTTTCCATTTCGCAATCAATCACTGACTCTCTGTTAAAACCAAGAAGAGAGAATCCATTATATGCCACTGACTTTGTCACATGTCTATGATTTGCCACTGACTTTCTCACGTTCTTACAATATGCCATCAACTTTTTCTTAACTTCTACGATTTACCATCGCTGTCCAGTTAGCCTTTGTTAGCACCGCACAATTTTATCTAAATGACCAAAATACCCCTAGGACAAAAACTTCCAAAATTTGGACAAAAATTCGAAAATATCATATTATAAACACAAGATTATAAACATTCAAATTTTGGCCAAAAACTTAAAATATGATATTTCATAATGTTTATCCAAATTTTGAAATTTTTTGTCCCAGGGGTATTTTAGTCATTTGAGCAAATTTATAGAGTACTAACGGAGGCTAACTAAACGGCGATAGTAAATCGTAGAAATTAAGTAAAAGTCGATGGCATATTGTAAACTTGATAAAGTCAGTGGCAAATCGTAGATCCGTGACAAACTCAGTGGCATATAATAGGTTCTCTCCAAGAAAAATCAGGAGAAACTAAAATTAGTGAAAGAACATACCATAATGGCTAGAATGTTTGATCTGCACCGATGACGCCTGAAACTGACCCAGGGAGGTGAAACTAAAATATCAATTCTGAATCATCATGCGTTGCTGTCCTCAATTACATCAAGTAGTGATCATTCAAAACACATAGGCTTACATCGCAAGGAGCCAAGGTAACAGGAAAAACCAACATTTAAGTGCTGTTGAAAAAGACACTAATTCCATCCAAACACCATAATACAGGATTTAGTACAGCTAGGCAATTGGAGAGACTGCGTACATACACTTTGGCTGTTTAAAATAAAACATTTTATTTTGTATTTTCTCTGCAAGTGCTCAATCAGAAAAGGTTAATCAGAATTGTCACCAGGTGACAATCTCACAAACCAAGTAGGCAGATTTTTTTTTTATCAATGATGTGACGGATCGAATTGAACTTTTGCATATCATCACAAACTGAGATTGTTACGATGAGTCTAAAACAAGACTAATTATAACAGCAAAATAAACCCAAGCCATAATTATGAATTGTCCATGCTTATCTAACATCTAGAATATTTCATTCCTCGATTTTTCATCTTTCTCAACAAACAAGGTGGGCTAGCGACCAAGCAGAAACCTATTGGGTAGCTGGAAGTGTGGCTGGAAATCTATTTGTCATTTCTCTCTAGGCTAAAAACTACATCTTGATTCTGGAAGTGGAGCTAAGACACCTATTGGATCGAGTTGGGCTGAAAAAAGAATGTTCTATCTGAGACACCAATTGAAACACATACAGTTGCATATCTCTCTGAAGAAATTGCCTGCAGCCTCTTACATCTTCCAATTCTGCAAGCAAGCAAGGTAGCAGGCTAGCGGCCAAGCGGAAACCTTGAGTCCAGCTGCACTGACTGACATGATGATTTAAATAACATTGGAAGTGTAAATTAAATGATAAGTGACATGATGATATACCGCATATTGTCAACACATTTTTGTTTTGGCACTGAAGCAACAAGCATGGGCCTCAAACTTGGAAGAGTTTCGAGCGGCTGTAAAATAAACTAATGAGGCGAATCCCATATTCCCATCAGCTAGGCAATAAACACTTAATGAATGAGAGAGCACAATACCACAATTCGATTTAATCATCTTGTCAATGTTAACAAATTAGACCCGAGTTCCTACACTCCTGCGGCACGGGCTGCTCTCATACATCCGCACCAGGGCTATTTCGTCTTCCCAAAAAACAGAAAACATAGTTGAGCCTTCAAAAGCAAAAGCTTATATGCAGGGTATTGAGCATTATCGCTGATTAGAAAATAGTCCCTGTTCTAAACCAAGAGATTGAGTGCAAGTAGGTATTTATGATGTGAAGTAGGAAACTTTCCCTTCCTCCCAGATCATAGAAAAAAAATATTTCTACTTCACAGGATTTTATACATGAAGGAGCACAAAGAAATGTTTCAAATATTAACAAACAGAATGGACCTGTTTCAATGAGAAATTTACCTCGGTGGTGAGCGCGGGTGGAGCCTGGTTTGGGCACTGCGAGGGCAACCTTCTTGGATGATCATCCGCGACGGGCGGAGGTCAAGGGCAGAGCTACAGTGTGGCCATGGACGACAACAGTCAACAGGTCTGACGCAGGTGAAATAGACATTGTCCAGTACGGCGTTGCAGGCGATAGGATATTAGTGGCAAGCCCTTATCCGACAGCGCTGTGGAGATTGGTGTCCCGGAATTACCCAATCTACTTTATTGTCCCAGACATCTACGCATTTTGTACCAAACAAAAAAGAAAGATAGTAGGCATGCAGATCAGATAACCATTATTGTTACCTTTTCAAAGAACAAATAAGTAATGAACAAAAATCATCAATTTTTATCCCAATCCATTTTTCTGTCGCCCCACTGTGGGGAGAAACTCCCTGCCCGACAAACAAATGAAAAGAGGAAAAAGGGAAAGAGGAAGCGAGCAATTAGGGGGAAAACGAAAATGGATTTCCAGATTGAAACTAAAAAGCGGTCTTTTTGTTTGAAGCGATGGGACCAAAGTCCAATGTCCTCAATGCAACTTCGTCTGATAAACTGATCGTATGTTTGATCATGCAACTACATATTGAAAATTACTACTCCCTCCATCCCAAAATATAAGCATTTTTTGAGTCTCACTACGGTCTCCGTTATACTACTTTGACGAACAACATCTACGAAAGTAAAATGTTTTAAATAAAAAGAGTTGCATATTATGATAGTTCATTTAATGATAAATATAGTAAGATTAAATTTATATGATTAATCTTTTTATTTTTTTTTGCTATTAATAGTCAAAATTTAAAAGTTTGACTTGTCTCTATTCTAAAAATGCTTATATTTTGGGACGGAGGGAGTATGTATGTGCAGAGATAAAGAGGTATCAAACTACACATTGAGGACACAATTATTTGATGAACTGAGTGGAAGATTAGTTTCCTTCTCTCCATTCTTCTCACGTTGATTTCTGTTAATTTGATAATGGTGGTTTGTATTATCGGGTTCGGTGTGGGTGAACAATTTTTTAGCTACAAAAGAAGTACTTGAGCTCAACTTGGTGGGATGTTTGCGATAAGATTATCGTGGAAAGTTTGTTGGGATATGGACCTAGGGTAGTTGATTATGATGCAAAGTATTTATTTATTGCCATTTTGCATGTAGGGTAGCACACCTGCAGTTATGGATTTCCTTGGTACACTAAGAGTGAGATTCCATTTTATGAGTGAATTTGTTAGGTCAGGTAGAGAGAACAACTATTGTGGTGGAACGGAGGCAATTTCTTATATCAGTCGGGATAATGAGTGCCTTTCTGAGTTATTTGGAGCTTTGTGTGAGCACTGCAAGGTTAAGGAAGGAACCATGCTGCACTGGCTGTTCCCAGGCAAAGATTTAGCATCTGGTCTGCGTGCATTGTTGGATGATATGGTTTGTCAATACATATTAGATTGTACTGATGAACTTGGTGTGGCTGAAGTATATGCAGAGGAACCATTTTCATTGATGTCTCCGATGGAGATGGTGATAACAGTTATTATGATGCAGAGAAGGAAGATGCTAATGCTGATAGTTCAGAAGAAGAAGAGGCCAATGATGAGAATGAGGCAGAACATATGGGCATTGTGGTTGGGGATGTAGGTAGCTAATGCAACTGAATAAAGGATGGTTGTTTATGAGATGGATGCAGAACCCATTGCCAGTCGGGAGGATTCAGAAGGAGACATCATTTACATGCAGACGTTGATGATGTGCTCCACTAGTATCTCGCCGAGGATGACGAGGGTAGTGTGTAGTTGCAGCTTCGCTCTTTTCCCATTTGATTGTCCTTGTGAGATTATTGGCAGTGGCACTATGGGTTCCATCTTGTTTATGTGAATTTATGAGATTTCCGCTGCTATCTTTTGTATTGTATGATGGGTTTATGAGAACCCGATTAAATCATATGTACCCTGCATTTATGCATTTGTGATGTTTAACAATTGCAGTAAGAGATCTGCCAATACGATTCAAAGAGCTCTCGCGCTGCTCTCACGCGGGCAGCTCGGGAGCGAAACCCTAGCCGCCCCCTCCCAACGCCTCCAGCCGCCTCGCCGCTGCCGGAAACCTTGCAGCCGGCCGGGAAGGCGGCGGCGGGGAAAATGCACCAGCAGCGGAGCATCCCCTCGGCGTGGGAGGGGCGCGACGCACGCATGGCGGAAGGTGGCGGCCGGAGCAGCCGGCGGGGCGGATCCCATCGTGCCGGACGGGGATCCGGCCTCCCCAGTGGAGGATCTGGCCTCCGAGAGGCCAGATCGAGAGAGGGGCGGCGGCGGTGCGGCAAGACGGCGGGCGGCCTCGAGCTCGCGACGATGGCGGCGCGGCAAGATGGCAGGCGGCCTCGCGCTCGCGGCGGCGGCGCGGCTCGAGTGGCTTCGGCGGGAGCTCGAGGCAGCTAGTGGGTAGAGCGCCTGCGGCTGGCGGGCGGCAAAGGCGCTGCGCGCACGTAGGCACGGCCCGGTCGGCGGAGGTTGCTCGCAGAGGTGGCACCGCGGCAGACTCGCAGCGAAGGTGGTGACTGCGGGCAGCCGGCGGGAAGAGCAGCCCGGCCAGCACGCAGCGGAGGCTGACCGACCGGATCTAGAGGGTGGCCGGCTGGCGACGGCAGTTGGCGACGGCAGCGGCGGTCGTGCTCACGGTGGTGCTCGCGGTAGTTGCGGTGGCGTCGGCTGACCACGGCGGAGGACATGGTAGCGGCGTCGGGCTGGCTGCTTGGTGGCGGAGGGCGACGACACAGCGGTTTGCGGAGGAGGAGGCTGGCGTCGGTGGCAGCGGCGACGACATCGATGGCTGTAGAGGCGGTGGCAACGTCGGCGGATGGGGGTCGCTGGTGACATCAAGTGGAAGCGGGGAAGGAGTCGGGTGCGAGGTGAGGATGGCGACGGCGAGGTGGCTGGGCGTTCGGCAGCTGCGGCTGCAGTGGTGGTCACTGCGATTGAAATCACAGTCACTGGAGGCATGGCGGACTCGGATGGCTAGCCGAGGGCGTGGCAGACGGCTACATCTGGCGAGGGCGTGGCAGACGGCTACATCGTTTGGTGGAGGGGTCGGAGACCGGCTTGGCGCGGAGAGGCGCAGCCGATGGCAGCGGAGGCCGGCTCGGCGCGAGAGGTGAAAGTGCATTAATCCCCCTAGTGGGTTTTGGTGATTAATGACAAATGTGGTTAAGGGACTAATGAGTTCATTGAGTGACTTTCAGGTGCATTAGTCCAAGGTGTGGAAGATGGATGCTTGGAGACCCCCAAAAAGTACAAAATCAAAGCGGACCGGAACTCGAGAAGTGTATAGGATAGTTTATCTTTTGAAATCGAGCTTTTAGGAAAAACCGTACTATTAAGAGGGGTTCCATGTGATGCTCTGAGATATATCAAGTGCTCTTAGTGTGAACCAAGTGTCAAGTTTCCCTAGGAGTCTTTTTTGCAAATACTCCATCTGTCCAAAAATGCAAGTCCGGAACTTCCTGTCTTCCAGGTCCGGAAGTTCCGGTCTTGTGAAAAAGATTTTTCTAAGTGTAGTCCAGAAGTTCTGGTCTTCTAGGTCCGGAACTTCCTATCTAGTTTCTAGTTCAAATTTGTGAGTAACGGCTAAATGACGTCACCTAGCCGTTATACATATACAGCTCGTTTCCAGCTCGTTCCTTGTCTATTCCACTTTTCACTTTTCAAACCTAGAGCTATTGCTAGCCTCTCCCAAGTGTTTCTTGCCTTCTCCACTCAATCTAGAGCCTAATTCTTGTGAGAAAGAGAGATTGAGAGGGAGAGAAGAAGATTTGGAGATGTGTGAAGACTAGGATCTTGGGTGAGCACTTGGAATATCTCGTGGGCTGTCATCTCGGTGCTTATTACTCTTGGAGATGATCTCCTAGACGGTTAGGTGTCGCCCACGAGAATCCGTTGCATATTGTGGATGTCCCAGGTAAGTTTGTGAAGGATTTCCTCTCCTCCGAAAGGGAACGAAGTAAGTTAGTGAAGTTCTTGTGCTGAGATTCTAGAGGCTTTCCAAGTAGAGCAACCCACACTTGTGGTGGATTTCTAGAAGTAGATTGAGTTGGATCTTGGTGGTCACTCAATTCTAGAAATTTGCCTAGGGGTGTTTGGGGTTGAAGGCTGTGGATTTCCTCTGGGGTTTTTGCACAAGTGAGGCAAGGGGTTAATCGAGACCCAGCTCTTTGGAGCTTCTCAACGGAGAGTAGGATCGCAAGATCCGAACTTCGGGAAAAAATTGCTCTTGTCTCTTTCTGTGATGTTTCTGTGGATGATTCTGTGATATATCCTCTGCTTAGAATACCTGCGCACCATCTTGTGAAGATTGGCTTAGTCTCTTGTTTCGAATTTTGAATTTCATCTATATTCTGTTACCCGGAAGTTCCTGTGTTAAGAACACCGGAAGTTCCGGGCCTGGGAGGCCGGAAGTTCCGGAGTTCCTTACCAGGAAGTTCCGGATCTGTTTGAATTTTACCGTTGCGATTTGTTTTTATGTTTTCAGGGACAGCCTATTCATCCCCCCTCTAGGCGTCATCAGCGCGTTCAATTGGTATCAGAGCAAGGTGCTCTTGATTCAAGCTTCACCGCTTTGAGTGATCCACGATGTCGGACTTAGGGGGAAAGAACGGGGAAAATGGAAATGAAGATGGAGCGAGCAGCAAGGGAACTCCATCACCCAAGGGAGCTACTATACCTTTTGATTACAGCAAACTTACCATTCCCTCTCACAACTTTGTCTCCATGCCTTCCGGGCGTGCTCCTCAATTTGATGGGACACATTACGCCGCTTGGAAGCACAAGATGAAGTTGCATCTAATCTCTTTGCATCCATGTATTTGGAAAGTTGTTTGTACAGGTGTTGATGTACCCCATGATGACATGGAGCTCACTTCGGAGCAAGAGCAACTCATCCACCGCAATGCTCAAGCTTCCAATGCAATTCTCTCCGCCTTGAGTCCAGAGGAGTTCAACAAGGTTGATGGGCTTGAGGAGGCCAAGGAGATATGGGATACTTTGCAATTGGCTCATGAGGGTTCACCCGCTGTTCGTGAGGCCAAGATTGAATTATTGGAAGGAAGGCTTGGAAGATTTGTGATGGATGACAAGGAGATACCACAAGAGATGTATGATAGGATGATGATTCTTGTCAACAAGATCAAAGGACTTGGGAGTGAGGACATGACAAATCACTTTGTTGTCAAGAGACTTCTCCGTGCTTTTGGTCCAAGAAATCCCACTCTTGTATCAATGATAAGGGAAAGAAAAGACTTCAAGAGGCTCACCCCAAGCGACATTCTTGGAAGAATTGTGTCTCATGAGATGCAAGAAGAGGAAGCTCGTGAAGTGAGGCAAATGGTGAAGAATGCCGCCATGATCAAAAATCAAGAAGTTGTTTTGAAGGCAAAACAAGAAGAAGAGTCAAGTTGTGAAGAAAGTGAAGATGAAGAGATGGCTTTTATTGTCAAGAGATTCAAGCACTTTCTTCGCAAGAGTGGCTATGGCAAAGGGAGGAAGAATGATGACAAGGGAAAGCGGCAATCAAAGAGAGCTTGCTTCAATTGTGGTGAATATGGCCACTTCATTGCCGATTGTCCTAAGTCAAATGAAGCTAAGGCTAAGGGAGGCAAGAAGAAGCCGGAGCGTGCTCATGTGGCGGAGGCACACATGGCGGAGGTGTGGTACTCCGGAGATGAGGAAGATCCCGAGGTCAAGCCCAAGCCCAAGCCAAAAGACAAGGTTGAAGGAGAAGGTGGTGTTGCTACCGTCGCCTTGAAGTCATCTTCTTCAAGCAAGGAGCGTCTCTTCAACAACTTGAGTGATGACGACGATGACTCCTACCACTACTCTTGTTTCATGGCCCAAGGCCGCAAGGTGATGACTCAAAAGCCCTCTCACACCTCTCTTGATGTTGATTCTAGTGATGAGGAAAGTGATAATGAATTAGATGATGTGCTTAAGAGCTTTAGCAAACCCGCTATGCAACATTTGGCTAAGTTAATGAGAGCTTTGGATAGTAAAGAACAATCTCTCGAAAGACAAGAAGAATTACTTATTCTTGAGAAGAAAAGAAACCTTGCCTTAGAGGAGAGCCTAGCTAAAAAATGTGCTAAAAATGAACAACTAGCTAATGAGCTTAATTTGGCTAATGGTTCTCTAGCTAGCCTTAGGGATGTCAGTGAAACTCTTCAAGAGAAGTTTGCTAGTTTAGACAAAAGTCATAAAGATCTTGAAGTTCAATTTGACACTCTTTGGAATAGCACTTCTCAACCAAATGTGGTTTCTAATTCTTCCAACCCATCTACTAGCAATGGTTGTGCTAGGTGTTACAATATTGATTTGAACTCTCATGCTACTAATATTGATGCTATGCAAGCTCTTAAGAAAGAGAATGAAAGGTTAGGCACATTGGTGAAATATGGATGCATAAAGACATACCATTCAAAAGATGCCCTTTACAAGACCATCACCGCTCATCCTAACAAGGATGGACACGGGCTCGGGTTTTCTGGTGGAAGTCCTGTGTTTAAGCGTGTGATGGTAAATGGGAAAGAATGCTTGATGTTTGTAAGAGAAGGAAAAGCTCCACAAGCAAGTGAGATGACTTGTCCCCTCACTGGTCAGACACCCGGAAGTTCCGGGCAAAATGACCGGATGTTCCTGCCCTGTAAGACTGGAAGTTCCGGACATTTTGTCAGGAAGTTCCGGGCTTCTGATAGGCCGAAGGGGCTGACCGGAAGTTCCGGGTATAATGCTAGGAAGTTTCAGCCAGAGGGTCTTTACTATGATTCATATGTAATTTCCAAAAATTCAGAGGGCAAAGTGGTTGCTTATTTTAATGGGAATTACAATGATGAGTACCGCACTTGTGTGTGGGTGCCAAAGGCTTTGGTGACTAACATCAAGGGACCCAAACTTAGACAAGTTTGGTTTCCTAAATCCCAAGCTTGATCTCTTTTGTAGGCATACTCCTCCGGTGGCTCAAGTTGGGTTGTGGACAGTGGCTGCACCAATCATATGACGGGAGAGAGGAGTATGTTTACAAGTCTTGATGAGGAGGGTGGAAGTCGTGAAAATATTGTCTTTGGAGATGATGGTAAAGGAAAGGTAATGGGTCTCGGTAAGATTGCCATTTCCAAGAATCAATCTCTTTCTAATGTCCTCCTTGTCAATTCTTTAAGCTACAATTTATTATCCGTGTCTCAATTGTGTAAGTTAGGATTTAATTGCTTGTTTACCGATGTGGATGTGACCGTTTTTAGGCGAGATGACTCTTCCATAGCATTCAAGGGTGTGTTAAAGGGTGATCTCTATCTCGTTGATTTCGACGTAGATAGAGTGAATCCGGAGGCATGCTTGATTGCTAAATCCTCTATGGGTTGGCTATGGCACCGTAGGCTAGCCCATGTTGGAATGAGGAATTTGGCATCTCTTCTAAAAGGGGAACACATTCTTGGTCTATCTAATGTTTCTTTTGAGAAAGATCGTGTGTGTAGTGCTTGCCAAGCTGGGAAGCAAGTTGGGAGTCCACATCCTATAAAAAACATCATGACTACAACAAGACCACTCGAGCTTCTTCATATGGATTTATTTGGGCCCGTGGCCTACATAAGCATTGGAGGTAACAAGTATGGTTTCGTCATTGTTGATGATTTTTCACGTTTCACTTGGGTGTACTTTCTCCATGACAAAAGCGAAGCTCAAGATGTCTTCAAGCGCTTCGCAAAGCAAGCCCAAAACCTCTATGATCTCACTATCAAGAGGGTGCGAAGCGACAATGGAGGAGAATTCAAGAACACTTAAGTGGAGGAATTTCTTGAGGAAGAAGGAATCAAGCACGAGTTCTCCGCCCCCTATGATCCTCCCCAAAACGGCATTGTTGAGAGGAAGAACCAAACCCTCATTGAAGCCGCAAGGGCAATGCTTGATGAGTACAAGACTTCGGATGTATTTTGGGCGGAGGCCGTGAGTACCGCATGTCATGCCATCAATCACTTGTACCTCCACAAGATCCTAAAGAAAACCTCATATGAGCTCTTGAGTGGTAAGAAGCCTAATGTTTCATATTTTCTTGTCTTTGGGAGCAAATGTTTTATTTTAAGTAAGAGGCCTCGCTCATCTAAGTTCTCACCTAAGATGGATGAGGGATTCTTATTTGGCTATGAATCAAATGCACATGCCTATCGTGTCTTCAACAAAACCTCCGGTATTGTTGAAGTCACTAGGGATGTGACATTTGATGAATCTAATGGCTCCCAAGGAGAGCAAGTTGTTGTACATGTTGTAGGGGATGTGGATCCAAGTCAAGCTATAGGTACTAAGGCTATTAGAGACATACGACCAGTCGAGACGCAGGATGACCAAGAAGATAGGGATCAACCTCCGTCATCGACATCCAATAGCCCTACAAGTGCTGTGTCTGTTGAGCCGGAAGTTCTGGGTCCTATTGACCGGAACCTCTGGACATCTCCAGGCCCGGAAGTTCCGGGTTCTATAGTCCGGAATCTCCGGACCAGTGGCAGTGAAGATGCACAAGTGAATGGGCACTACGCCAGATCCTCACACCTCTGACGGGATACCTGTGACGGGCAAACAATCACCGTCACTAGTGGCCATTACCTTTGACGGGTTATACGGGATGCCGTCACCGGTGAGGCATCCGGCCGCGGCCCGTCACAGGTATCTCCTCACCTGTGACGGGCCGAAAGGAAAACCCGTCACAGGTATACCAGTGACGAGTTTTGCTTCCAACCCATCACTGGTATCCCCTCACCTGTGACGGGCCGAGACATTACAAGCCGTCACAGGTGATGGGCCGCCACCTGTGACGGCTTTCATTTCTGGCCCGTCACAGGTGAGAGGATACCAGTGACGGGCCACTGAATTGAAGCCTGTCAAAGGTATGACCAATACCTTTGACGGGCCTTTTTTATCTAACCCGTTTGAGGTGTGTTGGGTCTATAAATACCCCCTAAACCGCCAACTGCTTTCCATCCCGACCATTTTACTGTTCACAAATCGGTTGGGAGGGCAAGGGGGGCGATTTTTTGCTAAAATTCAAGGTAAAAAACACATTATTCTCCATTCGTTCTCAATATATCGATCATCATATATTTTTCTTCGTATGTTGTTGATTTCAGATGGATCGTAGATGGATGTACTATGCGCATCGTTCGTCTACCGAGTATAAAGAGGGGGTCACTGAATTTGTCACATTTGCGGATAATGACAGAAAAAGTAGGATGAGCATGCACATGTTGTGTCCATGTAGGGACTGTAAGAATGACCAGATGATCGAAGACAAGGATGAAGTGCATGTTCATTTGATAATGAATGGATTCATGAAGAAATATACCTGCTGGACCAAGCATGGAGAGCAAGAGGTGCCTGATGTCGCAGCTGAAGAAGTGTTGGATCAGGATGTAGAGAACACCGCCGCAGCTCGAGATGGCATGTTCGTACCTTCTCCTTTAGGTGGAGAGACCATAGATTTGGACACTCAATGTCTATTACAATGTTGCATGACATTGAAGACGCAGAGGACAACGACAGAGATTTTGAGAAGTTTAGTAAGTTGGTGGAAGATTGTCAGATGTCGTTGTATGATGGATGCAAGTCGAAGCACAGCAAGTTGTCATGCGTGTTGGAACTCATGAAGCTTAAGGCTAGTAATGGCTGGTCGGACAAGAGTTTTACAGAACTTCTTGAGCTGTTAAAGGATCTGTTGCCAGAGGGGAACAATTTACCGCAGACGACATATGAAGCGAAGCAAGTATTATGTCCGTTGGGCCTGGAGGTCAGAAGAATTCATGCATGTCCGAACGACTGCATTTTGTATTACAAGGAATACGCTGACTTGGATGTCTGCCCTATCTATGGGGCATCAAGATACAAACGAGCAAAGAGTGAAGGTGAAGGAAGTAAGTCAAAGAGGGGAGGCCCAGCAAAGGTGGTGTGGTATCTCCCAATTGCGGAGCGCATGAAGAGAATGTTTGCGAATAAGGAACAAGCTAAGCTTGTGCGCTGGCATGCCGAAGAACGGAAAGTCGATAGTATGCTGACGCACCCAGCAGATTTAGTACAGTGGAGGACAATCGATAGGATTTACCAGGAATTCTCAAATGACCCAAGAAACATGCGTTTCGCAATGTGTACGGACGGCATTAATCCTTTTGGTGATTTGAGCAGTCGTCACAGTACATGGCCAGTTCTGCTTGTTAACTATAACCTTCCTCCCTGGTTGTGTTTCAAAAGAAAGTATATTATGCTTGCCATGCTCATTCAAGGACCGAGACAACCTGGCAACGATATCGATGTGTTCCTTGAACCGATAATCGATGACTTCGAAAGGCTATGGAATGAGGGTACACGAACATGGGACGCATATGCACAAGAGTATTTCAACCTCCATGCGATGCTGTTTTGTACCATCAACGATTATCCGGCCCTTGGCAACCTTTCTGGCCAAACTGTGAAAGGGAAATGGGCATGTTCGGAGTGTATGGAGGAAACAAGAAGCAAATGGTTGAAGCATTCACACAAGACGGTCTACATGGGTCACAGAAGATTTCTCCCAAGGTATCACCCATATAGGAATATGATAAAGAATTTCAATGGACACAGAGATACAGCCGGACCACCGGCAGAGCTAACAGGGACAGAGGTGCACAACTTAGTGATGGGAATAACCAACGAGTTTGGAAAAAAGAGGAAAGTTGGAAAGCGAAAAGAGAAGAGCACATCGAAGGAAAAAACAGAGGAGCATGTGGAAAAACAAAAGATAAAAGAGAGGAGCATGTGGAAAAAGAAGTCAATATTTTGGAGACTACCATACTGGAAGGATCTTGAAGTTCGCCACTGCATAGATTTGATGCATGTCGAGAAGAATGTATGCGAGAGTTTAATGGGATTACTGCTTAACCCAGGTACTACAAAGGATGGTCTCAACGCCCGACGAGATCTGGAAGATATGGGGGTTCGCTCGGAGCTACATCCCATAACCACGGAATCCGGCAGGGTTTACCTTCCTCCAGCCTGCTACACTCTCTCGAAAGAAGAGAAGATTGATTTGCTAACATGTTTGAGTGGTATAAAGGTTCCATCTGGTTACTCATCAAGAATTAGTAGGCTCGTTTCACTGCAAGATCTTAAGTTGGTAGGAATGAAGTCGCATGATTGCCACGTTCTTATCACACAGCTGTTGCCCGTTGCAATAAGGAATATTTTGCCTCCTAAGGTGCGACACACGATCCAGCGGTTGTGTTCCTTCTTCCATGCAATCGGCCAGAAGATCATTGATCCCGAGGGACTAGATGAACTACAGACAGAACTTGTGAGAACCCTATGTCATCTTGAGATGTACTTTCCTCCAACTTTCTTTGACATAATGGAACATCTTCCGGTGCACCTTGTGAGGCAAACAAAGTGCTGTGGTCCAGCATTTATGACGCAGATGTATCCTTGCGAAAGGTACCTGGGGATCTTTAAGGGTTATGTACGGAACCGTTCACACCCTGAGGGGAGTATCATCGAGAGTTACACCACCGAAGAGGTCATCGATTTTTGTGTGGACTACATGTCAGAAACATCTTCAATTGGATTACCACGATCTCATCACGAAGGGAGGCTTGATGGTGTTGGTACTGTTGGAAGAAAGACTATTAGGTTGGATCGGAAGGTGTACGATAAAGCTCATTTCACGGTACTACAGCATATGACTGAGGTGGTGCCGTACGTTGACGAACACCTTGCAGTTATCCGACAAGAGAACCCAGGCCGATCAAAGAGTTGGGTCAGGAATAAGCACATGTCTTCTTTCAACGAGTGGCTGAAGAACCGAATTGCCAGGTTGCAGAACTTGTCTAGTGAAACACTTCAGTGGTTGTCACAGGGTCCTGAATGGAGTGCCACCACCTGGCAAGGATATGACATAAATGGATACACCTTTCACACGGTAAAGCAAGACAGCAAATGCACAGTGCAGAACAGTGGGTTACGCATCGAAGCTGCTAGTGACGGTGGTCGTCGTGATCAATACTACGGTAGAGTTGAGAAAATATTGGAGCTAGATTACTTGAAGTTCAAAGTCCCGTTGTTTCGTTGTTGATGGGTCGATCTTCGCAATGTAAATGTTGACAATGAAGGTTTCACCACTGTCAACTTGGCTAACAACGCGTACAAGGATGAACCGTTCATTCTCGCCAAACAAGTTGTTCAAGTGTTCAACATAGTTGACCCGTGTAACAAGAAACTACATGTTGTTCGTGAAGGGAAAAGGAGAATTGTTGGATTGGAAAATATTGTAGACGAGGATGATTACAACCAGCACGTCCACGGCATAGGTCAAGAAATACCTCTAGAAGAGGAGGAAGAAGAAGATGAAGTTCAATATGCATGTGTCGACCATGAGGAAGGATTATTTTTGTAATTTATGTACGTAGTTTATGTGTACATGTCTGTTATCTGTATGACTCTAATATGTTCGCAATGATCAATAGTATATTGCTTATGAAATAGTCAAATAAAATAATTAAGTGAAGCACCCACTAGAAGTGAAATAAAATAATTAAGCAAGTATAACCATTGGAAATAAAATAATAAAATTAGTATATTAATGAAGTGCAATTACTACTGTTAGTGAAATAAAATAATTAAGTATAACAAAAATATACAGTGTATGTGGAAATATGTTAAGGAAAATAAAAGAACTAAGTGAAATAAAATAAAATAAAATTGCTGTAGGCAAACTCACCTGTGACGGGCTCTATCTGTGGGGCCATCACAAGTGACCTCACCTGTGATGGCCCAGAGTGTTGGGCCCGTCACAGGTGGCCTCACCTGTGACGGCTCCACAGTTGGCGCCCGTCACAGGTGAGGCCACCTGTGATGGCCCCATAGTTGGCGCCCGTCACAAGTGAGTTTGACTAGGGTTGACCTAGGGTTGAACATCTTCTAGATCGATCTAGATCCGGCACCCACTCTCACTCACTCACTCACTAGACCGCCTCCTCGCCTCACTCTCTCGATCCAGATCCGCCGTCCTCCTCTCCACCGCCGCCTCGACCTCTCCACCGTCCTCCTCGCCGCCTCAACCTCTCCGCCACCCTCTCCTCCGCCATCTCTGCCGCCATCTCTACCCTCTCCGCCGCCCTCGCCGCCTCCCTCTCCACCGCCGCCTCCTCACTCACTGTCTCGACCATCTCCGCCCTCTCCGCCGCCCTCTCCACCGCCGCCCTCGCCGCCGGTCGTCCTCTCCGCCGTCTATCCATCGACTTCCCCGACCTCCCCGACCCCGACCTCCCCGACGCCGGGATCCACGACGCCGGGATCCCCGACCACCGCCGACCACCGCCGACGCCGGGATCCACGACGCCGGGATCGCCGCTGCCTCTCCGCCGCCGCCTTGGACGACTACGGCCTGCGCTGCCGTCTCCAAGTACGCCGCTTCTCCAAGTACGCCGCCACCCTCCCCCATTCCTCCTTTTTTCGATGGATGAATTGCATTGTTTAGATGAATGAAATGTGATTTGTTGTTTCGATTGTTGGTGCTGCTGTATAGATGAATTAAATGTGATTGTTGTCTGTGGATGTTTTGGATGAATGTAGGGGCTAGATTTTATATACATGATTTTGGTGCAGTGAATCTTAGCATCAATAGAGGATCTTAGCATGAATTTTGCTGCAGTGGATGTTCTTTTCTTTATGGATAAGAACAGATTATCTACACTTGTTGATTTATATACCCTTGTTGTCTATGAATAGTTGAATTGCATGAATTGTTGTTTATATACATGATTTATATACCCCTGCTGCTGCTGCCACATAAATTATTGTGGGCTGTTTTATTATCTACACTTGCCCCTTGCTGTCTATGTTTGCCCATGCTGCTGCCTATGGTTGCAACTGTGAGTTCAAACTTGAATGTGTAGCTAGTTTGCAACTTGAATGTGGATTTAAGTGCCATTTGGACATATAACCATTCATGGAGTGTGTACTGCTATATATGTTGTTTTGTTCCCTTTTGCTAGACCTATTGAATTTTGTGGATCATGTTTACATTTAGCTGAAAAAGAATGGATTGATAGATTGGCAACAGTGTTTCTAGCTAGGTAGGGTAGCTAGCTAGAAATAGTTTATTAAGCTAGCTAGTTAGGGGTTATCAAACCATCACTAAATACAAAATGCATGGGGAATTTTTGTGGTTTGGTCAGTGTAGTCCACGGACGGAACCGACCTAGACACCAAAATTTTCAATGCATTTTGTTTTCTATAATTCTTTGATAATTAAGGACCTTTATTAGGTGTAGGGCTTGAAATCTAGTTACAAGGGAAGAAATGATAGATTGGCCGCAGATTTAATGTAGTTCCAAGGTTATCAAACCATCACAGAATACAAAATGCAAGGGGAATTTTGGTGGATAGGCCAGTGTAGTCCATGGACGGAACCGACCTAGACACCAAAATTCTCCATGCATTTTGTTTTCTGTCATTATTGGATGATTAAGGAACTTTGCAGATTATCTAAACTTGTTGATTTATATACCCTTTTTGTCTATGAATAGGTCAATTGCATGAATTGTTGTTTATATACATGATATATATACCCTTGCTGCTGCTGCCACATAAAATGATTGTGGGCTGTTTTATTATCTACGCTTGCTTGAATTGAATGGATGAATTGCTGTTTACATGAAGTTAGTAGTACTGTCTCCTTTTTTATCTACACCCCTGCTACTGCTGTTATTGTGGGCTACTTGTTAATACACCTGTTCCTTGTTTTATGTTGTTGCTGCCCCTGTAGATTATCTTTGCCCCTGCTTCTGCTGCCCAATGTGTTCCTTGTTAAATGGCCAGTGATGAATTGCTCAATAAGAACAGATTATCTACACTTGTTCATTTTTTTATCTATTTTTCTTTTTGCCCCTGCTGTGGCTCAATAAGTGATGAATTGCTCAATAAGAACAGTTTATCTGTACCCTTATTGTGGGCTGTTTTTTAAATTTGCATGGTTATATACCTCTACACTTGTTCTTTATGGATAAGAACAGAGTATCTACACTTGTTCTTTTTTTATGCATAAGAACAGATTTTCTGCACTTGCTCTTTTCTTCTGGATTGATAAGAGGAGACTATCTAGACATGTTGTTTTAGTTAATTTGCCCCTGTTGTTGCTGCCCCTGTGGACTATATTTGCCCTGCTATTGGTCTTACTTATATTTGCCCTGCTATTGGTCTTACTGTGGCTACTTGTTCACCCTGCTGTTTATGTGAATTTCCCCCTGCTGTTGCTACCCCTGTGACATATATACTCCTGTTGCTGCTGTTTTATGTTAATAACATTCTATCTGTACCCTTGCTGCTGCTGTTTTTTAAATTTGCATGATTGATTCAGTGGTTATATACCTCTACACTTGTTCTTTGTGGATAAGAACAGAGTATCTACACTTGTTCTTTTTTTATGCATAAGAACAGATTTTCTGCACTTGCTCTTTTGATGTTATGATTTCCTCTTTTTATCCCTTCATGCAAATGATTGTAATTGATGCATATTTCTAAGCAAAACTGAGGCCATATCTTTCATAGTATACCCCGTATTACATTGGATCTAATGCTATTTAGTATAATGGTAGGAAATTTATAAGCTTTTTCACGAAAATTAGACCATGGCAACGCCCGGCGCAAACCCGCCCTCCCCAACACCTGCGAGGATCCAGGAAGAAGCAAACCCAGCCACGGAGACAGTTGCCGAAGGTCATCCTTCGACAACGGCGGTCGAACAACCCGAAATTCATGGTAATTTAGGATAAATTTTCACCACATGACCACATAAATTTTAGCTAGCACCCCTTAGCAAATATTGCCTTCTGTTTGTGGTGTAGAATTGCCGCAGGAACAACATACGTCGATGTCGGGCGGGTGTCACGCCCGGAATTTCTATCCAAAATTCCAAACGCTTACATGTGTGTGAACCCTTGTCCAGGAATCAGCCGAGGCACACAATAACAAATTGATAATAGAGTACAATTATTACTCTAATTAATAAGCGAATAAAATGTCATTACAGAGGTAGATAGTTCCTCTCAATCAATAAAGATCTAAGCAGCGGAAAAAATAAGATAAACGGCGCAGACGACTCCACTCCACAGGCAGCTTGACCAGGGCTACACCTAATCCTCCACACCATCAGCATCACTGTAGAACTCCTCCTTTGATGAATGATTGCAAGGTGAGTATATGACATACTTAGCAAGCCACGCAACAAATATGCAAGTGCACAGGATAACAAAGGATGGCATAGTAGGGTTTCATTTGCATAAACAGCATTTAATAAACATTTCAGAATTTAATAAAACAGTTAAGTAATAATTAAACAATATTAATCCAACGCTATACAACATACCCTAGGAGTTCTGAACAACATAGGCCCAACCATTCTGAACAACCATCCCGGCTGCACAGTTCTATCTCCAAACCAGGCATTAACCATTCCAAACTAGGAGCTAATCAAATTATTACCAGTTATAGCATCTTTTATTATGATGAGAAATGTGAGACTAATCACGAAAGACATTGTTAGACCCGCCCATAACCGCGGGCACGGCTATTCGAATAGTTTTACTCTGGCCAGAGGTGTACCACTGTACCCACAAGACACAGCCCCACAACATGTCACCATGTGCCTCAATACCACCATGGTACCTCGGAAAGGAGCTGTGACAGTACCCCTCGCACAACACAATCCACCACAGTGCACCGTTCCTGGATCATAATCACCCCCTTATAAACAAGGCATGGACTCCCCAGCGACCCCCGTGGGCTTATCTCCGCCACTTCTCAGTCTGGTGCTCCGCAATGAACCATGTTATACAAAAGGTAAAGCCGTTGCCCACGCTGGCTTGTGGTTGGCACGGTTAATGTTTCACAACCGAAACTCGTGAACCGGTCCTTAATTGTCATGAGCACGACCATCAAAACCATGTGCTCACAACCCACCATTATCAAGTTTTAGTTTGGGATCTGTGTGACTTGCCTTGCTGGCCTTGGAACACTTCAAATTCTTCTCCTGCGAAAACGGACTCTCCGGAAACGTCGGAATCTAAACAGAAAGGAGCAAAATCACCAAACAGCACATAAACAAGCATGAACAGTACATGTGGATATTTTTAACATGTAGATCTCAATTTTAGAAAAATTTAGAGACTTGAACCAACTAAATCCGAGCTAAGATGAATTAGTTATGAATTTTCAAAGATTAAATTGGATTAAATCATTTATTTAGATTTTAATTGAATTATGACACAATAATGAATTATTTTTGAAAAGGAAAAAGGGTTTTATTGCGTCAGCGGCTAGGGTTCGTGGTGAACCGGGTGCACGGCGGCGGCTCACGGAAACGAACAGCCAAGATCGATTCATCCAAAACAGACGGCCAAGATCCATCGGTCCATGATCGGGCCACGGGGAACGACGACGATGACGTCAGCGGTGACGTCATCACCGGCGACGACTCGGGCACGCATGCCCGCCGGCGAACGACGGCGCGGCGGCGCGAATGGAGAGCACCAAAACGATGCGGGCGACGTGGCGAACTCACCGATGACCTAAACGGCGACAGACGGTGACCGAACGACGTCGGGGACGAGGAAGAAGCGGCGGCGCTCTTCGGCTTGACGACGGCGACGGTGTTCCGGCGGTCGACAGCGACGGCGGAGGGGCGGACGAGGACTGCGACGACTTGGCGACCACGATGGTGACCTCCCCGAGCGACGGCGACGACCGAAGCGACGGCGGCGCACGGCTGGAGCGACGGCGGCGACGGCGACGCTAGGCTGCACGGGGCTAGGGCTCTACGGGCGACGAGAGGCGAAGGCGAGGGTGGCAGCGGGTAGCGGAGACACCGGGGGTCCTTTTATAGGGGCTAGGAGGCGGCGTCGGAGGCCTACGGCGACCGGTGACGGCGAAGGAAGGTCTAGGGTTCGGGGAGAGAGACGAATCCGATTCGAGATCGAATCCACGGATTTCCAAACGAAATTAGCCGACGATTCCATAAGAGAAAAGATAGAGGGGATCCCGGGGATCATTTCCCCTCTATTAATTTCATTGAAAACGGAAAGGGGCGGCCGGATTTGGAAAGAGATGGCAGCGGCGTGGCGCTAGGGCTCAGGCGGCGGGCGGCCGGAGGTAGACGGCGACCTGACAGGCGGGCCCCACCTGTCAGCGTTCGAGGGCGCGCGCACGCGGCTGCTGCGGGCGGACTGGGCCGGCTTGGGCCGGGGAGAGAGAGAGAAGGTTTTGGGCCGACTTTCGGCCCAAAGCCAAAAGAGGATTTTAAAAACCTTTTTCAATTTAAATTGTTCATTAAATGCAATTCCATTTATTAAAAATACTTCCTTAGCTCAAATAAATCCTAGAAAAATCTAGGAATTATAGAATTAAGCAAAGTATTTAATGAAATTTTATCTGGCCCTATTTTATATTGGAATTTATTAATTAAAACTAGATCTTCTCTTCTAGGCTTTTAAAATAAATTCTAATAATTCCAATTTAGACAACAATTTATATATTTGGGATTTTTAGGGTGTGACAGCGGGAGCAAGTAGGTCTAGTAGAAATCCCCGGTCACAAAATATATGGCCGACCACAGTGCAAGTTATAAGAGAGGTTGACGCTAGTGGTAGGCCCACGGTGCCCAGGACTGTCATTGGAAGATGGTCTAACTGCTGCGGGCTAGCGGCACGTGAGAACTTCGGGATCCTCCATAAAGATATCGGGAAGGTCACAGAAGCCGAGAAAGAGCGAGCTTGGGCGGCAATGGAGAAATGGTTCACATTTCCGGCTGAAGCAAAGGATAGGCTCAAGCGGAAGGCATTTCAAAAGATGGGCAAAGCTTGGAAGAATTGCAAGTCTAAGCTCTTTACCGAGTTTGTCAACCTGCCCGGCAATCATACGCCGTTCGATGAATACCCTCAAATAACCAAAGCGGTGTGGGAGGAATTCTGCTCTCTCAAGAACACCCAAGAGTTTAGGGAATCAAGCGAGGCACATCGCCTACTGCAACAGCGGAATGAGCACCCGCATTGGCTGGGTACCGTAGGGTACATCGGCAAGGAGGTAATATGGGCCCATGAAGATGCAGCCGCTGCAGCAGCGAATGTCCCTGCCCCGTTTTCAGACATCCCTGAACAAAGAGCGCGCAACTGGGCGCGGGCAAAGGGTAAGGTCAACCCGGACGGCTCTGTCACATTTGAGAACAAAAGTGATGCCGTCGTCTATCAGGAACTGGTGAGTTCACTACTTAACCTAACTAATTTCCGTTCATATAAAGTACAAGTTCATATAAACGACTATTTTCTTTTCTAGTTGGGCTTGGTTGCTGAACAAGCTTCACAAAGCGAGGTTGAGTCCGCGCCGAAGAGGCGCGAAGATGACATCCTCACAAAGGCGCTCGGAAGCAAAGAACATCCTGGCCGGACTCGGGGAATTGGTAGCGATGTGCCCTGGAAGCATGGACTCCCTCAGTACAGCTCCCAATACAGGAAACGGAAAGTCTCCAAGGAAGAGAGGGACGCTCGTTTGAAGGCCGAACTTAAGGTTGAGGTCATTCAAGAACTAGAAGCTAGCATGAATGCAAGGGTGGAAGAAAGGGTTAATAAGGTCCTCGCCGACATGAATATACCCCGAGTCACAACACCTGCTGTGCATCCAACTCCTCGTGCACAACACGACGCGAGTCCGTCACAGCATAGGAGTAGTTGTGCATCCACAGAGGTGCCGGCCCCTGGTCTCCCGATCGCACCACTAGCTACAGTGGACCACATCGAGGTAATTGTTGTTATCCGATCCATATCTAATAAAAAACCTTTACACGTTTCAATATTAAATTCAAACTTTCACCTTATGCAGGGCGCAGCACAGTGTGTCCTACTAGCGAGAGTCCACCCAACTTTCGCTCCTGAAGTCGCTGAGGGCATGGCTTTCAAGCCCTCGGTTACAGACAAGGTCCATGGCGCAGACCTGCTAGCTGGGTATGCCAAGGTGTCTATCGATACAGTAAAGGACGCATGGTCAGGCTATCCGCTGCCCGTGCCCCCCAATGATGAAATCATGACTTTGGACGATGCGCGCAAGACGTTCATACAATGGCCCAAAGATGACATAGTTGTGAAGATGACTCTTCGTCCAAGTCGACCGACGTAGCTTACACCTCCCAAGTCTAAGCTATCAATTGAGGCTCCCCGTGGACCGGCATTGTCAGTACCTCACTCTCCTGGTGGAGCTGATATGGACTTAGCAGATATAGCTCAAAACTTGGCTCCAATAAAGACCACAAGAAAGACCGATAGCTTCCCACCACTTGTCAAAGGCAAGAAGCGTGAACGTGGCAAGGGGAAGGTCGGGGAGTTGGCGCTGGAGCCAAAAAGGGGCAAGGCTGTGACGTCGATGCCGGTGAGCAAAGCGGGGAAGGTCGTGAGGGCGCCAGCCCAATTTGAGCTAGGCATGCCATTGGTGGAGGACAATGTGTTAGCCGTGATGGGTATTGCTTGCCGAGAGCTACATAAGCAATACATGGAGCTAAGCAATGCCAAGCGGAAAATGAGGGAGTCATCCATAGTTGGACATCACGACCACCAGCCGTTCCTATCGTCGCCTGCCTATATAGCTATAGGCTTTGATGACCTCTTCGACCTTTTCAGGATCCGGAAGTTGGACACTGGTCTTCTAAAATGCTACACCTTGTAAGTGCATACCTTCTATACTTGTGATATGATTGGACTATATCTCCTAATTAAATTAGTTCTAATACGTAAATGTTTTAAGGTTGTGTTGGATCGAGAGTCGTCGCCTTGGTAATCAGGTTGGGTTCCTTGATCCATCCATGGTGAACGAGGTTAATTTACAACAGAGCTTCACTGAGGTGGTTGACTATGTCAACCGGTGTTTATGGGCCCATCAAGACAAGGAGTACATCATGTGCGCACACAACCAAGAGTAAGAGGCCAATACCCTTCGTGTATACTATTTTTGAAGTTAAGGTTCTTAGTACTAACGCTACATAACCACTGCGCAGGCGACAGTGGATTCTCCTAGTCATCGTACCTAAGTGGAGTAGGGTTACCTACCTTAACTCCAATAAGTCCAAAGATTATGATTTCAGTGAAATCACCAATGCCTTAAATATGGCTTGGGGCCCATATGTGGAAAAGGGTGGTAGGCACAAGGAGGGCAAGGACGAACTTTATCATGACACCAAGTTTGCATGCGCACAACAGATCGGAGACCAATGTGGTTTCCACGCGTGCCACAACATGTCAACACTTCTAAGAGAGGTGAAAGATTTCGACCCTGAGGTTGTTGCTAATGGCGAAAAAGCTCATTTCAATACCTACATTGCTATTCAAAACGTGCTAATTAACCTCTTATTTATTAAACAGAAAGGTAGAGCTGGCTTCAAGATCTCACCTATCAACCCCCCGCTATCAGAGGCGAAGTGTGCGCCTTCATTCTTGCAGAAATAATGAACAAAAAAGGACGTTTTCATGTCAAATAGACTCATGAACTTGGCTAGATAATTTATTGTGATGTAAAAAAAGATGTTTTTATAATTTCTTGCAATGTAAAAAATTATGTTTTTATGGGGTGCAATGTAATTTACTTTCATATGTGCAATATTTATGGTAGTTTAGTAAATTGTCATCACATTTGATCAACTACGATTTACGTTGTACTATTCATCTGTTTTCTCCTTTTTTTTCCTTATTGATAGGTTGTGGAGGTCGATGACATTATTGCTTTAATCCATTTGGTAAGTATATATGCGGTTCTATGAGCAACGACCGAAATTGTGGCTTTGAAGGGGTGTGAATTTGCTGTGCAAAATTGTGGCATTTGAACTGCATATATGTGTTGTTGGGGATCTGTGATGTTTGAGATGGATCTGTGATATTATATTGGGGGGGTGATGTATCTGTGATGGATCTGTGACTGGAATATATCTATGATGTATCTGTGTTTCAGAGGGCATGGCTAGCAAATCCTGAGGCTAGCCAATATTTAGCATTTATTTTTTTTTCTGGAATTAACTCATCAGTGACGGGTCGGAACAAAAATCCATCAAAGGTAACCTAACCTGTGACGGACTAGCAAGTAAGGCCTGTCAGAGGTGACCTACCTGTGACGGGCCTTTACTTTTGGGGCCGTCATAGGTAGATCACCTGTGACATCTTCTAACTACGGAGACCACAACCTCTGACGGCCTTTTTTTAAAGGGCCGTCAGAGATGAGTCACCTGTGACGGGTCCTAACTCGCCCTAGGCTAGCGGAGACCAACACCTCTGACGGCCTTCTAGTAACTTGCCCGTCAAAGGTGGGTGTCACCTGTGACGGCCGGCCACCCGTCAACCAGGGTGGAAGATGCGCTCGGTGATCTGGATTGGGTGATGGCTATGCAAGAGGAATTGAATAACTTCACTCGCAATCACGTGTGGACTTTGGTGGAGAGACCCAAGCAAAATGTCATCGGCACCAAGTGGATCTTTCGCAACAAGCAAGATGAACATGGGGTGGTTGTAAGGAACAAAGCCCGGTTAGTTGCGCAAGGGTTCACCCAAGTCGAGGGTCTCGATTTTGGTGAAACCTTCGCACCTGTCGCTCGCCTTGAGTCAATTAGAATTCTTTTAGCCTATGCCGCTCACCATGATTTCAGGTTATTCCAAATGGATGTCAAGAGTGCCTTTCTCAATGGACCTATCTCGGAGTTAGTCTATGTGGAGCAACCACCGGGGTTCAAGGATCCAAAGTTGCCAAACCATGTGTACAAGCTCCACAAGGCGCTCTACGGGCTCAAACAAGCCCCTAGAGCTTGGTATGAATGTCTCCGAGATTTTCTTTTGAAAAATGGTTTTGAAATTGGAAAGGCGGATACTACTCTCTTCACTAAAAAATTTAAGAGTGATTTATTCATTTGCCAAATTTATGTCGATGACATAATATTTGGTTCTACTAATGCCTCTTTTTGTGAAGAATTTAGTAGTATCATGACTAAGAGGTTCGAGATGTCTATGATGGGCGAGTTGACCTTCTTCCTCGGGCTACAAGTGAAGCAAGCACAAGAGGGCACCTTCATCTCGCAAAGCAAGTACGTGAAAGACATACTCAAGAAGTTTGGGATGGAGGATGCCAAACCTATCAAGACGCCCATGCCTACTAATGGCCACCTAGACTTCGACGATAATGGTAAATGTGCGGACCAAAAGGTATATAGCTCCATGATAGGATCTTTGCTTTACTTATGTGCATCTCGTCCCGATATCATGATTAGTGTTTGCATGTGTGCTCGCTTTCAAGCGGAGCCTAAAGAGTGCCATTTGATTGCCGTCAAGAGAATTCTAAGATATTTAGTTCATACTCCTAATCTTGGCTTGTGGTATCCTAAGGGTTGTGACTTTGAGCTTTTGGGCTATTCCGATTCGGATTATGCCGGGTGTAAGGTTGATAGAAAAAGCACAACCGGGACTTGCCAATTTCTTGGGCGGTCCCTTGTTTCTTGGTCCTCCAAGAAGCAAAATTCCATTGCATTATCCACCGCCGAAGCCGAATATGTCGCCGCCGGTTCTTGTTGTGCCCAACTCCTTTGGATGAAAAAAACTCTAAAAGACTTTGGCTACAACTTCACCAAGATCCCACTCCTATGTGACAATGAGAGTGCCATCAAAATAGCCAATAATCCCGTTCAACACTCTCGAACCAAACACATAGACATTCGCCACCACTTCTTGAGAGATCATGAGACTAAAGGAGACATATGCCTTACCCATATGAGAACCGAAAGCCAATTAGCCGACATTTTCACCAAGCCTTTAGATGAGAAAGGATTTTGCGAGCTTAGGAGTGAGCTCAATATCTTAGACTCTCGTAACATTAGGTGATCGGTGATTGGCTAATTCATAGCCAAACATGTGTCACTAAAATGTAAATTAAAAAAAAAGAGCTTTTGTGTCTTGAGATCACTTCTTGTGTAGAAGATGGTCTTGATACCAGGAATAAAGCTCAAACATTCCCTCTATTATCCAAAAACCCTTTTGTGAAATTTTGCGAAAATTCTTGTGTGTTTTTTATTGCGAAAATTTGGTTTTTTATCCCTTCTTGTGATGTATATTGACCATTGTTATGTAATGTTGATTGTTGGCTGGTCATATACATCATAAGTCTCTTTATGTCCATAGGTTTTCATTTCTAAATCATTGAATTCTCATCTATTCCTTTGAACTTGGGCCTGACTGCCCTCTGTTCTGTCAGGCCAGAAGTTCCGGTCATCCCAGTCCGGAACTTCCGGGGGTAGGGGGTATAAATACCCAGGGGGAGCCCGAGCTTGTTCTCTCTCTCCTTACTTCTTCTCCTCCCCGATTCCCAAACCCTAGCCGCCGCTACAGTGCTCCTCTCGGCGATTTTCTATTCCAACCGTGGAAATTTGATTCCTCTCCGTGGAATCAACCACATTGGTGGCTAGGAGGTTCATCCCGCGATCGATTTGCGATTTTCCCTCTCAAGGTAGCACTTTTGATCTTCTCCTTTGGTTCATCATGTTTTTGCCCCGATCTCTAAATATGTGAACCTAGGGAGAAAACCTTTTGGATAGAATTGTTCCTGCTACCTTGTAGATTGCCGATCTATAGGATTTTGTCACATGCACTGGCTTGGTTAAATCCTCTGTTTTTCAGTTTTGCAGGCCGGAAGTTCCGGTGTTCTTGGCCTGGAACTTCCGGTCTCTGTCCAGCCAGCCAGTAACCTTGATTCTGCTACTGTTTCATTTAACCATTGCACTCCAACCTTGTTGATTCTTGTTGCAGTGGTCATTATGCCTCGTGAGAAGAGACAGAAGCTTTCTCAAGATGTTCCTGCTGACTCGAGCCCCCTGGTTCGTGGTCCTAGGGGGAGATTGGGCAAAGAAAAAGTTGGAGATTTTTACAGTGGGAGTCAGATTCCGATCCATTCCAGGAGGGCTGGTAGCATTGTCATTCGTGATGCACCCCGCTCTCCCTCTCCAGCTGCATCTGAGTCAGATGATGGTGGCAATGAGGATGAGCCTGGATCTGAAAGCAATCCTTTGAGGCTGTACAAGACAAGGGCTGTTGATCCTGATCCTAAACGCACAAGAGTGAACTATCTGAAGAATCTACTCAAGTGTGGAAAGGACAGAATGGTTAGTCCTGATACTCTGCCAGCTGACTCTCAGGATGACAGATTCAGGACCTTGGTGCAGGTTGATTGGTATAACTCTGTGATCATGGGAAGATCTCATCCAGTAGTAGACATGAAGTGGCTAGACTGGCAGTACATGTCCTGAAAAAACAACATAGTCTTCAATGAGGTACGCAAGGTGTGTGAGCGCAAGCACGTGGCAGATTTGTTGGCCTTGCAGTATTCCTGGAATGAGGAAGTGATTGGACAGTTCTACTCCACTACTTTCTTTGGCACCACCAAGAAGGGGATTGATTTTGTGAAGTGGACCATTCAGGGGCAGCAGTATAGGGTTTCTATGGCACAGTTTGCTGCAGCTTTGGGGTTAGATGATGATGACCTGAGTCGTCCACATATCTTTGTAGAGGATGCTCTGTCACCGACCAGCACTACCTTTATGTATGAGAAGGATGCTCCCAAGGATTGTTTGGGGACTACTCGAGGGTTGCGTCCATATTATAGAGTGTTGTACTCTATCTTCAGGTGGTCTTTACTCCCCAAAGTAGGAGATGCTACAGCTCTTCCAGGTAGGCATGCGCTCCTCCTCAGTCGCATGTGCTACAACAAGCCAGATTTCAGCATCATGAAGCTTATTTGGAGTGAGATCTATGAGATATAACTTGTTATCGACTGGTTCTTATTGCTAGAAAACAATCGATAGGGTTATGTTCTGTTATTAATCTAGATTGTATCGTGTATCTACCATCTCTTAGAGTTTTTCATCATCTTGCCTAGATCTTATATTTGTCTTTATGCTTAATGCTGCATCGGTTGAGATCGATCTATTAAGTAATATCTGTAATTATGATATCTAGCATGTTTTATGATTATCAAGAGAGATAGTATCGGGGTTTCAGCCGATCTTACCTGATTTAGCTACTTTATACGTTATGTGCTTGATTGATATGCTAAGTCTGCCCTTTATATTAAGATCCTATTGCAATAAAGTATATTAAGCTACTTGTTTGATATATTCTACTTGTTCTAATATCTTAATATAGAGTGGTATCGGAGTACTAGCCGATACATGCTAGATCTATCTGATTGGCTATGCTATAAGCATTTATAATCTTTGTGTTAATGTATACTTCGATCTAAGTGATTTATACTGTCTCAGCATGGCGACCGATCTATCCCAATCACTTGGTTTAAATATACATCAACAGAAGGATTACATAGCGTTAATATCTACAGCCGATCGAGTAGATTTAGTCTTACTTTGCTTACTTATAATTGCCGATCGATTCACATATGACATCGGCTTCAAAATACATGATATGTCATCGGCGACTGGCCGATCGGCTATCGTTTATGGATTTAACCGCGGTTTTTCTTGTCTTTCTTTCTTGTTGATTGCAGGATCAAATCAACTGGCACGCTCACGAAACTAAAAGCAAGATTTTGGATCTGCACTGAAGTTAAGCAGATCTTCCAGGCCAGTGTGCGTTTTTCGCATCAACACGCTTTTGGCATGCCTGGTGGGACCGACAAGTAATAACAATGTCAGCAGAAAAGCAATCACCGCCATTAACAGGCAAGCCGCCAGTGCCTCCTCAAACCAAGCTTCCGAAACCTCCAGGGACTAATCTACCTTCAATTGGGGTTGAGTCCTAGTCACTGTAGACAAGTTATCACCAGAACAAAAGAAGGAGTATGAACTGATGATGAAGAGCGCTCAGGAGCAGTTCATGGAATCGTTTGCAGCAACCCGACAAGGAAAAGTTATCCAAAAGTACAAGGTGAAGGTGGTTGCTGCCGATGAAGTTGGAACAAGTTCATCCCAAGGTGGTAAAGGTACTACAGATGGCTCGGGCGATAAAGGTGATGGGCTTCAAGATGGTGTGGTTGAAGATCTTGGTGAAGATGGTACTGAAGTGCGGGAGGAACCTCCTAGGTGCACAAATTTCCAAGACCAAGTTGATTATGCCGTACAACATGCCTTGATCAACCAATCTGGAGTGCTTGTCAATACACTAACAATAAGATCAAATTTGTCATTGATGGCACGATAGCTGAGCATCAGAACATGGGGCCAGTCTACCTACCAGGTGGTGTCTTCCCAAACTACAGGAATTTGGTGATAGGAAATCAGCAGCATGCTTCCAATGCACCATCAGTCCAGCCGACGGCAACAGTTTATGCTCCAGCACCGGTTGCACCTTCGTCAGCTCAAAGGCAGGTGGTTAATCCTCGTCTCTTGTCTAGAGACCAGCCGCAACATGTTGGGCAGAACATCAATCGGCTGACTCAGGAGCAGACTGCTACAATGTTCCCAACAACTCAGCCGATTGTCGAGCCAGTACAGTCAGCACCAATTCAGTAGACACCACCAAGAGAACAGATGGCTTAGCCGATTCAGTAGCAGACGGTGCAGTAGATATCACCTGGCCTGAGAACACCTGATAATCAGCAGAGGCAACAAAATGTGGCTCAAGTTATTCCTGAGCACCTGGTACATAGTGTACAACCAAATCAATCGGTTGTAGCCCAAGTTATTCCTGAGCATTTGGTGCATAATATACAGCCAAATTTCCAGAATTATCAGGGGGGTAATTTGAATTATCAATACTAGCCTCCTTCATATTCAGTATCAGCAAGGAGGATCACCACAGCAACAAGTGCAAGGAGTGCCCCAGTAGAAGCCATGGGCCGATATGATTGCAGATGTGATGAGGGAGCAGTTTGGGCTTAAGCCAAAAGACATTGGAAATTTGTATCAGCACCCTTATCCTGAGTGGTTTGAGAGAGTTCCACTGCCGAACCGATACAAAGTGCTAGATTTTTCAAAGTTCTCAGGGCAAAACAACATTTCGATGTACGAGCATGTCAGCCGATTCTTGGCTCAATGTGGAGAAGCATCGGCTGTCGATGCTTTAAGAGTTCGGTTGTTTCCTCTGTCTTTGTCCAGATCAGCATTCACACGGTTTTCTTCATTGCCCTGCAATTCTGTTCAAGGTTGGGTCGACTTGGAGAAACAATTCCATAGTTACTTCTACAACGGGACCCATCAGATGAAGCTCTCTGATTTAACGGCGGTTAGGCAGAGGCATGATGAAACTGTGCAAGATTACATACAGAGGTTCAGAGATATGAGGAACAAGTGTTACAGCTTGTCTTTGACAGATTCCCAGTTAACCGATCTCGCGTTCCAGGGTTTGATAGCTCCGATCAAGGAGAAATTTTCATCGCAGGAGTTTGAAAGTTTGACCATGCATGAGCAAAGGTTTGCGGAGGCTAAGAAAAGTTTCAAGAAGATCAATCACGTGTATCCTTATATGTGTGATTTTATTTTGTTTGAGTTTCTGTAATGTTTTTTCTTTTGTTTGATCTGTAAATCAAAAAGAAACTATTGAACTAGAATGCAAAAAGCATAGGGCCCATCCCTTCATCCAACGTGAAAATATTCTCAAGAAGAAGCCAAAAGAAAGAGAGGTGAAACAGAGTAGAGAGAATCGGGTGCTTCCAGTGATTAGTTATCAGAAAGCACTGTTTTCCATATCAGATTCTGCGCCTATCGGCCACTATAACTATCCAAGAAGACACTCGAAAAAGGAAGGATAAACAAACCTACCCGGTGGACTGCCGAGTTCTAGAAAGGAAGAGAGGTATGACATTGATATTACTACAGCTGATAAAATTTTTGACTTGCTACTTCGGGAGAAGCAGATACAACTTCTTGCTAGCCACATAATACCATCGGCTGAAGAGCTAGGGAAAAGGAAGTATTGCAAGTGGCATAATTCTGATTCCCACTCTACCAATGATTGTAAAGTCTTTAGGCAGCAGATCCAAACGGCTATTGAAGGAGGAAAGATCAAGTTTGATGATTCTAAAAAGCCGATGAAGGTGGAGAGACTTCCTTTTCTCGTCAACATGGTGCACACAGCTGGCAGAGCAGCTGATGGAGGAAAAACTCGAAGTTCTCAGTTGAATTCAGCCAAGATCATCAATAAATATCAGAAAAGGCATGATAAGCAACAGGAGAAGTACTACGAGCAAGATGATGGTGGTTTTGGTCCTCATTAGGGTTGTGAGTTCTTCAGGTTTTGCTAGAATGAGGGGATGAGGCTGCCGTCAATTGAAGATTGCCCTGGCTGCAATGACAACGCAGGAAGTTCAAGCCGATCTTATGATAGAAGCAATCGGCTGAGTGATAAGAGGGTTCCTGTTCATTAGAGGTTGGGTCCGGTCAATCAAGATTGTCATCAAGATGAGAACGAGGATAGGAAGATGCAATGGTGCTCTTCTGGTATTTTCACGAAGAATCAGAAGAGGAGGGTTCAACGGATGAGGAGCAGGGAGCGTTTCCAGGAGGTAGAACAAGAAATCAATCATTGGCTAAAAAAGACAAAACCCAGGCATGAGTGGCGTGTCAAGAGTAAGATTGCAACAGCCGATGAAGTTGAGGCCGACAAAGCAAAAAGGTTGGCTAGAGGAAAGAATGTCGCATCTACATCAGTGAACATGGTGTTTATGTTACCTGCAGAATTTGACGCCAGATAAGCCGATGTTGATGATGTTGAAGAGGCCTCTGCTAGATTGGTTTTGTCGCCAGAGCAAGCAATTTTTGAGAAACCAGAGGGGACAGAGAATCGGCATCTCAAGCCATTGTATGTTAACGGGTTTGTCAATGGGAAGCCGATGTCTAAGATGATGGTTGATAGTGGGGCTGCTGTAAATTTGATGCCATAGGCTACATTCAGGAAGCTGGGCAGAAATTCAGATGATCTTATCAAAACAAACATGGTTCTCAAAGATTTTGGCGGCAATCCATTGGAGACCAAAGGTGGAGCTGACAGTCAGTAGCAAGACCGTTCCTACAACATTTTTTGTCATCGATGGGAAGGGTTCTTATAGCCTATTGCTTGGAAGGGATTGGATTCACGCTAATTGATGTATTCCTTTGACCATGCATCAGTGCTTGATTCAATGGCAAGGTGACAAGATTGAGATCGTGCCAGCCGACAGGTCAATTAACGTTGCTAGTGCCGATTTAGCTCTTTGGGAGATGGACGGGATTGATTGCCTGTCTGGAAAAGTTTGGGATGGAGATTTTTGTCGACGGTCGTTATCGATCAGTTTCGACTGTCAATATTACTAAAACAGGAGAGAACTAGTGATGCTTGCAATGCATAAATATGTTAGAATAATAATATTCCACTAGTATTAGGTCTACTAACCTTTTGCAGAGAATGACAATAAAGTGAAGGAGAATCGACATCAACTCAGACGATGAATCAATCGGACGATGTTGAGAACCATACTTATGTATGAATGGGCGAAGAACGCAGACTTGACACGATGAATCAGGCCAAAATTCACTAGTCTACGAAGTAAAGCAGTAGAGGAGGCCGCCAGCCGAAATTGGGCTGGGTTGGGCCAGCCCCAGGTTTTGGCTGGACGGTGGAGATGAAGCCCCAATGACGGTTGGAGGGTATTACCGACCATTCCAACTGTCACAACTGTCATAGTTCAGCTATAAAAGGATTTCACCTTCTCACTGCACTCACACACCTCAAGCAAGAGGTCTCTCATTCCTCTCAAGTTTAGTTTAGTATTATCTAGCTGGTGGAATAGAATTAGAATAGGAATCAGGAGTCCGGAAGCCTTCGGAAGAGTTCGGGTATGGCTCTAGTAGCTTTCCTTTCCTCTTTTGTAAGCTTTGTACTTTTATCCGAATACTCTTCTAAATATATTTCTGGTATTGAAATACTTTCTGAGTATATGAGTACCAACTTTACATTATGTTCATGTTATACTGAATATACGGCTAGCTAATCTGGGAGATGCTTTGGTGCGGGTATAGTGTTTGCTTATGCAATTACTCTATGTCATGACGATGATATTAGAGTAGTATCTGGTAGTTTAGGCGTGGTGTCTAGATTACGGGATATCATTATTTGGGGTTACATATTGCGGATAAGAGGTGAGCCGCTGATGGTGATAGCTCACTACGAGTATTCCTCCGCGCCTATATATAATCCTAAGTTAATTTCCTGGGGAGGGTATTCCTCCGTATTTAGCCCCGGTTGGATGGTCATGACGGGCTGTCGTAAGGAACTCGGCAGTCAGGGGTGGCTTCTCGAAGTACTAGGAGGGCATCGGATAGAGGGTATTAGCTAGTATATCAGTTAACTAGAATGTATGTATACTATGTATATTAGAAGTATGGGAATAGATTCTCTTTCTCTTTTCTTTCCACCTAGCTTAGATGTCACATCCTAAAAATCCCAAATTTATAAATTGTTGTTTAAATGGAATTATTAGAAATGATTTTAAAAGCCTAGAAGAAAAGATCTAATTTTAAGTAATAAATTCAAATATAAAAGTGGGCTAGATAAAATTTTATCAAATACTTCACTTGATTAGTTCCTAGATTTTTCTCGGATTTATTTGAGCCAAGAAAGTAATTATAATAAATGGAATTGCATTTCATGAATAATTTAAAAGGAAAAAGGTTTAAAAATCCTTCTTTTGGTTTTGGGCCAAAAGTCAGCCCAAGTCTCTCTCTCTCTCTCCGGCTTGCTCGCGCTCGGCCCAAGTCGGCCCATCAAGCCAATCCGCCCTCTCTCCCTCTTCTCTCCCGCTGGCGGGTGGGGCCCACCTGTCGGGGTCGTCTTCCATCTCCCACCGCCAGCCGCGCCCTAGCCGCGCACAAGCCGCCGCCGGACGCCATGGGCCTAGCTGCCGCCCCCTAGCCCCTATAAAAGGATCCTCAGGACCTCCTCTGTTCACCGCCACCTTCACCCAAGCCCGCCGTCGCTTGTAGCGCCGCCTCCGCGTCAGCCCGTGCGCCGTCGTCGCCGCCGCAAGTCCAGCCGTGCGCCGCCGCCGCTCTGGTCGTCGTCGTCGCTCGGGAAGGTCGCCGTCGGGATCACCAAGTCGTCGCCGTCCTCGTCCCGTACTCCGTTTCCACCGAAGATTGCCGGAGCATCGCCGTCGTCGTCGACCCGAACATCTTCGCTGCCTCGCCCTCGCCGCCGTCGCCGTCGTTTGTCGTCCGTCATCGTCAAAGCCCTCGGTGAGTTCGCCGCTTCGCCCTCTACCCGTAGGTGCAGTTCGTTTGCGCCGCCGCGCCGTCGTTCGCCGGCGAGCAAGTGGTGCCGAGCCGCCGTCGGCAATGACATCATCGTCGACGTCAGCGCCACGTCAGCCGTAGACCCGTGGTAGGTCGGTTAGATCTCGGCCGTTCGTTTTGTTTAGATTAGATCTCAGCCGTTCGTTCCGTAGACCGCTTCTGTTCACTCGGTCCACCATGAACCCGAGCCCCGCTGACGCAATAAATCCTTTTTCCGTTTCAAAAATAATTCTTTATTGCATCATAATCCAATTAAAATCTATATAAATGATTTAATCCGGTTTAATCTTTAAAAATTCATAACTAATTCATCTTAGCTCGGATTTAGTTGGTTCAAGTCTCTAAATTGTTCTAAAATTGAGATCTACATGTTAAAAATATCCACATGTGCTGTTTATGATTGTTTGTGTACTGTTTTGGTGATTTTACTCTTTTATGCTTAGATTCCGACGTTCTTGGAGAGTCCGATTTTGCAGGAGAAGACTTTGAAGAATTCCAAGGCTAGCAAGGCAAGTCACACAGATCCCAAACAACCCTTGGAGCATGTTAATCCTGTTTAAAGCTATTGTTTCTATTCAACTATTGCATTTATTTTTGAATACATCGGGTGGAAATGACCTATTTCCTTTGTTATAGCCATTTTGTTATTGATTACCTATACTTTGTCACCTGGTTAATAATTGTGTCAGGGTTATGGTTACCACATACCTAATAGTAGTTGACTAAATCTCAGCAGGACCCACTAATACCATATCCTATACGGAAGCAACCTTCGGATATATACAACCAGAGTTCCACATGGAAACGACAAGGACTACTCGGATTGTATCCATATTTGTTTCCCTAGTTCTACTTGGACAAGGGGACGCCAATGGGTATAAATACAAGCCCCCTTAGGAGGAGAGGGGAGAGGAGACGATCAACACGATCGGCACCCACCATGGAGGATCAACACTCAACACAATCGACATAGAAGCCACAACATGGAAGCCTACATACGCCAAGACACGCCGCCGGATATCGACTTCAGGGATAAGCACGACTTCCGAATACTGTCAGGAGAGACGAAAGTGCTATCTCTGATCTTGCCAGGCACGGATGCGAGGAGAAAGGCTACCCTGTTGTCGACTACGAGTCAGACTGCCATGTCGATAACAGTTAGATAGGCTACCCTAAATATTGTACTGGTGTGATTATCATGAATAAGAGCAATACCGGCTTCGGCCAACAGGATGTAGGGTTATTACCTGACAATTCAGGGGCCCGAACCTGTATAAAAATCCCTGTCTCCATCTCTTTTACCTCAGTCTCGCATATATCCTAGCACCGACGATCCCCATACTATGCAAATACCAGAATTGCGACATCAAACGTCGACAGTGGCGTGCTAGGTAGGGGGATTTTGGTGCTTCAGGATTTCGACGAGATGGGTTCAAAAGATGGATTCTCCAACAACAAGCTACTCGACGACTTCGGCTGTGGGAAGATCCAACTTGTCCAAGTACATCTTCCGACTAGATCGGGACCATCATCGTCATTGACAACTTGGTCTATCGAGATCATTCAAGCCTCAAGATACGCGGCGTACCAAAAGATGTCAGATCATATGATGTCGAACGAGTACGCAATAAGGTAATTGGTAGATTGGTTTTTCAAATTGATCTACTAATTTCGTAGATACATCCGGCATGTATCTACAAAGGTACGCAATATTTTATCTGCAATTTATCGTACCTATTCAGCTCATACAGTATTGTCAGATCCATGATTTGTTATGTTTTCCAAGAGCATGTTCTTTATACAATAATATCGGTTGCGCGGGTGTCCCCGATGTTAAATCGACTACGATCTAACGCTAGGGGCTCGCTCTATCTTCTTCTGTATAAATCATGCTTGTTTACGGTTTACATAATGCCCTGACATTTACATCTGCTCGTTATATCCTGATAATACTAGAAGATCCATGCAGTTTTTTGAGTACATACTCGATATTCTCTGCTATATATCCTGCCCTCTAGAAAATATTTTTCAGGAACAATTGAGCACTCGAGTAAGTTGTGGTCGAGTACACCACATTATCGAGAACGATCTCAACAAATGCAGAGTCGTCGCGCCCAACCTACCAACGAAGACCGACGACCTATCTCATAGCATTGGCCATCGCTGGACTACTCGAGAAAAGGTTGTTAACGGATAATTCCTAGCGAACGTCGTCGGCTTGATCACCTGACATGATTGTGAACGGACATCCGGATATGCTACAAGTTGGGTGCGTGAGTCATGCTGGCCACATGAGACGCACATAATAAACCAACTCTAGCACTTCCATTGGTGTTCGAGAGATCATTCTACACGTTCGCTGGTCCTCGAACCAATACATAGCAATCTCTCGCACCGCAAGCTTCCATCGGTGTCCGAGAGATAATTCTACACGTTTGCTGGTCCTCGAACCAGTACGTAGCAATCTCTCGCACCACAACCTCCATTGGTGTCCGAGAGATAACTCTACTCGCTCGCTGGTTCTCCAACCAGCACGTAGCAATCTCTCACACCGCAACCTCCATTAGTGTTCGAGAGAACTCTACACGCTCGCTGGTCCTCGAACCGGTATGTAGCAATCTCTCGCACCGCAACCTTCATTGGTGTTCGAGAGATCATTCTACACGTTCGCTGGTCCTCAAACCAGTACGTAGCAATCTCTCGCACCGCAACCTCCATTAGTGTCGAGAGATGATTCTGCGCGTTCGCTGGTCCTCGAACCAGTACGTAGCAATCTCTCGCACCGCAATCTTAGATGGTCGAGGTACGACTACAGCAATAACACAACGGTCCTCGCACCACGAATTCAAATGATCGAGGGACACCTACTCACTGGTTCTCAACCAGTCAATCGTAGCGATCTCTCGTACATTTACTTATAGTGGTTGAGTTACGACTACTGCCTGGTTCTCGACCAGCTGTGTAGCGATTCTCCCACTATTTCCACTTCTAGTGGTCGAGTTACGACTACTGCCTGGTCCTCGACCAGCGGTGTAGCGATTCTCCCACTACTTCCACTTTAAGTGGTCGAGTTACGACCACTGCTTGGTCCTCGACCAGCGGTGTAGCGATTCTCCCATTACCTGTACTCCAACAAAGTTGATATCAGGTACACAAGATCGCCAAGTGTTTTACCCAGAGATCCCTTACACAAAAGACACCTAGCGTTGAAACCTATCATATTGTCCCTTTACGCTGTCATGACAAGGCCTCCGAGGAACCTAAGGGAACTTCGGCTGGGGACGCCCAGAGCCAATAAGGCCTTGTCGGATCCTTCAGAGACGAAAGACCATGTAAGATCTGGTAGTGTAAGAGTTCTCGCCGTGCGTATTAACCAAGCCGTGTAATCGGAAATTGAGTTTTCCAACTTCATGGCTGGGGGCTAGGATCAGTGCTTGTTCAACCGAGGCAGGTCAAAGGTCCAAGAGCCTTGTCATCCGAGAACGATTCTCCGACGACAAGGCTAGGGGCAAGGGAGAGTGTATGACTCTGCAAACTGACTGATTGGAGTCGGTAAGAGAGAAGACGCTCATATACAAAACACTGGTCTGTACATTCAATTCACTAATCTGTCATATTATAACATGTCACCCTTTGAGCATTCGCTCAGGGGTTATTTCTATCTAATATTCTTTTCTGAGTATTGATTTCAGGAAAATTCTATTCTTTTCTGAGTATTGTTGAGGAATACGGAATGAAGAGATGGTGTACCCGCCGAGATAAAATTTCTTGACTTCAATCCAAATTCTCGATTACAGCAAGACGGGAGACTTAGTCGTACGCTCTGTACTTTCTCGGTCGACATCAGAGATTGACTTAGACAAACCCTTTCGGTGCCCGCACGAGGCTGATAGAGGAAGTCTAACGTTATCTCTAAACTCACCGAGAACGGTCACATGAGCTCGATAACAGTTCCTCCAAAGTCTGCGGTTGAGAATATGAACTCGTTCATTTGCATCGAAGTCGGGGGCTACTGTCAGGGTTATGGATACCACATACCTAATAGTAGTTGACTAAATCTCGGCAGGACCCACTATATACCATATCCTATACGGAAGCACCTTCGGATATAGGAGGAGTTCCGGATAAGGAATGACAACCAGAGTTCTACATGAAAACGACAAGGACTACTCGGATTGTATCTATATTGGTTTCACTAGTTCTACTTGGACAAGGGGATACCTGTGGGTATAAATACAAGCCCCCAAGGAGAAGAGGGGAGAGGAGACGATCAACACGATCGGCACCCACCATGGAGGATCAACACTCAACATAATCGAGATAGAAGCCACAACATGGAAGCCTACATACGCCAAGACACGCCGCCGGATATCGACTTCAGGGATAAGCACGGCTAGTACCCTACGGTGTCTCCGGATACTGTCAGGAGAGACGAAAGCGCTATCTCTGATCTTACCGGGCACGGATTCGAGGAGAAAGGCTACCCTGTTGTCGACTACGAGTCAGACCGCCATGTCGACAACAGTTAGATAGGCTACCCCAAATATTATACTGGTGTGATTATCATGAATAAGAGCAATACCGGCTTCGGCCAACAGGATGTAGGGTTATTACCTGACAATACAGGATGTAGGGTTATTACCTCAGTCTCGCATATATCCTAGCACCGACGATCCCCATACTATGCAAATACCAGAATTGCGACATCAAACGTCGACAAATTGGATTAGCAAGAACATTATATGGTTTTAGCTAAAGTAATTAGGATGCTTAGCCATGGTTAGAGACACTAGCTCATATGAATGGGATAACTAATGATTCACTATTACTTAATGATCGATTAATGGTAGCTCATGATGGTCAATCGTGATAGGATGGTTTATTAAGATGCCAACTAAAACATGGTAATGGTGGGTTGTGAGCACATGGTTTTGATGGTCGTACTCATGACAATTAAGGACCGGTTCACGATTTTTGGTTGTGAAACATTAACCGTGCCAACCACAAGCCAGCGTGGGCAACGGCTTTAACTTTTGTATAGTGTGGTTCATTGTGGGGAACCAGACTGAGAAGTGGCGGAGATAAGCCCACGGGGGTCGCTGGGGAGTCCATGCCTTGTTTTATAAGGGGGTGATTATGATCCAAGAAAGGTGCACTGCTTTGAATTGTGTTTTGCGGAGGTTATTGTCACAATCTCTATTCGGGTTCTTGTTAAGTATCGCGACGCATGGTTGACATGATGTTGAGGTTGTGTCTTGTGGGTACAGTGGTACACCTCTGGCCAGAATAAAACTATTCGAATAGCCGTGCCCGCGGTTATGGGCGGGTCTAACAATGTCTTTTGTGATTAGTCTCACACCTTTCACCATAATAAATGATGCTGTAATTGGTAATAACTTGTTTAGCTCCTGGTTTAGAATGGTATATTCCTGGTTTGGAGATAGAACTGTGCAGCCAGGAATGGTTGTTCAGAATGGTTGGGCCTATGCAACGGGTATGTTGTATAGCGTTGGATTAATATTGTTTAATTAAATGCTTTACTGTTTTTCTAAATTCTGAAGTATTTATTGATTGCCATTTATGCAAATGAGACTATATTATGCCATCCTTTGTTATCCCCTGCACTTGAATATTTGCTGCGTGGCTTGTTGAGTGTGTCATATACTCACCTTGCAACCATTCATCAGAGGAGTTCTACAGTGAGGCTGAAGGTGTGGAGGATTAGGCGTAGCCCTGGTCAAGCTGCTTGTGGGATGGAGTCGCCTACGCTCTTTATTTTATTTTCCGCTGCTTAGATCTTTATTGTTTAAGAGGAACTATCTATCTCTATAATGAATTTATATCCGTCTATTAATTAGAGTAATAATTGCACTCTATTATCAATTTGTTATTGTATGCCTCGACTGATTCCTGGACGAGGGTTTACACACATGTAAGTGTTTGGAGTTTTGGATAGAAATTCTGGGCGTGACAAGTTGGTATCAGAGCCTCCTTGACCCTAGGTTATGCCAAATGGTTACCTATAGAAGCCCTCTAAAAATATTAAAAAAGTAGAACTGTTCTTCTCTCTTTCTCTTTTAATTAAACCAAGCTAATGGCACATGCAGATTATAGTCTCTTTAATTGTTCTCATTAAAAATTTACTTATTATTCCTGTGTTGTTAGTACTGTACATCTATTACTGTACTAATGACTCATTTACCAGCAAAGGTTTTACAACATTATTTTTATTTAATCATGTTGCAATATAATAAACTTAGCATGTTGATTTTATAACTCTCTTTTATTTTAGCTTTTTTTTAAACCTGTTATTCAAAAGTGCAAAAATTTGTGATCCTGTTTTCAACTGTTCCAACTTATCTTAGTTTACTTTATTTACCTTTCACTTCGATTTTCTAACTTTATTCAATTTAATCCAAAACCTTGTGCTATTAATTGGATAAATGTCTTAACTCCCTCCTTTCACTTGTCTTTAGATGCCACGCTTCAAGCCTGAGCACTTGTTCGGTATTGAGGGATTTGTCCAGGAGCTGCGTATGATGTCCTTTACCATAGGATTCGAGACTGCCCCTTTGTATGCCCAGATTCCTCATGATCGTGATGAAGAGAAGTGCCGTGTCATGGTCACCTTGAACAGTGATCGTGAAGACATCCCATCGATGATGTTCGAGGCTGGAGGGGGAAGCTATCCTCAAGCTTGTCAGGAGGCGGCAAGGATCGCCATAGGAGAGCTCCGTGACCGTTACAATGATCTGTTGGCCGACACTGAGTATCGTTGCCATCCTCGTCAGCCCCAGGGAAGTGACCGTGCCAGCTATGTTGATCCTGAAGGAATTGAGAATGATGCTACCATAAGACATTTGGTCGAGATGCTGTGGGCCATGGATGAGTCCCGCGCTGAAGTTGTGTCAGCTGCTCAAGCTTGTGAAGATCGGAACCGTGGTAAGATCTGCAAGCTAGAGGACAAGGTTGATCGTCTGGAGAAGGAACTAGCCGAATTGAAGGGAGAAGCGCCACCACAGAAGGCCAGGGTTCATCTTACTGCAAGGAAGAGAGCTCTTTTTGTTCCCTGCTACCAGTTGGTGCCCAAGGTTCGTGTGGTGGCAAGAGAAGCTGTCCCAGTCCCAGTGGATCCTCCGGTCGTTAATTTAAGTGATGAGGAGGAAGAAGATTCAAAGCGCACCCATTCAAAGGTTGAGTGGGGTGCTACTCAAGATGATGAGAACGAGCCGAACGAGCCTTCAATCAACTCCGATGCCAGGAAGATCTAGATGTCTTGTTAAGTCGTTGCCTTAGTTCGTTGTGTTAGTTTGCTTGTTTAAGTTTGGCTATGTGTGGGTCTTGCATGTGGTTTACATCATTGGTGGGATGTAAATGCATGCGTTTGTTTGGTTTCGAGTGTTAGGAAGTTTGAGTTAAGTGGTGTGAGAGTCTTCAGTTTTATGTAATAATGAAACTCAGTTAAGATCAATAAAAGTCAAGTTAGTAGAAATTAATTCCCTGTCCTAAGTAGCTTTCTCCCTTGTTTCTCTTCTTGTGCTCTTGCCTATGCCAGATGGTGAACACCCGCAGCAATGGAAATGGGCCCAACAACAACAACAACAACAATGGAGAGAATCTCACGCTTGCCCAAGTCCTAGCTCAACAGGCGCAACTCATGAACATGATGATGCAACAACTCCAGAACCAACAAAACCAGGGGAACAATCATGCTCCTCCCCAGAACAAGTTAGCAGAATTTCTTCGTGTGAGGCCGCCTACTTTTTCCAGTACTACCAATCCAGTTGAGGCTGGTGATTGGCTACACGCCATAGAAAAGAAGTTGGACCTGCTTCAGTGCACTAACTAAGAAAAAGTCTCCTTTGCTTCATATCAGCTTCATGGCCCTGCCTTTGAGTAGTGGGATCACTTCTGTCTCAACAGGGCTACTGCTGAACCAATCACTTGGCTTGAGTTCACTGCTGCTTTCAGGAAGACTCGTGTACCATCGAGAGTGGTGTCTCTCAAGAAGAAGGAGTTCAGGGCGCTCACTCAGGGATCCCGTTCTGTCACCGAGTACATGCATGAGTTCAATCGTCTGGCCCGTTATGTTCCGGAGGATGTGCGCACAGATGAAGAGCGTCAAGAGAATTTCTTGGCAGGACTGAATGATGAGCTTTCTTACCCGCTAATGACTGGGGATTATTCTGATTTCCAGAAGTTGGTGGATAAGGCCATTCGTCAGGAGGATAAGTACAACCCAATGGAACAGAAGAAACGCAGGATTGCTCAGTTCAAAGCTTAGCAAGGGAATAGTCAGAGGCCGCGTCTCACTATGGGACCTCAGGCAGTGTCACAGGGAGGATCTTCATATGTTGTTTGTCCACAGCGTCAGTTCTACAACAACAATGCTGGCAATAACAACCGCAACCAAGCTCCACGTCCTGTTGCAACTCCAGTCCAGCACCCGCCTGTCAAAATTCTAGAAGTAGGTTGAGTTTGATCTTGGTGGTCACTCAATTCTAGAAATTTGCCGAGGGGTGTTTGGGGTTGAAGGCTGTGGATTTCCTCTGGGGTTTTTCCACAAGTGAGGCAAGGGGTTAATCGAGACCCAGCTCTTTGGAGCTCCTCAACGGAGAGTAGGATCGCAAGATCCAAACTTCGGGAAAAAAAATTGCTCTTGTCTCTTTCTGTGATATTTCTGTAGATGATTCTATGATATATCCTCTGCTTAGAATACCTGTGCACCATCTTGTGAAGATTGGCTTAGTCTCTTGTTTCGAAATTTGAATTTCATTTCTATTCTGTTACCCGGAAGTTCCGGGCTTGGGAGGCCGGAAGTTCCGGAGTTCCTTACCAGGAAGTTCCGGGTCTGTTTGAATTTTACCGCTGCGATTTGTTTTTATGTTTTTAGGGACAGCCTATTCACCCCCCCTCTAGGCGTCATCAGCGCGTTCAAGAGGCGCGGCCGATGGGGGAGGCCGGGTTGGCGCGAGAGGCGCGTCTTGGTGGAGGAGGCCGGCTTGGCACGAGAGGCGTGGCCGGCAGTGGAGGAGGCGACCTAGGTGTGAGGAGGAGCTGCCGGTGGGTGTGGTGTGGTCTTCGGCGCACGAAGGCTGGCCAGCGGGGGATGCCGGTGCAGGGGTCCCACATGTCGGCAGAGCTTGTGTGGTGGTGGAGCATCGGTGCGTCAGCCGTGGATTCGCAGGTGGTGAGTGGCAGGTGAAAACCTAGTCCGGCCTCGGCCGGATTGACAACGATGGTTCATTCCCCCTCCTGAGGGCGTTGTCGTGCTCTCTCACCCCTCGAGGGTGGTTGCCGGGCGAAAGTCCAGTCTTGGCTCCTTTGAGTCCCGACGGACGATGGCGGCAGTTTTTCTGTCACTTCTCTTCTTAAAGACGTCGTTTTGGCATCCCTAGGAGGTGATCTTGTCTGTGTCCCCTAGTGGCGGTCGGTCATGCTTAGCAGCGGCCGGTCTGGTGCTAGTCTTATCCTGGGCTTGTGTGTTGGCGATGTCGGTGTGTGGGTCGTGGTATATTTTTTCCTTTTTCCTGGTTACGACCCTCCAGGGTTGTAATCTTGTAATTTTTTCCTGCTCTATCAATGGAACTTCGCACCTTCTCGTGCGAGTCGTTCAGAAAAAAATGTTTAACAATTGCTTGCGATGAAAGTACGAGGCTGGTCGCTTTTGCTGGGGACTAGCTAAGCGTGAGTAAGGTTTCTGAGTAATTGAGATAATAGTGAAATGTAGTATTTTGGTCAAGTCTCCTTAGATATGCAACACATTTGTTTGCCACCTTCGAATTGTTTGACAAGCATGTATTAGGTTGAAGTTGACAGACAAGCTATTCCATCGAATGTCTCTCTTACTCACCATGCGGCATCGTGGTTAGTATATTGAAAGGTGTCAACCGTGATTGTGGATACACTGAGGATGAGTGAAAAAGATATTTGGCAGATGGTTGCATGCCTCCCCCTGTGCGACGCAACCACATGGCGCCACGGAACGCTGCGGTGACGACACGTGGCGTTTTTTTTCCCTTTTTTTGTTTTCTTGGTTTCTTTCAGTTTTTCCTTGGTTTTTGTTCTTTTTTTTACGGTTTTTTTTTCAGTTTTTAATATACGTGTATACAAATTTTGTATAAGTATATATACAAAGTTTGTATACGTGTTTTCTTGTTTTATTCCAATTTTTTTAAATATGTACATATATATTGTACACATACGTATACAAACTTTATGTACGTGTATATTATTATACATAAAAAATACATATAAAAATTATACATATATATTGTATATTGTTGGTGAAATTACAACCAGGGTACCCATTTCTATAGTTGGCCATATGGGCCGCCCAGCATGGCATGGCCCAAGCACGATCGGGCCTGGGCTGAGGTCAGTCGGGCTGGCACGGCCCAACCAACAAGCCGTGCCAGCCCACGGGCTACGGCCACAGCCCAGGCACGGCCCTAGTAGCCTCGGGCCGTGCCGGGCTAGCCCGACGGCCCGGCCAGCCCATCGTGCCCATGCCGGCCCAGGCACGCCCTGGCAAAAAAAACCCCTTCAACAGTTCAATTCAATACAAAAAATTGTCATAACACATCAAATTCATGAAATTCACATGTAATTCATCAAATTGACAACCACTTCATCAAATATATCAACCATTCAACAAACTTACAATCACTTCATCAAATAAATTTACAATCACTTCACTTCATCAAGTCACAGATTTACAATCATTTCAAATCAATTCATCAAAGTCATCAAGTCATCTACTATGCTTCATCAAGTCCATCTCAGAATTACAGAATCACAGAATCACAAACAGAACTCAGAAAGTCAGAATATAAAAGGGGTTTATATAAGCTCCTTAGTGCAATGGCTGCCTCATTAAAAACCTTTCTAGGTAAAAACTCACACCTCGTGAGAAAACCCTAGAAAGGAAAAGAGTACAGCCCACAGCTAAAATGTTCACATCAATTACAATCATTTAGTTCAAGGGTTTACATCAATTTCATCATCAAGATACATATTCTCATAAGCATTTTGAAGCTCCACATTCTCAGTAGTATGCTGACCTTTTGCATCTGCTAGCTCCCAGTCCTTGAGCACTACCAGAATTTCCACCAGCCTAGGGTTTAGACGCCGCCGACGGTCCTCGATAATCCTGCTAGTTAAGCTAAAAGTAGACTCGGACGATATAGTAGAAACAAGAACAGTCATAACATCTTTAGCTAAGATTGAAAGAACAGGATAAGTTTGTTTGTGCTGTTGCCACCAGCTAAGGATATTGAAGTCATCATCATATTGGTTGACTGTGTCACTGTCAAGATATGCAGACAGTTCAGAAGCATTGAGATTAGTAGTTGAAGAAGCTGTCTGAAGCAAAGCAGTAGTAGATGTCATCCTAGATAATGAACCAGCACCGAGCCCAGTACCTGGACTGGCACCAGCACCAAGCCCAGGACCTAGACTAGCACCAGCACCAAGCCCAACACCTGGACTGGCACCAGCAGCAACAGAACCAAAAATCTTCCCCCATGTAGTCCTTTTCTTACCAGTGGAAGGGCCTGGAATACTGGAACTATGCAATCTAACAGAACCAAACTTACTTTCATACTTAGCAAAAGTATCAGACAATGCAGCCCTAACAGTAGTTAAATAAGCAGAGTAATCATCACCAATGAGTTGAGCCATAATCTGAAGCACTTTACTAAACCCCCTGATCTTGGCCCTAGGATCCAAGATAAATGCAAATGAATAAAGAATTGGAATTTTAGACCAGTAGTTCATGAACTTATCTTTCATGGGACCACCAGCATTTGCAAGGTTTTCAACATTGCCATAAGTGTTTAGATGTCCAGCAACCTCTAAAATGTGATGCATGATTAATGGAGATGTTGGATAATAAACACCAGACAAAACAACAGTTGAATTATAAAACTGTTCAAGGAAACATAAAACAGATTCAGCACATGCCCAATGTAAGTTTGTGAGTAATGGATGGCCATTAACAAAAGGATGTTGCGTACTAATAAACACTGTGAATGGTTCCCTATGTGGTATGAGATGCTTAAGCATTATATAAGTTGAATTCCATCTAACATCCATGTCCCAATCAAACATACGAGGATGATAACCCGCAACAATGCAAACATTTTTATATGTAGCTATGCGCTGATTAGATGCATTCAAGAATGAAATAGCAGCTCTAATGTCACTTAGCATGGGCTTGAACTTGTCAAGTCCAGCCTTAACTATTAAATTGATGATATGACACGCACAGCGTTGATGCAAAAATAAATCAGCAACATAACCAGACAGAGCAGGAGTAAGGGTTTCCATTGCTTTAGAATTAGCAGAAGCATTGTCTAATGTAATAGAGAAAACCTTATCAGTATACCATAATCTTCAGCAACTGCAATCACATGCTCAGCAATATTAGCACTAGTATGTGACACATCAATGCGCCTAAGACCCAAGACCCTCTTCTCTAATTGCCAATCAAAATTAACAAAATGAGCAACAACACTCAAATAATCTTCCTTAGCATGACCAGACCATATATCAGATGTCAAAGCAATAGAGCTAGCAGACTTGAGACGCTCAACAATAATAGAACGACGATCATTAAACAACTTATGAAAATCTATGGTAGTAGTTTGTCTAGAGACATAAACAAATCTAGGGTTATGAGCAGCCTTAATATAGTTCACAAAAGTAGGAGATTGACCAAAACAAATTGGAAGATCCTCTCTAGAAATCAATCTACACAATTCAACCCTAGCAACTTCAGGACTATATTCCCATGGAATAACAGAACCATCTGCATTAAATCTAAGCATGGACTGAGGCAAAGCATTAGACCCAAGCCTTCTAGGTTTGCATGACTTAATATGCCTAAGCAAATGTCCAGTGCCAGCAGAAGAACGAGCACTCAAAGTTTTATGACAGTAATTGCATTTAGCAGAGACTTGATATACGAACCCTATTACCATTGGTCGTTTCATAAAATTCCTCAAAGTCATCCCATACCATGGAGGTTTTGGTCTTCTTGTTGGTAGCAGTGGCACTAGAGCCAGTCGGTGTCCCATTGCCACTGCCGCCAACCGGTGGGTTGTCGTCGTCGATATTCACACGGATCGGGCTGTCAGAGGTATTGCCGTACACCTCCACACGATCCTCCTCCACATCATAATCATCATCACCGCGCACATAGTCCTCAACTCGTAGTTGATTGAGCTAGGATCGTCGTCCATCGCGGGCACTACGTTCCCTCAACGGCGGCTGCCGCTAAGCAACGAGCTTGCGACCTGCAAGCAGCCAAGCACACTCAAAGTTAGGGCTCGGAAATGGAGAAGGAAGAAAGATAAAAAAGGATGGGTTTCATGCTTGTACCTGCGCAGCCGGAGCACCGGAGTTGCCGTTGAAGACGATAGGCTCACGAATCCACGAGAAGACCAAGGGATCTGACAAAGAAGAACAAAAGGGAAAGATACGAAGAGGAAGGATGGATCTGGAAGAGTGGAAGGAAGGCGACTCAGGCGACCATGCATGGCCAGTGGACCTCATGCGCCCCTCGTGCAAGTCAGGCGAGGCATCGATCGGAGACGAAGAGGAAGGCTGGATCTGGAAGAGTGGAAGGGAGGCGACTCGGTGTCGGTGAGCGCCTGATCGGCGGAGGCGGAGCGGCGGACGGTGGAGGAGGAGAACTGGTGGGCGGGGGAGCGGTGGAGGCGGAGCGGCGCTGCGGCGGAGGTGGCTGAGCAGTGGCCGCGCCGCCGCTGGCGTGGCGGCTAGGGTTTGGGTTAGGGTGGAGTGGCGGAGAGCGAGGGTGGGCTGGGGAGGGGACGCCGCTTATATATGGGGGCGCGCGCGGTGCGGCGCCATGGCCTGCCTCTGTCTGTTGGGCTGGGCCGTGCTCGTGCCTACCGTTGGTGCGAGCCGTGGTCGTGCCGACCGTTGGGCCGTGCCGTGCCGGGCCGGCCCATCGTGCCAACCTCGGTCCGTGCCGTGCCGGGCCAGCCCACCGTGCCTAGCCATAGGCCCAAGGACGGGCCCGACTGCTACCAGGCCGTGCCATGCTTGGGCCGGGCCAAAATCCCGTGCCGTGGGCCGGGCCATCGGGCCTCCGGCCTTATGGCCAACTATACCCATTTCCCCGGCAAAACAATTACAAATAAAATAAATGGCATGCTCAAACCATTCTTAAAAATAAAAAGCTACACCCAGACTAGTGCGGCTAGGGGTCCTATCTTGGTGGGTACCGTGCCCACCTTCATCTTCTTATGGGATAAGTATGTAGCACAAGGTCCGCCTCGAACCTGGCATTGCTCTGGGTCTCGAGCTTAGTTAGCTCGTCTAGTTACACACTGCTTTGTGAAGAGGAGTGTTGAGATATATAAAATCTATGTCTTAAGAATGTAACATAAGGTCTGCCCTGGACCCGGTCTTGTCCTGGGTCCCGGGCTCACCTTAGTCCTTATAAGACCTACGCTACTCAGTAAGAGAAGCGTAGAGACATATAAGATCTACATCTTAAGAAGTAGACTAAGGTCTGCCTCAGACTCGACCATATTCTAGATCCCGAGCTCACCTTAGTCCTCATAAGTCACACTTTTTGCAAGGAGTGGAGGGTGGAGGCATATGATTAGAAGGTATAAACCAAGGTCTTCCTCGATTCCAGCCTCGTCCTGGAATCCAGGCACGCCTTAGTCCTTGTAGTTTTTGCATTCTTCTACAAAGAAGAGTGTCGAAACATACAAAATAACTACATTATCTACTCATCAAAGACATCTTCGAGAAGCTCGTCTGAGAATAGATGAATCATGACAAAAAGCGCGAGGGCGCGACCTCAGGGCCAGTTGGGGTGATGGGCGTGCTACACAGGCTGTTGTGAAGCAGTCCTCTCTTTTATAAATGAAACAGGTTTATGGGGAGCCCCAACCATTCTAGCGCTGAGTCATTACCACCGGTGCCGTCTTGGACGAGTGTCAAACATGCCCGCTCCACCTGATTTAGCTAAACGGGCAAAAGCAGAACCGTGCCGCTATTTCAGGCAGCCCGAGTTCCACCAAGGGCTAGCTGGCGTGACCCAGCTGTCTCGGACAGAAGCCCAGGTACCCGGGGTAATGCAGGTTTCAAATCTTAGTGGGTTTCTTGAAGACTGCTTTAGATCAGTATACCCCCACCCTTCCCCACACACCCTACCCCCTCACACCCTACCCCCACCCCTCCCCACCCCCCATGCAACACCCCCCCAATCAAATCCCCTCCCGTTAGGGGTGAAATCGGGTCGGGTTCGGTCAGATCTCACTCTTCCCATATCCTAACCCACATTTTATAATCGGAATCGGGTTGGATACGGATAGTATCGAATACGGATACAAGCACGGATAATATCGGGCACAAATATGAGACGAATACGTACCTAGATGGATACGACCACTATCGGTTACAAATATCTTTTCGGGTATCACGTCAAAGCAACGATCATCTATACTATATAGACAATAGCTATATATTCAACCATCCCCATATATCCATAATGTGACTATATTATTAGGGTTTAAGATATACGAGCAATACGACAAGGAACAATCGATTTTTAACTGGAAAAATTGAAAGTTTGGTTGAAATTGAAACGATGTGATGGAAAAGTTAGAAGTATGTGTATGTAGTAAAGTTTTATACGATAGAAAAATTGGAAGTTTAAAGAAAAAGTTTGGAACTAAACTCGGCCTGACTTGTGATGAGCTGCTGACTTCCTGTTCCTAAAGAGATGAGGATCAGCTGGCAGCAAAGGCATGTAGCGGCGGTGGCCGCAGCTCAACGGATGCAGCAGGTGGTGGCGCGACGGGTGCTGCACCGTAGCACCAGTGGCGCTCGTAGTCTCGGCGTCATTGCTTAGTGGGATTAGTGAACACTGAACAGTAATTAGTATTTTTGGTTGTTGGGTTGTTAGGCATGGTTTCCTGGTTGATGGTGGTCATTGTACTAGTGGACCTTTTGGCCACTAGTGCTTTATTGGGCTAGGCATGTTATCTGGGTATTATCCGGATATATAACCGGGTAATACCCGTATTTTTACCAGATAATCCGTATCCGTCGGATACCGTCCTCCCGAATCCCATCTCATATCCGATAGAAAATACCCGTATTCGAACCCGCTATCCGTAGAAACTTCCGGGTACCCAAATTTTTTACCCAAAATTGTCCCGAAATAATACGGCCGGGCGGGCGGGTAATACCCGCCCCGTTTTCACCCCTACCTCCCGTGCACCTACGCTTAACGGAGTAAGGCTGTGTTCGTTTGGACGTTTTCCCAGCGCGCTACAGTAACACGGAAAACGGAACGGTTCATTAACACGTGATTAATTAAGTATTAGCTAATTTTTTTTTCAAAAATAGATTAATTTGATTTTTTTAAGCAACTTTTGTATAGAAACTTTTTGCAAAAAAAGTACACCGTGTAGTAGTTTAAAAAGCGTGCGCGGGGGCAAAACACTGTAGCGCGCGCTGGGAAAACGTCCAAACGAACCCAGCCTAAATTTTTTCCTATCAACTCTATCTGCTAACTATATTTACTCCCTCCCTCTCCCTCGTAGAAACCGTTCACCCACTTTCCCCTCCATCTCCACTTTTTATGGATCGGCAGCGACGATTACGGCCTGCGGGTGCGGCAGGCGGTCGCCGGCTTGGGCCTCCTCGGTGTGCTGGGCGGCAGGCGGCGGGGTCCCTCCAGCTTCCTCCGGCGGCGGGCGACGGCGACGGCCTGCGCCAGCAGCGAGCGACGACGATGGCCTGCGCCAACGGTGGGCGACGGGCTCGGCGGGGCTGTCCCTCGCCCGGATCCGGCGACGGCGGTCGTCCTCCGCCTGGATCCAGCGGCGGGGGTTTGAGGTAGAGCTGGCTTCGACGCCGCCGAGATGACCCTCCCCGTCCACATCGGTGCCTCCCTTGGTGCCGCCACCTCCCCCGTCCATAAAGCGCCGCCACCATCGCCTTCTACTCCTGTCGCTGTCCACCCCTTTTTTTTAGGATCGGCGAACGGCGGGCGAGATCCGGGCTGGTTGTCGGCGTTGGAGGTGTGGAGGCGCGTCGTCCAGTTGTGAGTTGGCAACAGGACGGTGGACGCCATCCAACCATCAGGCGCCACCCTTGCCCCCTTCCTGTTGCATCATCCTCCGCTCCTCGTCGCCGGATGTGACGAGGACCTCGGCAGTGCCGATGCGGAGGTCTGCCTCAACAGATCGAGCGGCGGCATCGACCTCGACGGCAACGTTGATTGGGCTACATCCTCGGCGGCGGATCGAGCGCACATCAATGCAGCTCCTCTCTAAGCGATAGCGGCAACAACTGGATCAGGAGGCCTCTCCATCGTCCGCCCGGCCATCCACCTTCGGCATCAGCTTCGTCGAACAGGAGGCGGCAGCCTAGGCGGCGGCGCGGCAGGGGGCGACCACCTCATCGCGTGCCTGTGATCCCCCGCCGCCGGATCCAGGCGTCGCCTCCGGCATGGTCGAGGCAGCGAGGCGTTCTTGGTATCGATGGTGGTGGACTAGATCTTAATCATGTGGTCAGCTTGCACCTCCTTCCTTCCTCACATCTGAACTAATGGCCGCCTGGGAGGTTCTCGTTTTATTGATGCAGCGCCATGTCGGTTCTTGGTGGATGCCGAATCCTTCAAGATACTCCTTCCCCGTTCCATGTTCACCGAGGACAAGGTCACCTTGCTCAAACCCTTTTTCCTCATTTTGATAACGCTTGTTGGTGCTGTGTTGTTGCTTGTGTGCAGGTTCTAGACAAACAACACCATGAGCGATTCCATTCGCCCGGCATCACCTCCAGCGTCGATATGTTCTGCTCCCTTTCTCCTGTTCTTCTTTCTTTTCTACACTTCTTTCACGCCCATGGTTTTCGCAGTGATCAAAACCATGGTTGCATGATCAGGTCTATTGATATAGTGTTGTTTTCACGATGCAATCAGCACCCCCTTCTTTGCTCCCATCTGAATTTTCTTTTGATTCGTGAATTCACTGTATTATGTTCAGGAAGCTGGGAAAAGGAACAGGAGGATATATTGTATACAGTTAAGTGATCGAGTCCTGATGGATGCCAGTGGTGATGGCGCCACAGGAATGATGTCTTGTTCGCCGTCCTTAATCTGGCCTGAAATGCATGAACTGAACTGTAGGTGGGCGGTCTGATTCAGATGCTTTTCCAGTGGCGATGCCCTCTAGTTAGTTAAAGGAACTAACAGCAATGATGTAATTAGCCTGTGCAAGGGGCTGGGCTCATATCAGTAGATTTTTTCCCATTGTCTTTTTATTTGTGATTGTCTTTTTCTAATATTTTTACTGTACGATGGTGAAATGCGCAAAATACCCTGTTGTAATGTTTTTAGTCGTGTTAAATGTGTATACGGTTGTATCAATACAGTATTGCTATTCATGTTACAATGACAAACCATTTATCCACCGAAATATGCTAACATATATAACCTATAAGTCTTTATAACTCCATCAGATGTTCTCCAAAAGTTGGCAATAAATTATTTACTAAGAGAAGGATGGTACAAACCAATAACCTATTTACAAAAAGAATATTGGTCGTGAACAATCTGCTAGTAATTCTTTTACCTATGGTTCCACGTCGGAAGAAAAACAACAGTGCGCGAGAGTGGTAGCAACTCATTTACTCATAGGCTGATAGATTGTTACTACCGGTGGGTGGGGGTGGGGGGTGGGGTGGGGGTAGGTTGTGAGGGGAGCGTTTTAGTTATTACGCACCCTGGGTATGGTTTAGCGCTGTCATATATATATATATATATATATATATATATATATATATATATATATATATATATATATATATATATATATATATTAACTGGTGCTACATGGAGTATAGGCTCCAAGATTTAAATTGAGTATATACCCAATTTGAATGAGTATGAAATTTTTTAAAATGTTTAGATATGAACATTAACTTCTTTACTAATAAGTTCAAACTTGTTCAAACAAGTTTGAACTGAGTTTGAACTTTTTTTTTGTTAGATTTTGGTTCTAGGTATATAACATTCAAACATATAATTCGTTATGTATGTAATAATGAATTGTGAAGTAAAGTTGAGTTTAAGTTGTTTTGTTGTTAGGTGTCACACCCTGATTTTTGATTCAGGATTTATAAATTATTTAATAAATTATTATTAGAATTTATATTAAATGTTCATTAATTTACAAGTGAAGTTAAATGTGGGAAATAAAATTTCCTAAATTTAAGACATGGATGGATTTAATTTTTATTAAATTCTCCATGGTTAATTATACTCTCTGGAATTTTCTCAGATTTTTTCGGAGCTCAATTCCTAATTTTTAATCATACAAAGAGCATTTCAGTAATTACCCACATATTAAATTAATCATTAAATGGTCTAATTATAATTTTGTTAAGTACTTTGAGTGTCCAAGTATGTTCAAGATTTTTCTTGGAATTATTTGAGCATTGGAAGTATTTTTAACAATTCAAAGATCATTTCATTGATTAATTTAATTGGAAAAGTAATAATAATCCTCTTCCTAGTCTTGGGCCCTTTCCGGCCCATCCCCCCTCTTTTGTGTGCACAGCCGTGCAGCCCTAGTCGGCCCAGCCGAGTTTCCCCCTTCTCTTTCTTTCTTTGCTTTGTTTTCAGCCAGCCCAAGACGAAAAGTCTAATTTGCCTCCCTCAACACTGTTTATCTTCTACCTCTAGCAGCCGAACTGAGACCGATTTGGCTCGGTTTTTCTCCTCCAAATCTGACCTTTCCCCTTGTGTTTTTCTAAAATTAGTTGAGGGGAAATATTCCTCTTATCCTCCTCTATCTTTACCCCCAAAAATCGGAGCTAATCGTTGAGTATCTTATCCGAATCGAACTCGTTTTCGAGTTTATCTCCAAAACCGAGTTTTTGATTTTCCGGATCGATTTCTTGCGGGAGGAGTCCGATCTCTTCAATCCAAGGCTATAAATAGGACCCCCTAGTCCTCCTCTTTCGTTTGCCCCTCTCCCGTGGTCTCCCGTGCCTCGTAGCGCCGCCGCCACGTGCTCCACCCCGCCGTCGTCGCCGGCCGAGCTCCATCCGCGTCGCGCCGCCGCCTCCGTCGTCGCCGCCGGTCGCCGTCATCGCCGTAAGGTGCGCCGAGGTGTGGAGAAGCCCGGCCGCTCTCTCCCCGCTGTCGCCGGTCACCGGAGCCCCGTCGCCACCGCCGACCGAAGCCGCGCCGCCAATAGACCTCGTCGCCGGCCGTCGTCGTTCGTCGTTTGGTTCGAGGGTGAGTACCGTTGGGTTCGTCTCGTCGTCCTCTACGTGTTCATGTCCTCCAAAGTCGCAGCCGACCATCCAATCTCCGGCGAGGTCGCCATCTTGGTCCGGCCATTGATGAGGTCATCATGACATCATCGGTTTTTCTTTTTCCCGTTTTTCTAATAGATTAAATCTTCGGAAATTCATAACTAAATCATCGTAACTCGGTTTTGAGTGGTTCAAGTTGCTAAATTCATCTAAAATCATGATCTACATGTTTGTTTACTTTATATGTATTGTTTATTTGGTTTTTATTAGTCTTTTTCTTCGTTTTGCGTGTTAGCTTGTCGTTTCCGTCGTTGCGAAGGTTCGTGAGTGCGTCGGAAGTGATCAAGAAGATTAATTGAAGACCGATTATTGCAAGGCAAGTCACACAGATCCTAAACACAATCCTTTGAGCATGTTGATCCTATATTTAAATTCTCTATTTATTTCAACTGTGCATTTATTTTCGAATGTCACCGGGTGGTGTGAACCTATTCCTTTGTTATGGCCAATTTGCATTGAATGCCCTATTCCTTGATACCTTGGGTAATAAATTGATTAGCTTGAACCTTATGTATTGGTTTGGTTCAGCTAAATGTTATATATATAATTGCTTAGCAATGCTTAGAAACATTAGCTCACTAATGGGATGAATCATATATACTACATTATTATTTATGGTTATATTTAATGGTAGCTCACGATGGTTAATCGTGTTATGATAATTAATTGGTAATTAAAATATGATTAATGGTGGGTTGTGAGCACATGGTTTTGAAGGTCGTGCTCATGACAATTAAGGACCGGTTCGCGAGCTACTGTTGTGAAACATTTATCGTGCTAACCACAAGCCAGCGTGGGCAACGGCTTTATCTTTTGTGTAGCGTGATTCATTATAGTGCGCCAGACTGAGAAGTGGCGAGAAGTCCACGGGGGTCGCTGGGGAGTCCATGCCTTGTTTATAAGGGGGTGATTATGATCCAGGAAAGGTGCGCTGTAATGGGTTATGTTGTGCAAGGGGTATTGTCACAACTCCTTTCCGAGGTACCGTGGTGGTATTGAGGCACATGGTGACATGATGTGGGGTTGTGTCTTGTGGGTACAGTGGTACACCTCTGGCCAGAGTAAAACTATTCGAATAGCTGTGCCCGCGGTTATGGGCGGGTTGAGCAATGTTTTTCGTGATTAGTCTCACACCTCTCACAATAATTATGGATGTTATACCTGGTAATAATTTGCTTAGCTCCTGGTTTGGAGTTAGATCTGTACAGCCGGGTATGGTTGTTCAGGATGGTTGGGCCTGTGCAGCATGGGTGTGCTGTTCAGTGTTGATTAAAATTTTTAATTAATTACTCTACTGTTTTACTACTCTTAACTCTTTGCTAAATGCTGCTTTTGCAAATGAGCCTATATTATGCCATCCTTTGGTATCCTTGTGCACTTGCATATTTGCTGTGTGGCTTGTTGAGTATGTCATATACTCATTCTTGCAATAATCAATCAAACCTCAGTTGAAGATAAAGGATCCAGAAGGAGAAGACGTTTGGCTTATACCCCAGTTGAGCTGCCTGTGGGAGTGGAGCTGAAGCCATCGCTAGACCGTTAATTCCGCTGCTGTTTTCTTTTCTTTTGTAAGTATGTAACGTTATTATTAAGATGGATTTGTATATTAAATTGTCAGTTTGTGTACCTCGGCTGATTCCTGGACGAGGATTTTATGCACAAATTAGTTCGGAAATTACTAGTGAATTTTCGGGCGTGACAAGTTGGTATCAGAGCCAGGTTGACTGTAGGATAAGCCAAATGGTCAAACCTTAAGGACAAATCTTCCGAAAACATAATTTGTGAAAATTTTCCTTTCTTCCTTATCTAGAATTCTTTGCAAATCGTTTTGTCGTTCTTCCCCCTTCCTCTTTCAACTTGAGTAGTCGTTAATCTTGATGGAGAAACTCGAAGACGTCGATGTTGTCAACTTCTGCAAGTCAAGTGGATCGAGGAATAAGAAGATGATAGTCGAATCTTAAGTGTTCAGATAGAGTGAAGTTTGGAATCTATCTTAGAACCTATGCCGCCAAAGTGTCTTTGAAGAATAGTTAGTAGGGTAGAACACTTGTTGTTTGCTTTGTGTGTAGGTATGGTTGCATTCCCATCATTGGAGTAGTTCATTGATGAGTGTGTAACTATACTAGGTTGCTTGCTTAATCAACTTGAACAATATAATGGTCTACACACATCAGATCAGTGTTAACCTGGTTAAGGTCTTGTCTTTAGTGTAACCCCTCTCCTTCTACCTTTTCTAATCTGCATCAGAATGGTGGGATCATTTCCGGATGAACAGAGCAGAACGACAACCAATCACTTGGGAAGAGTTTACCGAAGGATTCAAGAAGACACACGTACCTGTAGGAGTTGTTGCTTTGAAGAAGCGTGAGTTTAGGGCTTTGAAGCACAAGGATCGTACCGTGGCAGAGTATCTTCATGAGTTCAATCGTCTGGCACGTTATGCTCCAGAAGATGTGCGTACTGACGAGGAAAGGCAGGAGAAGTTTTTGGAAGGCTTAAAGGATGAGCTGTCAGTTATGTTGATCTCTCATGACTATGAGGATTTTCAGGAGTTGGTTGATAAAGCAATTCGACTGGAAGACAAGAAGAACAGGATGGATAGATATCATTCATATATATATATATATATATATATATATATATATATATATATATATATATATATATATATATATATATATATATATATATATATATATATATATATATATATATATATATATATATATATATATATATATATATATACACTATATACTATACCGCACCTACGATGCGTAATAACTAAGATGCTCCCCATCACATCCTAAACAACCCCCCCCCCTCCCCATGCCCCCCTCCCAAAAAAACCCACCGAGCCCCCAGGCCCCACACACACAACAATGACCATCCACGCTCCCACCACCCCACGTCCCACCCCGGTTTTCACGGATCGATCGAGAAACCTCGACGACGTCGTCGCCCTCGGCTACCCGGATCTCGGTGCCCCCGCCTGGATCTGGAAGCAGGCTCCACGACGACGACGGGCGCCCGCCGTTCTCTGCCCACGGCCTCCACCGGCTTCCCTTCCGCCGTCGCCGCCTCGAGCTCGTCCCACCCCCCTCCCGCCGGCCCTTGCCGATCTGCTCCACCCAAGCCGCCGCGACGCCGCTCCGCCAACCTCGTGGGGCGCTCGGTTCTCAGCCACCGGCCCCCGTCGCCCTGCAACCCCCTCCCCGTCGTCGACATGGTGGCCGCCTCCATGGCTCCCCAACGGTGGTCGGTGGTGGCGATGGCGGTCAAGGCCGCTGGCTCGGTGAGGTCTGGCCCTCACCTAAGGCTTCTTGCTTGGACATCTCTGGTAACTGCCCCTGCCGCCTTGTCTATTTTCTTCCCTCGACTCGATTGATTGCCAAGGATTGGTAGGAGGAGGTGGTCACGTGGTTGTATGTTCTTTCATCAAAGAAATTCACCTGGTATGTTGAGGGATCGATGGATGGATGGATGCTCGTATGTGTTCAATGGAAGTCACGATGTTTTATTCATCTGGTGTTTTATTTTTCTCCATGATCTATCTGCTCGATCGATATCTATAGGCTATAGCTGTTGTGTTTTTTTGAAAAAGCATAGTTGCCGTGTTTGATCAGTTAATTGCAGCTTATTTGCGGGCGCCGGATATGTGGTGATTGCTTGTGTTCGTTCAGGTGCTGTATAACATACATACATGTTCCATCGTAGATCGATTTGTCCCCTGTCTAGCTAGTTGCATCTTCCTTACTGTGCTTTGATTTGCACGGGTTAAATTAAGCCATACACTTCAATTTGCTTCTGTCTCGTTACATGAATTTGCGAACACATCTCCCATATGTCCCGTATATACTGTTAGATTTCTAAACAATTCACACACACCAATTCATGACTGAAAAAAAAAAGACAAGAGCAGTTTTCTAAACATTGTACGATTTGATTATGCTCTCATCTAGATTTAACATTGCTGCAATTTTGATTCTTTGTGCTAGAGAGCGCCCTATTATGCTAGTAAGATTGCCACAAACTTGGATTATAATTTCAGGTTGCAAGGATCTCTTTCGGCACGACTATCAAGTTGCCAGGTAAGAGCAACCCGTTTTACCTTGTTTTAGTTTGGTTCAGAACTAAAAATTGCTTGGTGCTTTGAAGAGATATGATTTTTACCTATTTTTAGTTTGATTCAAAATCGAAAATTGCTTGGTGCTATCAAGAGGTAATTTTATTCAACACGCCATCACAACCATCCGTCTGAATATGTTCCGCATGATAGTGCATTTGCTTAGTTATATGCTAATATGAATATATGAATAGTTATTTGCCGTAGCTATGACGTGCAGTCCATATATGGAACCAATCAATCACTGTAAAAAAATGAATTTATCTCTGACTTCCTACCAGCAGTCTAGCAACAAGCCTGACCACAATGAAATTCTTTTTTTTTTTTGAGAGCTCTCCACTTTGAGTACAAGCTGTAGTATCTGAACATACGTCGCACTCCACACACACACACCCCTACACGCATGCTAGACCTATCAACTATACACACACACGTGCTAATGAGATACACAAAGCCACCTAAGGATCTTGTGCGCTATTGTGGCGCTGGCACGGGAGAGCTGGAAATTTATTTATTTGGGAATAAATCCCGGTGAGACGCGCGGGTGACGATCCCAGGGATCGAACCCGTGCGGGCTGCTCGCTCACCAGCGATGCTAGCCAACCGAGCAACGCTCGGTTCTCACCACAATGAAATTCCTGCAGGATGCATTCAACACCTCCTTACTTTTCCGGTCTGAATTTTATATTTTAGTTGTCAATTGGTCTGTGCAATGTTGAGGAATTTGGAACTGGAACAAGAGGAGATTCTATATACAATTATTGCACAATGTCATTGATTGCAGGCTAGGAGTACAAACTTGGTTGCACAGCTGAAGAATAGCATGGTAAACAAATCCCATTTTTTCTTCTTTCTAAAATCCTAGCATTGTCTACTGGATCGAACCATTGTTGTTGTCGATAAGATCCAAGTCTCACTACTTCACCATTTCTACCGATCATGTTTGAATTTAGTTTTTGTAATCATGGTTCATTGTTGTGCGCATTCTAAGCCCCTGTGGTTCATTGTTTTTTTTCAGATCCCTCTCTTGATGGGGATCGCTTGTGCACGAGCTAGCTGCCGCCAACCGTCATTGGCCTTCTCCATCGATTTCTACCTGTAGCTAATCTGCTGTGGCTGCCAACAAGTCCTGCCCATCAGAACTTCTAAGGTTGCCGGTGCAGGCTTCATCATCGGCTACTATTTGTCCTCTGCCGATGCAATAGGAATAGCGAGTCTACTTTTGTTAATTGTAGAATCAATGTATCTGTGTCCCTGAATCTTTGTAAACATGTCTGTAGTTTTTTACTAGACAAAAATGTGGTTGTAATTTATTTTGGCTATATCGATTTGTTGGTAAATATTTTACTCTAATAGTCAGGGACTAACTTATTTCAATGAGAGAAGATTGTAGTAAATTTTGTGGGTAGAGCAGTCTAGGAGAAATTTATTTTCTAAGAGAATACCAGAGTCAATCTTGTTGGTGTGGCGAGATTAAAACTAATCTATTTATTTGGAAAAGGCAGGAGGCATTATTTTATGAGTGAGGAAAAGCCAGAAAAATTAATGGCCATTCTAAAGTAATCCATTTACTGAAAGAAGATAGGAGTAAATTTTACGAGGAATAATTAATTTACTGTGATAAGGGATGTAGTAGATTTTGTGTGAAGTAAATTATTCTCTGAGTGGATGTAGCAGATTTTCTGTGAAGTAAATTATTTACTGAGTGAAGACCAGAGTAGATTTTTCTATCGGAAGTAATTTCTTTCTCGAGATAACACCGAAATATATATATATTTGGCTATAATAATGTATACGTGAGTAATTGATTTACTGGTAAAGTTATAGTGTGACTGAAAGCTAATAGTTTATTTACTAAAAGAAGATTAGGTGAGAAAGTAATTTGTTAGTAAATTTTTTACTCCAAAGAAAAGGAAAACAGCAGAGTGCATGAGAAAAAAAAAGAGAAAAAAAACAAGAAAAAAAGGAACGGAGGGAATGCGGAGTGCGGAAAAAAGAAAAAAATGAAACGGAGAAAAAAAAGGAACGGAGGGAATATGGCGTAACGAAAAAAGAAAAAAAGAAAATGGAACGGCGTTGGGTAAAAAAGGAACGGAGGGAGGTTGTTGCGCGGGAAAAAGAACGTGGGCGTGGGAGAGGGTGGGCGCGTGGGGAGGATAGAGGTGGGGAGCGTTTTACTTATAATGCACTCTGGTGCGGTTTAGCGCTATATATATATATATATATATATATATATATATATATATATATATATATATATATATATATATATATAGGCAAAATTTGCTACAGGACACTCAAAAAATATGTAATTAGCTGTGGGACATCATAAAAACGTGACTTGGCTTTAGGACACTTTAAAAAAGATGTAATTTGCTAAAGGATACTGAAGCCATTACTTTATTATTTCTTGGATCAAATGGAGAGAGCAATTTTTTAAAAGACGATAATGCCCCTCAGACCTCTCTCCTTCCTCTTGTCTGCAGGTAAAAAAGAGAAAGAAAAAGAAACAAGCCGTCGTTTCACATGACCCACACAACAACATACAACAGTGATGTGGTGTCCTCCATGGAGGACCACCGTGGCGAGGGCAACGATGGCGGCATTCGCATGATCTCCTCTGATGAGCTATGCAAGCATGTGGCTGCATCAGATCGCCTAAAACACCCTATTGATAAATTGAGAACAACAAAAGATTTTGCTACCAATCCAGCTGAGGATTCGGGATGGAGGGAGGGCACGCCAGGATGGTGTTGATGATGAGGCTGGAGAGGAGGAAGAGGAGCCTAAGCTGGAGCACGACAAGCATGAGGGACATTGCATGGCTGGCTCTGCCGCAACTTCCAATCTCGGGTCAGAGATTTGAGGGGGGCAAAAGGCCGAGGATTTTGGCCGGCTGCTCACCCCGAGAGCCCCTCTCCAGCTCCTCCAGTGGGGGCGGTGGCTCAGCAAGTGGTGGATGGCAATGAATCTGCCGGCGACGAGAGGAGACGAGGAGATGGACATCGACGCATGATGCAGTCTCCACTGCTCCGCCATGGATCTGTCCTCTGCATAGCGCCATCTACATTGTCGCCGCAAGTGCTAGATGGGGAAACAATTCGGCTCTAAAGGGCAAACTCGTCTTTTTTGGTTGTTTCTCTCTCCATTTGACCTAAAATTAATAAAATAATGGTTTCAATGTCCTCTAGCAAATTACACCTTTTTTTGAGTGTCCTAGAGCTAAATCAAAGTTTTACGATGTCCCACAGCTAATTACACGTTTTTTGGGTGTCCCGTAGCAAATTTTGCCATATATGTATGTATATACTACATACGTATATATAAACTTTGTAGAGTATACAAAGTATGTATATAAAGTGTGTGTGTGTGTAAAGAGAGGAGAGACTAGAGGAGGTTGTTTTGTCGTCTAGCAAGTGTGTGTCGGGTGGCGCACGACTAGCCGCGCGATAGCGCTCTCCAAGGTTGGGTGGCTATTTATGCGTGTATGGATCACACATCCAAATACGTGTGTTGGTCATATTGGACACTCGACGGTATATTACCTGGGGTGTCCACTCAAGTGGCCTCATAGTGGATCCTGTAATGGCTACGAGATAGGGTTTTGATTTTTGGAATTTTTATTTTTTGGCAATTTATTTTAGGCACGCGACTTAATTTGTTTTCACGTATGGTTGTGTTGCCCGCTTGGAAAAATACCGACTTTTACATACGTGTTGGCGGATGTGGGACCACCCAGCCGTTTGCAAAATTAGGTTTTAGCCATTTGCAAATATCATTTGTGCAGTAGTGTTGCATCCTCGCATAATTATTATAAATAATAATTTATTTATTCAGCCATTGAGCTATCAGCACAAAAGATAATCCACGTCTTCATAGCGTAAAATTTAAGGCAACAATGACTTGAGACTGAATTTTCCAAGTCTCCCTTGTTGGGTAGTCCAGTTAGTAGCAATCCTGTATATTAGAATAACCAATCCATCCTCCCAACTGGTAGATCCATCGAGCTTCGTGGCAGACTGTAAGCTATGGCAGCCAGAACAAGCGCTAACTTCTCATCATGCTTTACCTTCCTGAAGGAAGCCCTAGTCCTCCCAACTCAGAACCCCAAGCTCTTCACACCTGTCTTCCTCCTGATCGCGCTTCCTAGCTTCCTTGTCCTCTCTACCAATGTCCTATTCGTCCAGCCACTCTCCATGGACATGGCCGAACTTGCAATCAAGCTCCAGACCACCGACCCTTCCAGCGCCGAGTACCGCATGATCCTGGAGGAGCTGAAACATGACGTTACACAGCTCATCCTCGTCGTCGTCGCCGTCGAGCTCGTCGCTTTGGTGCTTGGCTTCGTCAATCAGTGCGTCGGCTTCTTCGCGGCCTCCTCCACCTACTCCGGCGACCGCTACTCGCTCCCGGAGCTCCTCCGCAAGGCGATGAAGGGGAATCTCAAGGGTCCTCTCATAACCATCGCCATGGTCACCGTACTCCGGGTCACATACATGGCGCTCCTCGGTGTTCTAATCTATTCCGTCATGCAAGTGCAACGGCACTACTTGATCAAGGTGCTCTCCGTGCAAGTCCTCCTCTTCGTCCTCTGTTTCCTCGCCTTCCTCTACTTCAACGTCGTTGGCATGGTGAGCGTCGCCGTGTCGGTGGGCGACACGGAGCGCCGCGGGATCCGGGCGCTCCGGCAGGCGTGGCGGCTGATGACGCGGGTGAGGAGGAAGGAGGGCCTCGTGCTGGTGGTGGCCATCTGCCTCTTGTCGATAGCTGTCAGCCCGGTGAACCTGGTCGCTGCTGCGTACACGAAGAACATGGTACTGGGGCTATGCCTCTTGGTCGTCTATGCTCTGCTGTCTGGTGCAGAGCAGCTGTTCTACTTTGCAGCAGCCACGGTGTACTACTGCCAAGCAATGGACAGCAAGGGAGAGGCCATGGATTATGCATACGCCAAGATCCCTACCGGTGAAGCAAATTGCTAATTGGTATGGACAGGAAAGAAATAAGCTTATTAGTATTATTAGTATCTGCGTGTGTCATTATGCAATGGTATATATACATATGTATGACATATGCTATTATGTTGTGTACGACACATGTGTATCACTATTATTAATTAGTGATCAAAACTACAACCGCTCTTATTGTTATGCTGATCACCACTCGAGTTAGTTATATCATTGTGGGCTTCACTCATTCTGAAATATATATTCATTCTACAAGCTTTTAGGCCCTACCTCTTTTTTTGAGCAAGCTTCCTAAACTACTAAACAATGTATTTTGCGAAAAAAATATATATATAAGTTTTTTAAGAAAATAAAACAAATTCTAATTAGTATCCAAACATCCGATATGACAGGAACTAAAAGTTTTACTCCCATCCACCCCCCCGTCCCAAGAGCGACTATCATATAGAGATCGTAATAGTTTATTCTGAATACTTGTTATCTGATGACCGAGTCCCAACATGATTCATGTGATTCTTCTAATATGCACCAATCACTACATTTTTCTCAGATCAATAATCAAAGGATTCACCATCGCAAACATCCTGTCGTCCCATGTTCAGTCGTTCCCTTTGGTGATGTGACCATGGCTACCACAGATGCAACCATTGCTCACATCATGGATGAACAAGATGACATCAAGGTCAAGGCCTCCAAGTGCTGGAATCCGATTCGGCCACCTGATGCATTGCTGATTTCAAACGGCCGCCAAATCTCCATACAAGCTCTGTTTTCGGCCCGTGAGTACTTGATGGAAAGCTCTCGGAATCCTCTTTCCAACGGATCCAGCCTTATTGCGAAATTCCATCTTGGGCCTTTGGGCTTGTAACTTCGTTTGGGACCCTAGCCCAAGTGGGGCCATGTAGGGTGCGCCCCAATCTGGTGGAGCACGACCCTAGGATCCTCATGGTCGTTGTCCCACCCCTATAAGTAGCTAGATACCCCTTCAGGGTTGCTTGGGTTTTGATTAATTGTAAGTTTAGCCATTGCTACTTCGCTTGCAGCGCGCGTGTCGGCTAGACCGTCCGTCTGCTTGTTCGGAACCCCACTTTATCATGTATCAATTTATCTTTGTGCGTCTTGTCTATCTAGCAATTCAGTTGCTTTATATCTTATTCTTGCTTGTTCTCGATTGCTTGCAGGAATAAGGTTGATTTGCACCGGCAAAATCAACAATCCACGGAGAGGTGTATCGATCGCTAAGGCACAATGCAACGTCTTATACGGTTGTAGTCGGATCGTCAACGTTTTTCCCAAATCGTAGTTATCATCAATTCACCGAAAGATCGGGCCAAACAACTGCCTTGAGTGTCGAGTGGAACTCAGGGTTCATCAGGTGGTATCAGAGTTTTCGTTGCTCGGTGAGTTTTTTTTCTACCTATAACCAGAAAATAGCCATACAAAAAAATTTACATCCTGTCCCTAGCCATCTTTGTGCCATTGCTTTGTTCTATTCAGTTTTTGCTTTGTTGAATTTTGTGTTGCATCGTCTTGTCGTGTTGCTGGTCTTAGCGTCTAGTTCGTTTAGAGTTTCGAGTTCTGGTCACATTTTATACCAGAGTCGTCATCGCCTCCGTGTCTCTGTTATCGTCGGGACCTACGAAAATGGAATCGGCTTGCTGCCATGGTTCTATTTTTGTAGTTTTCAAAAGTTTTTATCGGTCGGTTTTGGTGTTGCATCAAGGGTTTGTTGTTTACCCGGGCTTAGTGCTTGTGACGTGGTTCTGTTTTGCCCGTGAGAAAAAAGAAGGGGAAAGGAATATAGAAGATCTGTTTGGATTCGGTTGGGTGGAAGGAAAGAAAAAAAAAAGGAAAGAAAAGAATAGGAAAGAAAAAGAAGATTAGATCGGGCCAACAACAACCTTGTGTCGAGTGGAACTCAGGGTTCATCATTTGGTGTAGTTTCTTTTATCTGCTTGCATTTAGCTGTCTATGGTGATGTTTGAATCTCCTGAAGATGAAGATGAAGATGAAGATAAAATTAAGTGTTTCACGCAAAATGAAGTGGTAATAATGTGTGATTAATTGAGTTTAATTATTACAAATTTAAAAATTGGATTAATCTGATATTTTAAAACAACTTTCATATAAAAAGTTTTCGCACAAAACGTACCATTTAGCAGTTTGAAATGCCACGAGTATCCAAAAGTTTGTCCACGAGTATACAATTTTATTGTATTGCTGCTTATCAATAAAATACGGTTCATCTCTATCAGCATATTCTCTGTTGTTTGGCATATTCATCTCTATCCGCATATTTAATAAATACATCTGCTGTCGTGTGCAGCGTGTCACCGCGCATACCGTTTATGCATGATCAAACATGAATAGATGCTCACTCCGTTTCTCGAAATCCGTGTAGTCTAGCTAATGACATGTGAATTATGTATTATAAACATATTTATTATGTTGAATCTAACAATATAAAAATAAATATTATGATATTAATCTATATGAGAGTTTATAAAATTTGATGGTTAACGATTAAAATGTTTAATTTGGAACAAATATATCTACAACATAATTTGAAACGAAGAGAGTATTTATTTCAGATATTCTTGTGCTGCTTAGTTCTAAGTGTCCGTGGCCACTCGGAAGTATGCATGTGTTCTTCCGATTGAAATTTCAACTTTTTCAATGCGGCCCAAGCAGACAATATTGACCTGAGGAAAATATGTAGAAATGTATGTACGAAGAGATAAACATTAATTGACCTGGTATCTTCAAGAAGCTCGCCGTTGACTTGGGACTTTGGGATCAGTTGCATTGTGGGCCAGAGTACTACATCTATTAGGAATATTTTTTAGATTGAAGGCCATATATAGGCCCTGCTTTTACTGAAAGCAATTGGAATATCATATATGTAAATGGCTCGAGCTCAATATAATTTGATCTGATGTATTCTTTCTGATATGTTAAGAGTCAAGACTACACCTAACTAGTCTATTTACTTATGTGTTGGAGTACAATCCAAGCTAGTAGTAGTTACGTATGAATGTGGTAATGTCATGCCAATGGAAAATTAGTTATTGGTTTCATGGTCATCATTTCTATGTTGTTTGCAATATCATCACATTGTTTAAGGGAGTCAAACAAATATAATGCTACATCCTATAAAAGATCTCAGTTTAAAACATATTATTGAGCTAATTACTTAATGTGAATTATCTACTTGATTAAAGAGATAAATTAAATATTTTGATTGATAAATAAACTTAACTTCGAAAGAATGGTTTAAACAGTACAGTTGAAAAAAAAGTTCTTTTTTTAAAAAAATAGTTTTCGAATCATAAGAACAAACACGTTTGATGTTTCAATAATCCGGTAAACAATCTGAAAAGAACTAAGGCGAGCTGCATATCCACAATTTTTCCTTTGGAGTAATGCAAATCTAACTTGAGCAACTTAATTTAGACGAATGATAAATTAAGAACTAAAAGCCAATCAACTGATAAATAATAAAACAGGGAAAGAAAAACCATTGTATTGCACCGGAAACCTCATTAATTCTTACATATATATATTCACCACACAATGTATTCAGGAAAGGAAAACAACATAGCACAGTAATTAATACTCCAACATTAACGCTAGTAATTTCAAGGCTTAGGTTGTTCATCAGTGGACACTCTGACGTACTGATCAGTAGTCACCACCTCGTTGCTCCCCTTGCACTCGTAGTAGAACGCGGTGAGGGAGCAAACACCGAACAACTCCACGGCGCCCATCAGGATCGCGTAGACGAGGCCAAGAAGCAACCCAGCCACGATGCTGCTCCGCGCGCCTGCCATGGAGAGCTTGTATACCGCCGAGACTATGGCAGCAAGCACGGAGATGGCGGCGACGAAGAGCACGGCGCGCCGCTTCTTCTCCTTCACCAGCCTCCACGCCCGCCCGAACGCGCCGGCTCCGTGGCACCAGGGCTCAGCCACGGACACGACGACGCTGAAGGAGCAGAGGACGGAGAAGTAGACGAGGAAGATGAACCCGACGAGGACGAACAGCGACAGCAGAAGAAACGGAACGTAGTACTTCTTCACCATGAGGAAGGCGAGGAGTCCGGCCATGGCCACCAGAAGCGCGACGTAGGCGATCTCCAGGAAGAATACAAAGGCCAGCGTCAGCAACGGGCCCTTGAGCTGCGTCCTGGTGTCGAAACATGAATTCGGCAATAATAAAAGGGGGTAGCGCACGAGACCTAAAAGTGGATGGATGCAGAGACAAAGGATTTAGACAGGTTCAGGCCCTCTCGATGAGAGGTAATACCCTACTCCTGTTTGGGGATTTGAATCCGCCGAGTGTGTATTGATCTGACGATCAGGTTGTCTCATGCCCCCTAGAGGGCCTCCTGCCCACCTTATATAGGATGGGGGGCAGGATTACAAGATAGAAACCTTAACCCATACGGTATCGGTTTCCTAAATCTATTTTACAATATTATCAAATCAGGACTTTAGGCCGCTTCATAATATAAAAGGAAACGTAATACCCAAGTCATGATCGGTTACATATTCCATAGATATAAGCTATCCCCTATGACTAGTCGGATAACCATGCCGTGTGGGTATGGGGTACCCATAATCTCCACAGTAGCCCCTGAGACCTTCACAGTCGGAAAGATAATCTTCTCTCGAACTAGATTACTCCAAAGCCGAGTGCTTCAATCATCCTCGCCATGATCTCCCGAGTACTTTTACCAAATATGAAGACTGTGGAGGGCTGAAAAATAAAGTCAGGTGCATCGAGTAGATGTACCTAATAGATGCACCAACTGAGTGGTTTTGATAATCGTAGTCAAACAAGTGACTTAATATTAATATATAGCATATGCGGTGTGAATCCCTGAATAACATGATCCGAGTGATATACCGACTGCTTTGTAAAATATGATGCGTGCAACCTAAAGCTGACTACATCATTGAAAATTCACATAGCAAAATAGCTATAAAGAAGCTTGTATGTTGTGAATAAAGAAATTTCCAAAGTATTGGGCATACGCCATGCGCACACTGCTTTAACAGATGTGCTTAAGTCCCTAGAAGACACATGGTCCCACCACACCTGGAAATATATGGCATATGTGGTATAAAATCCGAGTAAATAAACTCATAAAGGATTTACCAACCGCCTGAAAAATGACCACAATATATAATCAGCCTAAGCCATAATATTGGTCAATAAAAATGCACACTTACGTGGCAAAAAGCAATGATATTGTATCCAATCAATTGCTTAAAAACCCAAACAGCACCATGACTATATAAAAAAGTCAGCGGGCCAGCTATATAAAGCTTTACTGTTTGACACCTTTTAAGATGCATTGTACCAACTCCTAAAAAGTTGAGTAACTGCGGTATAAAAGGATTTTAAGGTATTGGGCACTTGATTACGCGCACTTTGGCCTAAGCGAAAAGTGCCTAAGTCCCTAAAAGAACGTGACAGGCCACACCTGAAAATATGGGCTGCAGACATATTAGGCCTAGGCCAAAAAATATGCCTTCGACACCCTTTAAAGGATGACGCATGTAACATGCTCCCGAGTAATAAATCTTCCGGGTAATATAGACCAAGTGTAGCTCATATGAATAGCTTCTGATCTGAATGATTATCCCTTATGGGATACTCCAAAATAAATATAATAATTGAATCCCGACTGGCGCAAGTATTCGGTTGATAGCCCTTACGGGGAATAATAATTGGTCCAGTCTTTGAGCATAGAAAATAGACTCATGACTATGAATCCATGTGGAATGTATCCGGAACAAGTCCAAATTGGAGATATAATCCTCACGCTTGAGTTGATGAGCCCCTGAGCATATAGCTTGTCCTTCTGTCATAGTCAAAATTGTCTATTGGCAATAACTGACGCAGTCGGCATGGAGATGAAATGACCAACATGAAGACGAAATTGCTCATCAGAAGTAACGGAAGATGTCAGTGGTAGTAAAGATGCCACCAATCAAATGTAATGAAGTTGCATAACCATGGAGGTGAAGAAACCAGTCGGCAACAGTCAGGTCAGCTAGCAGTGAAGATGTAGGCGCCCAACAACAACGAAAGAACAGTCGGTGGTGACAAAAGCAAACCAACGATGAAGACGTAGACGCGCATCAACGGTGATGGCGAAATCCACCAATTATGAAGATGAAGAAAATAGTCGGCAATGGCAAACGCATCCGACGGTAATGATGATTAGCGGCAACAGAGATAGCCGGCTATGATGACGAAGTTGCCCATCAACGACAGCAGAGTAGGCTATGTTGAAGAGACTTGACAGGATGTTTGATGAAGATAACCATGTCGTTGATCTAGTCAATAGTAGTGTAGCAGTCCATGATAACGATGAGATCCTCTATCGGCAGTTGCATAGTAGGCCAACCGTGAAGACGAAATAACAAGTCGGCGATGAAAGTCGGTGATGACAAAAGTAACCGACGGTGAGGACGTAGTCACCCCTTAGCAACGGCGGAGACGTCAGGGCCGATGAAGTAAACGTGCTGGTGATAATGCCAGTGACAACAATCCATCAAACCATTGAGAAGATATCGAAGCTTGAGAAGTTTCCTTGATGTGAGCGTGTGCATAAAGAAAACTAATGCAATGCTTCTTGATTTACGAAGATGACTGTAGAACTTAGTGTTACAGCTGTTGTAGATGCTTCACTTGGAGGAAAGTAGATGTTGTTGTCCAACTCGTCTAAACCGAGCTGATTGGTTGATAACTCCAAACTTCCGAACATGTAGATTAAATCTTGAACTTGATACTTGAGAATTTTGGAGTAGATTATGGCAGCGCTGAGAAGCCAAAATTGTCGGTGAAATAATTGAAGTTGCTGAAGTAGAACATCTGCTCCGAAGCAAAGATGAAGATAATGACTCCTGGAGTTGACTCATTGGCTGATTAATTGATTTTGAGCCTTATATTTGTGTAGCCCCCGACTCTTTGGTTAGTTGAGAAACAACTGAACATAGAGTCGAGAATTATAGCTTCTTGTCGTCGAGTAGTCATTGCTTGATTGAAGATATGTGTTGAAGGTGTCCAAGTAGAAATCCGGTAGTGAAGACGCGTAGTTGTGAAGATAAAAGCACCAATCGGCGGCAGCATAATCAGTCGGCGACGGAAGATGATGATGTCCATCAGTAGTGGTAGCTGTATAAACCAGACGTAGAGGTAAGGGCACTAGTCAGCAGCAGACGAGACGACCGGCGATGAAGATGTAGATGCCCAACAACAGCGGCATAATAGGCCAATCAACACTGGCAGAATCATGCAGCCATGGAAGTGAAGAAATCAGTCGGCAGCCATGGCAAACGTAGGCAGCTTGTGTTGACGATACTGATGCCTATTAGTAGTGACAGCGATGTAGCCAGCCGTGAAGAAGGTAGCATCAGTTGGCGTTATAACAGGCCAGCCGTGCAGGCGGTGACACCAGTCAGCGGATGCGGCGGCCGGTCGGTGAAGACGTAGACGCCCAACAACGGCAGCATAATAAGTCTGCCGTGCAGGCGGAAGCACCAATCGGTAGCGGCGAAGGCAAGCCGGTCGGTGAAGACGTAGACGCCCAACAACGGCGGCATAAAGGCCAGCCGTGCAGGCGAGGACACCAGTCGGCGGCGGCGAAGGCGAGCCGGTCGGTGAAGACGTAGGCGCCCAACAACGGCGGCATAATAGGCCAGCCGTGCAGGCGAGGACACCAGTCGGCGGCGACGAAGGCAAGCCGGTCGGTGAAGACGTAGACGCCCAACTACGGCGGCATAAAGGCCAGCCGTGCAGGCGGAAACACCAGTCGGCGGCGGCGAAGGCAAGCCGGTCGGTGAAGACGTAGACGCCCAACAACGGCGGCATAATAGGCCAGCCGTGCAGGCGAGGACACCAGTCGGCGGCGACGAAGGCGGCCGGTCGGTGAAGACGTAGACGCCCAACAACGGCGGCATAAAGGCCAGCCGTGCCGGCGGAAGCACCAGTCGGCGGCGGACGAGGCGGCCGGTCGGTGAAGACGTAGACGCCCAACAACGGCGGCATAAAGGCCAGCCGTGCAGGCAGAAACACCAGTCGGCGGCGGCGAAGGCAAGCCGGTCGGTGAAGACGTAGACGCCCAACAACGGCGGCATAAAGGCCAGCCGTGCAGGCGAGGACATCGGTCGGCGGCGGACGAGGCGGCCGGTCGGTGAAGACGTAGACGCCCAACAACGGCAGCATAATGGCCAGCCGTGCAAGCGGAAACACCAGTCGGCGGCGGCGAAGGCAAGCCGGTCGGTGAAGACGTAGACGCCCAACAACGGCGGCATAAAGGCCAGCCGTGCAGGCGAGGACATCGGTCGGCGGCGACAAAGGCAAGCCGGTCGGTGAAGACGTAGGCGCCCAACAACGGCGGCATAATAGGCCAGCCGTGCAGGCGAGGACACCAGTCGGCGGCGACGAAGGCAAGCCGGTCGGTGAAGACGTAGACGCCCAACAACGGCGGCATAAAGGCCAGCCGTGCAGGCGGAAACACCAGTCGGCGGCGGCGAAGGCAAGCCGGTCGGTGAAGACGTAGACGCCCAACAACGGCGGCATAATAGGCCAGCTGTGCAGGCGGAAACACCAGTCGGCAGCGGCGAAGGCAAGCCGGTCGGTGAAAACGTAGACGCCCAACAACGGCGGCATAATAGGCCAGCCGTGCAGGCGAGGACACCAGTCGGCGGCGACGAAGGCAAGCCGGTCGGTGAAGACGTAGACGCCCAACTACGGCGGCATAAAGGCCAGCCGTGCAAGCGGAAACACCAGTCGGCGGCGGCGAAGGCAAGCCGGTCGGTGAAGACGTAGACGCCCAACAACGGCGGCATAAAGGCCAGCCGTGCAGGCGGAAACACCAGTCGGCGGCGGCGAAGGCAAGCCGGTCGGTGAAGACGTAGACGCCCAACAACGGCGGCATAAAGGCCAGCCGTGCAGGCGGAAACACCAGTCGGCGGCGGCGAAGGCAAGCCGGTCGGTGAAGACGTAGACGCCCAACAACGGCGGCATAATAGGCCAGCTGTGCAGGCGGAAACACCAGTCGGCAGCGGCGAAGGCAAGCCGGTCGGTGAAGACGTAGACGCCCAACAACGGCGGCATAAAGGCCAGCCGTGCAGGCGGAAACACCAGTCGGCGGCGGCGAAGGCAAGCCGGTCGGTGATGTTCTGACTGATCCATTCCTGGAGCGTAAGAGATAAGCTGAAAGCCATGAATCCCTTTTATGCATATCCGGATCTGGATCCTGCAAAACAAACATATAGGATGAGTAGTATCTGATATAAATATAATACTCGAGAAAAAATCAAGTATTTTAAAATATTTATAAATATGTATTTCTCCTCTTGTCAATTTTGATTTCCCCGAGCAGATGACTCATTACGTTTAAACGCTCTGCCCAACTAGTCATAGCCACCAAGCACTGGGAGTCGGCCTAAGCACTTCCCAAACATGCATATGAGTGACATGAGTTCGTCATTAATGGAACAAAGTTTCACGGATCGGAGTTTACTACTCGGGTACTTTTGCAATTATTAAGAGCAGAAAATAAATTTATCTCATCTCTATGCTTTTGATTTATTCCGAATAATACTTAGCACCTTGCGCTACTCGGTCCATCCAACGAGCCCCCGGGTGCTAGGAATCGGCCCAAAGGCAACCATCCATTGGCAAACCAAACGGAAAGCATAGGAAGATAGAACTCCATAACTCGATAGGTACTTTTGTACTCAGATTATGTCGCAAGCAATCAAGATAAATATTATAAAAAATATGATATAACATCTGTAGCCCCCGACTCACTACTCAATGGAAGACCAATTGGTGTAGTGAGGCAGAGGAAAAGGAAAAATATCATATAAAGAATAAAATAAATGATGACTTAGCTTTGTAATATTCCCCTTGGTGATGGCAGAAGTGGCCAATGTGGGAACAAAGTCGTCCATCAATAACAATGAAGACACCAGTCGGCGGCGACGAAGGCGGTCGACGGTGAAAGCGAAGATGCCCACTAACGGCGGCATAATAGGCCAGCCGTGTAAGCGGAAACACCAGTCGACGGCAACGAAGGTGAGCCAACGGTGAAGATGTAGACATCCAACAACGGCGGCATAATAGGCCAGCCGTGCAGGCGGAAACACCGTGTAGGCGGAGGCACCAATCGGCGGCGACGGAGGCAGGCCGGCGGTGAAGTCGTAGACGCCCCACAGCGGCGGCATAATAGGCCAGCCATGTAGGCGGAGGCACCACTCGGCGGCGACGGAGGCAGGCCGGCGGTGAAGTCGTAGACGCCCAACAACGGCGGCATAATAGGCCAGCCGTGTAGGCGGAGGCACCAATCGGCGGCGACGGAGGCAGGCCGGCGGTGAAGTCGTAGACGCCCAACAGCGGCGGCATAATAGGCCAGCCGTGTAGGCGGAGGCACCACTCGGCGGCGACGGAGGCAAGCCGGCGGTGAAGTCGTAGACGCCCCACAGCGGCGGCATAATAGGCCAGCCATGTAGGCGGAGGCACCACTCGGCGGCGACGGAGGCAGGCCGGCGGTGAAGTCGTAGACGCCCAACAACGGCGGCATAATAGGCCAGCCGTGTAGGCGGAGGCACCACTCGGCGGCGACGGAGGCAGGCCGGCGGTGAAGTCGTAGACGCCCAACAGCGGCGGCATAATAGGCCAGCCGTGTAGGCGGAGGCACCACTCGGCGGCGACGGAGGCAGGCCGGCGGTGTAGATGATGATGCCCATCAACGGTGGTGTGACCAACCGACTGTGTAGGCGGGGACACCAGTCGGCGGCGACGGAGGCAGGCCGGTGGTGAAGTCGTAGACGCCCAACAGCGGCGGCATAATAGACCAGCCGTGCAGGCGGAAACACCAGTCGGCGGCGGCGAAGGCCAGCCGGTCGGTGAAGACGTTGTTGCTATCAGCAATGGCGGTGGCGAGGACAAGCCGGTGGAGTGGACTCGCGGCCGATCGACCGGAAAGCTGAGACGCCTCGAGTCCATGACCAGCATCAATCGCCTCAATAGTGCCGCGTAGTTATATGCGAACAACAACAAAAAGTAGCAAGAAATTAATCTGAGATTAAAAATCAATATGATAAATAATGATAAAAATCAGATTGAGTTTCCCCCTGACTGATTTGGATCAAGTCAGAGAAGAGGAGCTTGAAGAAGTGGTCGACGGAAAGGAAGTGAAAACTCCCAAAGCGAAAGCGAAGTCGGCGACTCATGAGATTGATTCCATCGCGCTCGTTGATAGGAAACTCGACGCAACCCCTACCTGGCGCGCCAACTGTCGAAACATGAATTCGGCAATAATAAAAGGGGGTAGCGCACGAGACCTAAAAGTGGATGGATGCAGAGACAAAGGATTTAGACAGGTTCAGGCCCTCTCGATGAGAGGTAATACCCTACTCCTGTTTGGGGATTTGAATCCGCCGAGTGTGTATTGATCTGACGATCAGGTTGTCTCATGCCCCCTAGAGGGCCTCCTGCCCACCTTATATAGGATGGGGGGCAGGATTACAAGATAGAAACCTTAACCCATACGGTATCGGTTTCCTAAATCTATTTTACAATATTATCAAATCAGGACTTTAGGCCGCTTCATAATATAAAAGGAAACGTAATACCCAAGTCATGATCGGTTACATATTCCATAGATATAAGCTATCCCCTATGACTAGTCGGATAACCATGCCGTGTGGGTATGGGGTACCCATAATCTCCACACCTGGCTTTGCCCAACAGCGTGCCAAAGGTGTGCTGCTCGCCGGAGAACGTGGCCACTGCGCCGAAGAGGATGATGATTCGGATGGCGAAGCCGATGACGACGGCGAACAGTGAGTAGGCCGCGGTGGCGATCATCAGCTCCCGGGTGTCGTCCTGGATTTCTTTGACGAGCTTGGTGAAGTCCGGGCTCATGGGATCGGTGGTGTTGAGAGCCTTGGCGTCGAGGAGGATCTCCATGGCGATGGGCTGGACGGCGAGGTCATTGACAAGGAGGAGAACCGACGTGGAGGCGACGACGAGCAAGAAGACCGCCACGAACAAGCTCCGGTTGCGGCTAGGGAGGAGGAAACCTTCCTTGAGGAAGTTGTAGAACGGTGGAGTCGATCTTTGCACGGTGGCCATGGCCAGCTTGCAAATTAAAATGCTATACAGACAAATTAAGGATGGAACGAGGAATGCGCAGTGGAGATGTGGGAACAAAAACTAATTAAACATGGTTATATATTGGTGAATAACGCGTAGAGTGGAGGAGAATAATTAACCACATAGACATATTCGACATATATATTGACCTGTGGTAGGCGGGAAGAAGTCTGAACCTGTGGTAGGCGGGAAGAAGTCTGAATTGTTCAGGCAGTAGTATAGGGTTGCCAGAAATGGTCATGGATATTTTTTAGATAATGGATGGGTCATGGATATAGCCTTTTCTATTCTATACAAATTTTTAGTTAGTACTCCCTCCGGGCTGATAATGCTTATCGTTTTAAACAAGTATGATGTCAAACTTTAGAATCTTTGATTATGAATTATTTTTAAAATATTTATCTTTTAAATATGGTGACTACATGTATAGATTAGTCTTAAAAAGTACTTTAATAAAATTATATATTTGTTAACAATTTTATATATATTATAATGAAAAATAATGGTCAAAGTTATTTTTTTTTGGAGACCGTGCTCTTGTCCAAAACGACAAGTATTAGTAAAACCCGGAGGGAGTAATATTTTTTGTGGACAAGTGCTTCCTTTACATGCGGCAATTAATTTAATGTTCTAACTTGGTTGATTTTGGACGACCCTAGCTAGCAAGTTTGGTTCTCCATCGAGCACCTCTTTTCTTTGCCCACATGGGACATGAATTTTGCAGTGAGGCCGTGTGGCATGGAAAGTGCTAACCAATTAATTAGGTACTCTTCAGGCAAATTTTACCGTTATTTTATCTTTATGTGGTAGTTTTCATATTTATTTGAGACATTCAAGAGATTAGGGCATTGTGAGATTAAGATCACGTGTTATAATACTTCTAAGAGTATAACGTATGATTGAGTAATGATGTAGAGGATAGAAGTGAGTGCCACATAGAGTTGTTGCATCATATCTACTTATGTGAAGGAGAGAGGAGAGGAGAAATAAGAAAAACGTGCTACATATTTATAGCCAATTGTAGCACGAGCTCTAATAAACCATACGAGAGAGATGAATGAGATATTAATGGTGCAATATATATGTACAACTAACTATTGTATGATGAGTGAGCTATTATGTTGGTTATAAATGATATTTTATATTAACTCTTACTCAATAGGTAACCTTCACACAAACTTTAAGAAATATGTGAGAGTATTAGATGTATTAGTGTATACTAGAGGTGGTATAGTACATGTTGCCTCTTAATTTATGAGTGGATGACATGGACAAAATTAAAGTTGGTAGTGCTCTAGGTGCTAAATTGATACATATATGTTATTATGATCAATTCATCATTAATGCATGTTCTTCTTACTTTTGACCTATAATTAAGAAATAAACAGGACTGGCTATAGCAATACCGTATGTTTTCCTAGCTAGCTACTCCCTCCATCCAAAAAAACTTAACCTAGTATTGGATGTGATATTTTTTAGTACAATGAATCTAGATAGGAGTATGTCCAGATTCATTGTACTAGAAAACATCACATCCAATACTAGGTTAAGTTTTTTTGATGGAGGGAGTAGCTCCTTGCCCCTGGATGTTTTCGGGGGTGGAGATGGTGCAGGAGTTGGCCCGTGGGTGACCCGAGAAGCCCCGGTGTAGCATGATTACTGATGTTAAGGTCTCTAACCCTAACTCCTAGTCTTGAATCGGTTCCCCTTCCTGTTCAACGAACATGCATGCAACTCTTCCACTTCGCTCACATAAGCGCAAACAGTGCTCGCTTCTCCTCTTGACTGACACATCCTGGCTCGCCTGCGCCCTATTCCACCACCTCCTCCATCCGACCTATCCTCACTCCCCTTGCAACCTCAGCCCTCGGTGCATCTCAGCAGCCAGTGTCATGGATGTAGGAGCCCCACGAGCTATTCCTCGCCAGTGGCCTAGTGCTTCTCGACGCATCTTGGTTGTTTGCGCCAAAGAAGCTAGAGTGCCATGATGAGCTGCTCCTCGTCCGCGGCATGGCACATCTTGGCCACCTAGCAAATCTCAGCCACCAGTGGCATGTACCACTTTGATGCGCTAGCGCTCATCGGTCTCCTCCCTGCCTATATAATGAGGGATGTTAGGTCCCGATCTTCCGATAGGTATTGATAAACAGTCGATTTGGGCGGAGTCACGACACAACTCGATCCGGCTTCTGAACGAACACGGTACTGAGCCCCGCAATCGCAGCACCACGTCTCCTCTGGTTATCAACCGTGCTAAAACCCTGTTGACTTCGCCAAGAAGGCTAATCCCTGCATGCGAATCGAAGAACACAAGCAAGAACAAGATAGATTGCAACACAATTGTATATGAATGATTAAGCACTCGAATTTAGGGTTCCACCAACCGATCTAGCGGTAAACTGTTCTTGACAGATTAATCTAAGCAAAACCCCAATCTAAATGATAATGACTACTGACTAAATGTGATTAGGGACGTCCTAGGGTTGCCCTAGCACACACCCCCTTGGGCTAAGCCCACGATACAATTACAAGACCCAAAACCCAAATCAGATTCGGACTGGATGAGGTACGTGGCTTGTTTTGTAGATTCCTGGCAGCTCGATAGGAATTTTGACGTGGGACCAAAACCATCTAAAAGTAGACTTTATAAGCTTTCCAACAAGTACTCATGGCCCCCGAAATTCCTTCTACATCAGCGGCTAGGTCCGTTTGAAGTTGATGTTGTCAGGAGGCCCAAATCCGAATCCAAAACATGTAGAACTTTATCTCTTGTGTTCTATGGACCAAAAGTGTGGTACGTGGCTTGTTTTGTAGATTCCTGGCAGCTCGATAGGAATTTTGACGTGGGACCAAAACCATCTGAAAATAGACTCTATAAGCTTTCCACACTTACATCTGGCAGCTTTCATAGGTCATATACTGCCCTCACAGACCAACACAAGTCTTTTCTGCACACTTTGTCCTCACTCGTGCGCACTTGGGATGAATTTCCCGATCGGTCACCCATCCCTAAATTACTCCAGGCCGAGTACGCTTAACCTCAAAGTTCTTTAGAGTTCGGCGTCCGGAAAAGAAGTTGCAACTTGTTTAGAGTTCGGCTTCCGGAAAAGAAGTTGCAACTTGTTGATATGAGTATTCTATTAATCCTATTAAGCCCTAGGGCGGGATGTTACATCCTCACCCCCTTAAGAGAGATCGACGCCCCCGTCGATCAACCCCAGGCCAGGAACATCCTCTCTTGGCCACGTCCGTGTGTCCAGTGCCAGCGCATGTGCCATGCTGTGTGACCACTCCGGATCCACACCAGCCATGCGCACCATGCCTGCGCAATTGTGACACACGCGCCCGTGAAACCGTGAGAGTCGGCTTTGTTACCACTTTGTAAGCACCCGGGGATGGAATTCCCGAATACCTGGAGCGTACACTGTACTAGTCTCATGATCAGTGGCTAGCACACGCATCCACAACATTGTTATCACATCCATACAACTAGGGATGAAAGTGGTACGGATAATTTCCGAGTTCCGATCCTGTTTTGCGGATGCGGATTGTTGCAGACTTTTTTTGGATTTTTTCGGATTCGGATACGAATTCGGATAGTTTTTCTCGGATACGAATTCGAATACAGAAGCGATGGTATCCGTCGGAACTAGGATTCGGTCGGAAACTATCCAACCTTTTTTTGCTGGATATCCGAATCAAAATAAACAGCAAAATCCAAATTAAAACATTGAAAAAATCTCGTCGCCGTCCGCCACACGCCGTCGCTTCACGCCGCCGAGTTCCCGCCATCGCCGTCGCACGTCGCACGCCGGATCCGCTCGTCGCCGTCCGCCGCACACCGTCCCTGTAACAGCCCTAAAATTTGACAACTTTTTAAAACCGATTTAGTTTGCTTTGATTCTCTAAAATTATAACCGTCGAGTTAATAGTTCATTTAAAATATTATTTTCCATGTTTATTTTCGATGTTCTTTTCTCGTTTAATTTTGTTGCAAAGTGCATATCATCCCTCAAATAATTCCTTTTGAATCCGATTTAAATCTATCCTGAATATCGGACCAATCTAAATTCCACATCAATTCAAATATTATCTATTTTAATTTTCCCCAAAATTTTCCTTTTCTCTATTTCCACCTTAATTTTCTTTTTCCATATTTTTTTCCTTTCTCTGTTTTTCTTCCCTCTCCTTCCCTTTCTCTGTTTTTCTTTTCTTTCTTCTTCTCTACTCAGCCAGGCCGAGCCAGAGCCTGTGCCGCCTCGCGCCAATCCCACGCCGCGCTTGCGCACGCTCGCGCTGAGCTCGTGCCGCCCCGCGCGCGCCACACGCCCACACACGCTCCCACGAGGACGAACGACGAACGAACGCCGCCGCGACACCTCCAGCTTCCCGCCTCCGTATCTCCTTCGTTCCTTAACTAGAAGGCTCAATACCGGAGGCAAAAGAAGCGCAATTTCAACCTCTTTCACCTCCTCAAATCCGCCCCTACTCCCGCTGAATCAAATCGTCATCACCGGAGGAAAAATCCCCGAAACCCTAAATTTGCGCCATTGATAGAGCTCCCAAATTCGTCGCATACATCGCAAATCCTCTGAAATTGAAGGTAAAAAACGGATTCTCCATGATGAGTACTCCCTTTCCCCTCTCTTTCTCCATCCAATCCATCGCCGGAACATCGCCGGCGTCGCCTCCCGGCGACGCCGCTCTGTTCGGCCGACGCCGGCTGTACGGCGCGCCGCCGCTCCTGGCCGCCCTAGGCCGAGCCGCCGCCACCACCATGCTTCCCTTGCTCCACTGATGCTCACCATGGCCGCCGCCCTCCCCGGAGTTCGCCGGAACCACCGCCGCCATGGCCGCCGCCGCCGCCTGCTTCTGGCTGCCGTCGCCAGCCTCGCCGCCGCCGTCTGCGCCGCCTCCAACCACGGGAACGGAGTCGCTGCGCCCTGTAGATCGCAAAACCGGCGCCCCCTTGCCCAAAACCGGCCATCTCCAATGCCAGCGTCGTGGGATTCCGGCTGTTCCTGTACAGAGCGAGAGAAGAGAAGAAAAACCGGATTTTTCTATTGAAAAATAAATCAGAAAAATCATTTTTATTTTCCTATCAGGTTGACCATCCGTTTGACCTCGAAATCGAAATCCGAGACCTATTCCAAACTCCTAGAATTATTCCGAATCCATCCGTGTCAGTTTCGTTGCAATCCGAGCACCCGTTGTCGCGACCCTAATTTTAGCCCTAGGGTTCGCCGTTCACCGAAATTCCAAAAATCCCTAAAATTATTTCTTTAAATCCTTTTCACCCATTGTTGCACTTTGTGATACTATTTGTTTTGGTTATCTTTGTTTTTCTGTTATTTATTGTGGTGATGATTGTTGCGTAAATAGAAAACGCTGACGTTGGTCCGGTAGTCGGAGTGAGTGAAATCTCCGCGCCAGGAGGAGACGATTTGTACGACTACATCGAGCCCGAAGGTTGCAAGACATGCACCCTCCCTTGAACAATTTAATCCTAGTAGATAGAGAGTTATTTTAGTAGTGTACTTATCCTTTGGAGTACGATAGACTGCACGAATTCTTCTAAATTAATTATATTGCTATTATTGATTATATTTTATGTTGTTGTTATGGACACCTTAATGGGCCTTAGAGTCTAACAAGCTTAGGGTAAAATTTGAGAAGCACTTAAACAAACTGTTAATTATGTAACATGCTATTGATTTATCATGGATATTATTATTGCTTATGAAAACATGCTTATGGAACTATTTATGGCTATATGCTAAGAATTGTTGACACCGCATGTGAGCGGGTGGTACACAAGATAGAGTTCATGTGTTTGGTTTCATGGACCTTTTTATAGTCGTGATGGATATATAGATATATTTTATGGTTATTTCTTATTTAAAATTGATATAATAATCAACCCCCTTGTGTCAATAAGAATGACATAGTTTCGCCCATCCACACGATCGATTTGTCGAACCTGGCCGTATATTGCTCCAATTGATTAAACTTCTGCAGGCCTTTCGGTGTACTGGCCATTAGCTTTCAAGTGTGTGAAGCAAAGTGACATGGTTCATGTTTATATGATTTATATATGAGGGCTCGATGGGCCCCGAGAGTCCAGAACTGCCCTATGGGCCTATGAAGTTCTGGGCTGCCCATCGAGTAACGAACAATGGTAAGTGGATGCGGAGGTAGGTTGGCACACACCTCGGACCGGATCACTCTGTGCAACATCCTGAGCATCCTTTAACTTACTAGGCAGAAGGGAGAAATATATGGAGCAATATTACACCTTGTTACTTTTCAGCCCGGCCAGCTGTGGGTATCGTGTGGGTAAAGCTGGACAGACGCTGCAGAGTCGTTGAGTATTCGAATACGCCGTGCTCCCGATTAATGGAGATGTGCCTATGGGTGATTCCAGATTATGGGCACAAGTTAAACTAAATGGCTATAAATTAATATGTTAACTTATTTATTACTTGATGTTCTATTCATGTTATTTATAAGTAACATTTATATTTTTTTTCTGCTCGTTATTTCTGTTTAAATTAAATGTTCAATAGTGTTGTTTAAATCAAATATTTATTAAGATAGGCTCTATGAAATAACTTTTAAGGTTAGGGTTTGAACCTTCCAGCTATTAATATTGCATGTTTTATATTGCAATTATTGCATTTGCTGTCATAAGCATGTCTTGCTGAGTACCTTTTGTACTCATAAATGGGTTCAGATCATGAGGAGAAAGATGCTTGTGGAGAACCTGTTGATCTGTTAGAGTAGGACAGCTATGGTTTCTAGGTCATCCTACGCTTAGGCAGTTCCTGTGGTGGAGTCTAGCAGTTTATCTGTTCGTAGAAATAAGGCTTTATAGGCCATATATGTAATGGTTTGTATTTATGTTGTGTTGTGAACTAAGTGACTTAAGTATTGTATAATCGAAGTTTATGCTTTTATATCATTTCATGCGAACTGAACATCCTGGGCAGTTACGTATTTGTGGGGCACCATGACTTTATCGGGTGTCCCCACATCCCCTCGCGCCGCCGAGCTCCCTCCATCGTCGTCGCCTCACGACGTCGGATCTCGCGGCTCTAGGGCCACCGACCCCAGATCCAGCCGCCCAGAGGCCGGTGTCGCCGTCCGCCGCACCCGCACGCCGTCGCCTCGCGCCGCCGAGTTCCCGCCGTCGCCATGACCCGGCCGCCCCGAGGTCGGCGTGGTCGGTTACGCTCGTCGCTGCACGCCACAAGTCGTCGCCTCGCGCCGCCGAGGCCCCGCCGTCGCCGTCCGCCCTACGCGGCCGCGCCCCTGACGTCGCCGTCGCCGTCTGCCGTACGCGGCCCAGCCCCCATCGTCGCCGTCGCCGTCCGCCGCACGCGGGCCCCACCCCCATGGTGGCGTCTCGCGGTCGCGGCCTCGTGGGAGCCGGGAGCCCGGGAGGAAGGACGGCGGCTGGGAGTAGACTAGGAGGTGTGGGAGATTGGGAGGTGGGAGAAACTAGGGTTAGGTTTATATATCCCTCCATCTAAATGGGCCAACGGGCCTAAGAACTAGCTATTAAGTCTATATATTGTCCCTCAACTTCGAATTAAATTTTATGATACTAAATGAACTCATGTGAAAAAGTTATAAAAACAAAGTTGTAGAATTTATTGAGATCTACCAATTTTATTTTGGTCATTTCTTCATCCGAGTTTGATTGAACTAAATAAATTTTGAATTTTAAAATATAAGAAATTCAAATAATTTTTCGGGTAGTAAATGATTTCAAATGGAAAAATTGTCAACAACAAAGTTGTATAACTCATCAATATCAACAACTTTTTTTTGGGTCATTTTTCTATATAACTTTGTTTAAATATTTTGAATTTGGATTTCAAAATATGACACCTTCAAACAACATTTTCAAATACTAAATGATTTCAACTGAAAAACTCATCAACAACAAAGTTGTATAACTTATCAAGATCTATAACTTTTATTTTAGTCATTTTTTCATCCGACAAAGCGATACTAACATTGTTTACAAAATTTACATATCTCATATATGGTTTCATAAGCTTATAAGAGAGATATGCAAATTTTATGAACAATGTTATTATCACTTTGTCGGATGAAGAAATGACCAAAATAAAAGTTGTAGTTCTTGATGAGTTCTACAACTTTTGTATTCATAATTTTTTCAGCTGAAATTATTTACTACTTCAAAATATTATTTGAAGCTGCTATTTTTTGAAATTCAAATTTTTACTTGATTAAACAAAGTCATGAGAAAATATGGCCAAAATAATTGCAGTAAGAACACAATAACTCGATAGAATATGATTTTAGAAACATTTAGAAAAAACAATCATCCAATTTAAAGACATGATTTTGCCTCGTAATGTCTTAATCTCGATTGAATCGTCTCCCTCAACCACAAAATCGGATATAACAAAATTATTAACACTAAAATTTGAAAATGTTGATATGTTCTATTAGAAAAAATAACGAGTTTGAGGGATTTTTATGTTCCGATTAATATTCGTTACCGTATTCATTTCGATTCGTATTCGCTCCATATCTGTATTCGATAATATTCGATTCCGTTTTCATATCCGGGTTTCCGATTCCGTTTTCATATACTTAGTTGGTGACACATAGTTTGGTCCTTAATCAACTCAAGCGAACACTCCCCCTATCGGTGTGCAACTAGCACCATATGCACACCACTTGCCGCCCAAGTCAAAAAAACCATCATTTTCATTTGTTCAGTTTTCACAAACAACAGAGGTAACCGCTATGTACAATGTTTTGAAATAATCCATTTGAAAGAGTGAATGTCATGTTGTTCAGAACCATCGCAAATTTTCTAAGCATGGCTAAGTAATAGCTATATTAGTAGCTCGAATATACCCACGTTGGTGCTTGGATAGCACCACATAAATACCCATCCTAGTGCTTCAACAGTAAGGATAATCAATGTATCAAGGTAGGAAATGCAGCAAATAGGTCATTCTACCAATACCCCATTTTTATAAAACATCGCAAGCAATTTATAAAATAGTAAAGCAGTTGCAAAAATATAGGATTCAACATGATCGAAGGAGGAATTGAATAGGACTTGCCTTGCTCAGTTGGTTCCTCAAATAACTCTTGGTCCTGCACACTCTCGTCAACGGCAACAATCGATTCGGCCTCTATTTAAATTTAAACGTACATCCAAATGAACATCCAATAAAACTCCAAGATAAAATATGATGCATGGTGCATGAACGTGTTCAGTGTATAGAGGGTGATTTAATATAAATTTAGGAGAAAGAATCGCCTATATCCGATGTTGTATGTGCAAGTTATCGTGTTTCTAATATTTAAAGTACGGTAAATACGAAGTTTACTATTCAAATTTAAATTAGTGAAAATTTTCACAACAGTGCTTATAGTTTTGAGTGTACAGTCTTAAAGAGAACAATATTATGAATCTAACAAATTTTGGTTCACCTCAATCGGAGTTAAAATGAATTCTCTATGATTTTTCCAAAGTTTCAGCATTTTATAGTGCATAAATAATTACCAGAAATCCTTTTCTCAGATTTAATAACTTGTTTATAAAAGAAACTAAAGCGCACTGTTCGTAACACGTTTTCCTACAGGGAAGGCGTATTCCTATGTTACACAATTACTTTAAGCTGTGGGGTCCATATGTCATTGACCCAGTATTTTGTAGTATATACCCTAGAGTTTTTATTATTTGCAAACAGGTCCCTGTCTTCTTCCTCAGTACGGGAGAACGAAGGGGAGCTTGGGGGCGGCTGGGATGGTTCGGGAAAGGGCCGGGGAGACTAGGGGAGGTTGTAGGGAATCCTCGCGCACACTATAGAGGTGGCGGCACGGCCGGGGGAGGTTAAAGACGGCGCGCCATGGTAGGCGGCGGCAATGGTTCGGGATGATGGCGGCCGGCGGCTATGGCGAACGGGCGCGATTAAAGTACAGGGAAGCACCTAAGGACTATGAGGAGGTTTTGGGCGGAGGCGGTCCGAGGTGGCATGGCGACGAGCTCCCGAGGCGGTTGGCGGTGGCAATGGTGGCAGCGGTTCTCCGGTCGAGGGGTCCTAAAAGAGATTGCGGAAATGGGTTTAAGGAGGTCCTATGAGCCTGATGGCGCGAGGAATCGAGAGGAAACTCACCGAGGCGACGGCTCGGTGTGGGTTCGGCGGCGGCACTCTGTTTGGCCGGCGGGGGGCGCGACGGTCGCGCTGCCATTCCCGGCGAACCAGAGGGTTTCGGTCTTCGGCTTTGGGTGTGGAGGTTGAGAGTGGTGTGGAGAGTTAGCTGGCGCGAGGGTTTGATTTATAGGCGAGGGAGGAGCGAGAGGCAAACGCGGGGTGTTGTCGCGAAGTGCTCGGCCTCTCTCGCGCTCGCAGGCGGTGGTCGGCGGGGAACACAGCTTGTAGCAGGCGCCGGCTTTGCGCAGGGATATCAGAGGGGGTGCAGGGTTAGTCAGAGGGAGCCAGGGGCGGTCGGTCTCGCCTTGTCGCTTTGGGCGTCGGCTTTGGCAGGGGGCGGCGGCATTGGGTTGGCCACGGCGGCTGCGGTGGTCGGCGCCTGGGCGCGGCAGGGAAGTGGCAGGGACGGCGTCGGCTTTGTGTAGCCTTGTCACAGCGGGATTCGCGGGCAGAGGGTGGCGCAGGGTCGCGTCGCGTCGTTGCTCGGGCAGAGAGAGAGGGGGAGAGCAAGAGAGCGGCAGCTCCGGGTTGGGCGAGCCGGCGAGAGACGCGGCGAAGGCAGCGGTAGGGCCTCGGGCAGGGGCGCACCAGCCTTGCCTCAGCTTTGCCAGCGGGAATCGCGGGTAGATGTTGCTTGGTCGGCTTGGAAACGATGACCTCCATCTAGCACGCTAGGCGCCCGATGAATTGCCTGAAAGGAATAGATGGAGAGAAGGGAGAAAGACAGAGAGCAGGGATAAGGAGATGGTGGCTGGCAGGTGGGGCCAATGGTCCTTAGGTCCACTGATCAGAGAGATAACGGGAGAAGCGATGAGGTGAGGGGATTTTTCTCTAGGAATTTCCAAGAAGGCTGAGAGTTTGATTAATTTTTGGATATGCTACTGTGCTCAAAAGCTTGTGCAAAAATTTCTGGAGGTTAGTCTGGTCAAGACCTCCACTTGGTAAATTTTTGGGATTTTTCTCAAGTGCAGTTTATTTTTGAAAATTCAAACAAGTTCACTGGTTTTATTTTAATTTGAATCAAATTTTGGATGCTTTCATCTTTTTAATTGAGATGCAAAACTTTGTGAGATTTGTGAAAGGTTATTTCAAGTCTCAACTACTTATTTTAATTAGTTTCTTTTTGTTTATATTTATTGCATGCAAATGAGTTATGAGATGTACGGAAAATCCAAGAACACCAAAATCAACTTCAAAAGAAAGGACAAGATCAAAGTCAAAAATTTGCTAAGTTTTATTTTTCTTAATTTCTTTTTTTTTTGCTTCAAAGAATTCCTAGTATGTTACAAGCCTACCCCTTAAAATGAATCTCGTCCCCGAGATTCGGGTAAGGAGAAGAAGTAAGGTGTACTAAATCTACCTTCGAATCTGACCTTAGTTCTTCTCTCGAACTATATATTGAACCGGTTGATTCACCAAGTGACAATACAATTGGTGCACCTATAATAATCATTCACAACAAGGACTCGATTCTAGGACCTATCTTGTCACTGTGCTTTGTGATAACTCGCTTCGGTTCAATGGGCTGCATAACTATACCGCCAATTGCTCCAGGCCCAGCACGCTTAACCTTGGAGTTTTTTAGAGTTCGGCTTCCGGAAAAGAAGTTGCAACTTGTTGATATGAGTATTCTATTAATCCTATTAAGCCCTAGGCCGGGATGTTACAAAAAGTGACGTGGTGAAGTAGAAGTAGACTTGGAGAAGGTCTTGATTTGGTCCCTAATCAACTTCTTTGATCATCCATGCATTCGCTACGCTCGGTTTCTTTTCCTTCGCCCAAGCAAGTATCTCTGCAAACGAAAACACACAAAACCCATTGTGTAGTAGCGTTTGTTCAAATATATAACAAGTAAACCTAATGTAGAACATATGCACTTTTGGTTGATTAATACATAAGGTAGTCATGGTTATATCCGAGCTAGTTGTGTCCTCATCATCCTCCCCTTCTTGATTGGAAACCGTCCTCGGTTTCACCTTGTCATGGAGCGTATTATTAAACTTATCTTTATCTAGCACAACATCCGGTGATGAACATTTCTTAATGGCCATATAGTTGGATCCTGAAATCTTTGTAGTCGAAACCACAACACTTCCCTTCTTGCAAACCAACCTGTAACTCATTTAAACAACTAGAGGAACTAGATAGAGAATTACGTGTACGCATGCGGTCCTCTAGACAATTCATTTTATCATGAAAAGGAGGTATAGTCAAATTCGAAAATATTTACTCGATGCGCATTATATTCTCCTTTACTATCATAATTGCCAATAACATGAAAAATCATGTCATAAGGGCATGGTAATTCAAATCTAGCAAATAATTTCTTCTCTAAATAGTTGAGTGGAAAAAGATCATCAAATTGAATATATCCCCAAGTGTTTAAAGAAGATAGTAATTTAAGCTCTTCATTCTCGTTAGCAATGTGAATAACATGTTTAAACTCAACACATGGTGGCTCTACTATAGAACTAACATGTTCATTCACTGGTTGTGACATGGATATAAGTGAAGCATCATACAACTCTTCTTTATCACAAGAATCATCAAGCAAATTGTTTTGTGACAAAGGTATTTCAACAATTATTTCCACTATGGGTTTCTTTAACGTAGCATAAGTAGTGGACATAGTTGGCACATCATAAATATGCATACCTTGAGTAGTTGTAGTATAATTATCATTACCTTTTTTTTCTCATCTTCAGAAATTACAGGCGCTTGGTCAATTGAACATTCTTCAAGCATGCATGGAGCTATAGATAGGGCTTTTTCCTCTTCGTCTTTCTTCTCTTCCTTCTCACCATCTTCAATGTCGGAGGTGCTGTTGTAGCCATCTTCTGTAGCAACGTATGCCCGTTGACTAGGGCAATCCTTCTGCACATGGCCAAATCCATGGCAGCGGTGGCACTGAATTCTGGGTGTGCGTCCCATCGAAGCGACAGATGAGGCACTCTTGGTGGATACCTGCGAAAAACCTTTACCTGAATCTGCAGGTCATGGGGAAGGTGGTTTTGGTGCTACAGAAACTCCAGACTCAACTGGTCACTTGCTTGTTGGTGGGGGTGCCCAAAAAGAGATGGGCTTGGGAAGCCCCAAAGATGGCTTCACCCGCGGTGTGTATGTGCTCGCCTTGTTCTTGACCTATTGATCACGCCCCTACAATTCCTTCTCTGCAAGCATAGCAAGCTGAAACAACTGGTTGACAGTGTTAAATTCCTTATTATCAACTATGTCCTGAATTTCACGCCTCAATCCCAAGTAAAATCGACAAATAGAATCCTCGGTTCCCTCCACTATGCTACATCGCATCAATCCCTTTTGTAGCTCACCATAGTAATCCTGTACAGATTTATCCCCTTGTTCTAAACGTATCAGTTTCTGGCGTAAATCTCAATGATAAGATGGAGAAACAAATTTATCGCGCATAGCTACCTTAAGTTCTTCCCACGTAGTAGGTAAAGCACCCTCTGCAGCTAACCCAGTCCACCAAATGATAGAGAAAATCCTTGAACTTACTACTAGGAATTCTATGTTACTCAGGCACAAGGTGGGCACTAAATGTAATGCCCCAGGGAATATTAGCATAAACACGCAAAAGTTTAATTTTTAAACCGTTATTTGAATAGGCGATCAGGAACCGTGGATGAGTAGAGCTCGAGGAGTAGTGCAAAATAGACTACAAGTTTATAGAAATCGGAGACCGAGCAAAGTCCCCGGGATTGAAACGATGTGGGCCGTTGATCTCCTTTTTAGTCTCTTTATAATAAAAAAAAGAAATAAAAGGGGAACGCTCCTGCAGCCAACCCTAGCCGCCACCACGCCTTCCGTCCTGCGCTCTTGCCGCTGCCGCTGTTGACCCGGTTGCTGCCGCCGTATTTGCGCCGCCGCCATGGCCATACCCGGAGGCCGCAGCCGTCGTCATCCATCACAACCGGCGTTTTCTTTCCGTTTTCCTTCTTCCCGGTGAGTTCCTGCTGCTCCTTCTATCGTTGCCGATCTGTGTTGCTGCGGCCTGTGCTGCTGCGGCTGCTGCCGAGCTGCTGTTGCTGTTGCTTGTTCCTTGCTGCTGCTGTTGCTCCTAACGTGGCCCTGCTGCTGTTGCTGCTGCTTGATCAGAGAGAAGGGTACCGAGAGGGTGTACAGGAGGAAGAAGGAAAGGAAAAGCAGAGCAACGTTGAGGAATTTCAGCGATTTCGCAAATTAGGGAAATTTGTCGCAAGGTAGTGCTCCTCCACTGCAAAGGAAATTTCTCTTTAGTCCCTAGAAGTATAAGATTCAAATAGAATTTGATTCGATAGCTGCTCGTGCAATTTTTGTGGTGCTTGAATATAGGCTGAAACCGTATTTTCAAATATGGTATTAAACCATCAGGAATCAGGTTAGTTGTCCTAAATAAAGTTTGTAGTCATCGTTGATATCTTTCTAACGGCACTGGTTTCACTCAATTCCGATAAACGGTTTGGGAGAAACAAAAAAAACAGTACTTCTGACCGGGTCCGGAAATCAGGACAGCGATTCGTTTTTCTTAATCTGGGATTTACAGAGGCATAATCTGATTTTCCTCCCAACATGAAAGTTGTAGAGAATTTTGTCTAGATGTCCAAAGTTATATTATTTGCTAGATTCCGTTAGACGGTTTGCGAGTTACGCATAAAATAGTAAGGGAACTGCTATAGGTTATTTAATACAAATCGGTAAAAAAGTCTATATGTTCGAGGTTATCGATTTTAGTAAATATCCCTTATAACTGCCTGTCGTGGATATCCGTATTTTTAGGGGAGACTCTGCCGAAATTTCTAATAATTTTGGGACTTAATTTTTGACTGTATTTTGGTGTGGCATTCTAGGTATGTGGTTACCTGGGGTGTTACAGTTGGTATCTAAGCGGGCAGTAGGTCCATGGTAAGTGACTGGGTAATGTAAATATAAATCAACATAAAATTTTGAACGAGAGTTCCTAACCAATTAAAAAAAATTTCTCTTAGGATAGAAAATAGTAAGAGTATAACTTGGGTTAGATACAAACATCTAAAACTTGACACACTGGTGCACAATAGGATGGGGTGCATGGGTCATTCCTAGCATTTATGTTTTTTCTACATATATATGTGTATGATTGTGTTTCTTTGCATGCTATTGTCTAACCTATTGTTAAACTAATGACGTGTAAATGCTTGTGTTTGATATAGCTATGCCGCCTCGGATAGCCAATCGAGGCCGTGGGAGAGGCGGTGGTAGAGGTCGTGGTAGGGGCCACCATAATGAAGAAGTTGAGAATAATCATGATAATGAAGACGTTGGGAACAATTCGATTGCTGAATCCACTATTCCTAATCGTGGAGGTTGTTGGCGGTTGTTAAATGCCGATTCTATACCGCCAACATCTGCATAAAGTTCGGATAATAAAACATCCAACATAGTGATAGGTGCTTAATCTCACATATTCCACAAGTGTTGGTGTATATTTGTATGCAGATGATAAACCCTGAAGTTGGGAGGAAAATCAGACAAAGTGAGGAGAATTATGTATCCATGCAAGGAGGGGTTATGAACTTCATCGAAACATCAGCAAGGAGGGGTTATGAACTTCATCGAAACATCAGTGAATCAACTCAAAACTCCGAGAAATGGATAAAGGAGGTCCAGGGGAGAAGATGGGCCAAGGGCTAGACCAGGAGGGCCTAGCCTAGGTTCGGCCGAACCCCCCTGATCACCGTTGATCCTGGGGTTTGGCGTGGACGCTCCAGATCACTCCCCAATGACGGTTGCGGGGCAGTTCAGACATTACCCCTTCGCCAACCGTCATACCTAACTCTATATAAAGGCTTCACTCCCTCATTTCACACACACACTTTCAAGCTTGACCTGAATTATAAGAGGCTCTATTGTACTATATTGTATATTAGAATAGGAAGAGAGTAGAGTAGGAGTCAGAAGAATTCCGGAGTTGTCGGTAATCTTCTCCTATTTCTTTTATTTTGTTTATTACTCTGAATTCAATATAATATTCTTCTTGAGTAATTTAGATTTGTCTTGTGAGAATTATCTCTTGGTTAGTTTCTAAGTAGCATACGGGATTATCGTTCACTATAATCAACTAAAATATAGTGATTGCTTTGGTGAGTTATAAACACTAAAGTAGAAATTAATTGCCTAGACGTGGTGTTTAGGTAATTATTATCCAGTAATTGCTGCATATCCTACAGTACGTTTGAGGTGGATGTAGAGGTGATGACAGCCCTCGAGATCACTTAAGTCCTCCCTATCCGGGTACGTAGTAGAGCGACATCTGGGAACAGCGGGTTGCCAGTGCCTGAAGTATTGCATCAGGATTAATGTTAAAGCCCTCGAGATCACTTAAGTCCTCCCTATCCGGGTATGTAGTAGAGCAACATCTGGGAACAGCGGGTTGCCAGTGCCTGAAGTATTGCATCAGGATTAATGTTAAGCTTTCCCTAGACATTGTTTCTCACTAGTAAATCCTCTCTAACCTGGCATATCATTCGCTTGGTGTCCTTGGATGAACCGGAGGAAGATCTGATCACACACGTTCCCTTGGATTCGATACCCTTGGAATACTCCAGAGGGGAAGTGCTACATCGGTATATCCATGCGCTTGCGGATTTTATCTGTGATCGTAAGAATTACCAACAGAGGTCGTGGTAGGGGCCGTGCTGGAGGCCGTGGAAGAGGTCGTGGTAGAGGTCGCCATAATGAGGCAGCATCCTCGAACCAGATGGAGGATGAGCACATGGAAGAGGAAGAGGGTGATAGCCACTCAGCTGCTGTCTCTGATGATGCTCCTCGAGCTGCTCCGGGGATGTCACACCCAGAAATTCTCGAACCAGAATTTCTAAGCTGAATGTGCATTAAATCCCTGTCCAGGACCAGCCAGGGTACACAAACGACAATTGTTGACATACAGACCCACGTCTTACAAAAATATAAAAGATTACAAATGCAGCGGGAAAGATAAAAGCGAGCTAAACCGAGGAGCTTGACTTCAGCAGCGGGCGACTCCACTCCACAGGCAAACCTTGACGGCAGCGACGAAACCAACCTCTCTAAGACGGCTCCAACTGAGAAGAACTTCAACTCTGGTGCGAGGGAAAAGAGAGCAAGACTGAGTACTACCCACTGTACTCAGCAAGTCATACCGGAAGAGGAGGTATGATGCAGGATATAACTAAAGGAAGCTAGGGGTTCTTTTGCATAAAGCAGGCATTTCAAAGCAGTAGTTGAAAGCAGTAAAACAGCTGTAGTAATTAATCAATATTAACCAATCACTGTCCAACGCTACACCACGTTGCAACAGGCCCAACCAACCACCTGAACTACACCAGTTCATTAAGCTAAACTAGGGGTGAGACTAATCACGGTGAATCTGGTTGATCGCCCATAACCGCGGGAACGGCTATTCGAATAGTTTTACTCTGGCCAGAGGTGTACAACTGTACCCACAAGACACGATTCCACACATGTCGCCATGCCCCGAAGTATCACCATGATACTGCAAAGGGGGAAATCGTGACAAGACCCTCCACATAACCCTCCCCTAACCATCCACACCACGCTAAGGTTTCACCCCCACCCCTTAAAAGGCAGTGGGCGGTCCCCTCTTGCGCCGCGGTGAATCCGGCAGCTGGACAACCGGACACCCCGGCCGACCCAACTCCATCACGCCCACCCTCGCCACCGGTGCCTAGGAAAGGGTCGAGCTATACTTCAGATCAAGCAGTTACCCACTCCCGCTTGTGGTAAGCACGGTAAGTCTCCCAGGGTTTCCCGTGAACCGGTCCTTAACTGCTATGGGTGCGACCAGCAAAACCATGCACTCACAGCCCGCCATTCAGAATATTTTAATTAACTGACACCCTTGCGGTGGCACCAATCTAAAGCTATGCCAATAGTCAGAGTCTATGTAATAATGTGATCCCCATTTGTGTACTAGTTGAACTAAGCATGGCTAAGCATTTCCTAAGCCAACATCTAGTCATTTCGATACCCAAGTTATCAATGGCATAAGGTAACCAATATGTGGCTGAGGAATAGGACCCATCCCACATTACATTGTAAGACAATGCAACATTTAATAGAAATGCGGGATATTGGTAAATTGGGTACAATATGATCAAACGTATTGCATGACTTGCCTTGCTCTCGCACTGTTGAGTCCACCGCAACGTCTTCGAGAAACCGCGGATCGACGAAACGGTCGAAACCTACGCGACAAACAAAGCACACAAGCAAAACACGCTATAAGACTACTGAAACAGGAAACAAAACCATTTTTAATGGATTCTTTGCATTTTTCTTGATTTACTGAGACTTGAATGGACTTAAACGGAGCTCGGATGAATTACTTATGAATTTTAGAAGATAAACTGTGTTTTTACTAATAAAGAAAAAGTCCTTAATTAATTATTGCGCAATAATACCCAGGGCTGACGTCATCCAAGGGGGGGGGCGCCGGCAAGCGGGGCCCGCATGTCAGCGGCTCAAGGCGGCCGGTGCACGGGACCAAGGGTCCGGATCGGCCCAAGCCGATCGGACGGTGCAGGGAGCAGCCACCGGGCTCGGCCTCGGCTTCAAGCCGGCCGGCAAGCATGGCGAACGGCGGCGGCATGCGGTCGCCGGCGACAGCAACCGGCGGCGTGGGAGGCGGCGGCGGGCGGCGCGAAAAGCGGCGGCAGCGGCCGAAGGCGACGGCGCACGCGCGAAGGACGGCGGCGCACACGGGAGAGAGGGAAAAAGGGGAGCAGAGGGGAGCCTCACCGGCGAGCACGGCGACCAGAGCGGAGGATGAAAGGCGGCGGTGACCCGGCGACGAGGAGGGGCGGACGGGCGGAGGCGACACCTATAGGAAAGGAGGAGAGGGATTAGGGGTGGAGAGGACGACCGCAACGACCAAAGTGGCCGGCCGGGGATGGATGAAAAAGGAGAGCTCACCGGTGAGCGAGGGAAACGGGGCTTCGGGGGTGATTGGCGGCAACCAAGCGGTGGCTGAGGAGCGGACGGCACCCGCGAGCGCGACAACGGTGGCTTCACGGCGCGGCAGCGGCTCTAGCGGCGGTGGCGCGCGGCCGGAGACGGCGGTAGGCGGCGGCGCAAGGGGCGAGCGGCGCGGCGACGATAGGAAGCACGGGAGGGCGCGGCGAGTGCGAAAAACGAGAGAGGGGGACGTGGGGAGTGATTTATAGGTGCGGGAGGGGGCGGACGTGGCCGGGGAGGTGGCCGATTTGGCCGGCGACGTGGGGGTGGAGAGAGAGAGAATGGGGGGGGATTCAAATTCGAATCCCGCCCCTTGCGAGCACGCGCGAGGGCCGGGAGATGCGGGGGAGAGGGCGGCGACGTGGGGAGGACGCGGGAGCGGCGCGGCGTGGGCGCGGGAGGAGCGAAGAAGGCGGCGGCGCGGACGGTTTCGGCGGCGGTTGCCGTCGTGGGGCGGGCGGCTGGAGGAAGGGGACGACCTGACAGGTGGGCCCCACCTGTCAGCGTCCCGGAGAGAGGGGAGGGAGGGAGGACTTCAGGGAGGGGAAAGGGGAACGGGCCGGCCCAAAAGAAGGAGGCCGAGCGCGGGAGGGAGTGGGCCGACGGCCCAAAAGAGAAAAAAGAAGGAAAAGAAAAAGAAAAAGAAGAAAGGATTTTTCCTGGGATTTAAAAATATTGCGCTTGCTCATTTTTAATTGGTTAAAATTATTTCCAAGGCTCTGAAAATTCCACTAAAAATCTTGTTAATGCATTGGAGCATGGGGAACTCAAGAAAAATTCCACCACGCTATTTCCGATTATTAATTGCATTTATTAACTAGGGATTTAGCTCTAGGTTAAGATAATTTCTTCGGACGATTTATTTAACAAATATTTAAAGCAAGGAAAAAAAAAGGGAAACTTCTGGGCGTGAAAGGGGATGACACTCACTAGATGGACATCCATGCGCTTAGACACATTTGATGTGTCTGGTACTCCCGTTAATGCTGCAGACTGGTTACACAAGATGGAGAAGTATATGAGGGGATCTAGAATGACTCTTGAGGAGAAGGTTACTTTCATGCCTTTTCAGTTGACTGGTCAGGCGGACATTTGGTGGGATGGAGTTGTTGAAGAGTGGAACCCTGACCGTGGTGCTATTACTTGGGAAGTTTTTCTTCAGCAGTTCAGAGCTAAGTATTATCCAGAATCATTTAGGGACAAGATGAGTAATGAGTTAAACAATATCCAACAGGGAAGCAAGACTGTTGATGAGTATGAACGGGAGTTCAACAGTATTGTACGCTTTGTGCCTAACGTGGCAAGTGATGAGCGTGAGAAGGCTAGAAAGTTTTCTCGAGGGCTCATTGCCCGATATAGAGAAGTGATGGGAAGAAACCCACCTACTATATACCTCAATGCAGTTGAGGAGGCTCGAGGGATGGAGGTTGAGCTCCAAATTACTACTGCACAGAAGAATCGTTCTGGCAATGTCACTGGTAATGAGCAGAAGAGAGCCCATTAGGGAGGGGGTGAGAACTCGCAGCGACCACCTTTCAAGAAGTACAAACAAAATCAGGTCACTCAACCATCATCCAAACCTAGGCAGTGGGGTTCTCAGCCTAATGCAGCTTCACGTCCTACGAAGTCTCAGTTGATTCACCCTGTACCAGGGAAAGGGCTATTTTGCTTTAAGTGTGGAAAGAATCACCATTCAGCAGAGTGTGGGTTTACTGAGGCATGTCGTGGGTGTGGCAAGGCTGGACACATGGAGTTGGTATGTAAGCGTAACCCAAATTCTATCATCAAGTGGCAAAAGCCGAGCTCCTATTCAGCAACCTCTTCGACAGCTAGCTATCCTCGAGGTTCAGGTTCTTCCACTAGTACTCCCCGCGGTGCCGTTCAGATGATGACAGCTTATCCACTTCCTTACCAGCAGTTCACACATAATTACCCACCACCACCATTACCGGGACAGTATTGGTCCATGCCTCAATCTCTTGCTCCACGTGCTTCACTCCAGTTGCCTGCATCGCCTATGGTGCAACCTTCTGCTTCAGCTCCACCTCACCAGCAAGCCTCAGGCTCTACTACCCCAGCTATGGCTGGAGTCTACAACATGCCTGCAGCTTCATCCCTTGGTCGCCCGGATGTCGTTGCAGATACACTTTCAGTTGATTTGCATGATGCTCTAGTTCTATTTGATTCTGGTGCTACATTTTCCTTTGTTTCAATTGAGTTTGCGAAAAGAGCTAATCTATTTAGTCAAGAGGTCTCTCGATCTGTCCAAGTCAGCTCTCCAGGGGGTATAATCTCTAGTTCAGTAGTATGTCTAGGTTGAGCAATCTCTATTGATGGGGAGGAATTTGTGGCAAATCTAATTGTGATTCCCTTACCGCTCTTTGATGTGATCTTGGGCATGGATTGGTTGAACCGATATCGTGCTATAATCTCTTGTTTCTGAAAGACTATTACCTTGGAATCTCCATCAGGCGAGGAGATGGTTTTTCAAGGGAGCGCTCCTCCGCATTCTATTTTCGTGATGGCAAGGTTATTTCCTGGGCAGCGTGCTGTAAAGACAGGGTTATTATGGGCCTTAGCCGAGAAGGCATCCAAGCCTTTATTGATTGAAGATGTTCCTGTAGTGCAAGATTATCCTGATGTTTTTCCTGCAGAATTGCCAGGGATGCCACCTGAGCATGATGTAGAGTTTCGTATTGATCTTGTTCCTGGTACACGACCTATCTCAGAGCCCCGTACCGGTTAGCTCGTCCTTTCCAAGAAGAGTTGAAGAAACAATTAGATGATCTATTATCCAAGAAGTTAATCCGACGGAGTGTGTCACCATGGGGTGCACCTGTTATTTTTACTGAGAAGAATGATGGAAGTTGGCGTATGTGTGTGGACTATCGGGCCTTAAATGCTACGACAATCAAGAACAAGCACCCATTGCCTCGTATTGAAGATTTGTTTGATCAGTTAAAGGGAGTGAAGGTGTTTTCTAAAATTGATTTGCAATCTGGTTATAACCAAATTCGAGTGCGAGAAGAGGATATTGAGAAGACCGCATTTTCCACGAGGTATGGGCATTATGAGTATAGAGTAATGTCTTTTGGGCTGACCAATGCTCCGGCCTATTTTATGGAGGCGATGAATAGCATGTTGCATAGCTTTCTAGATAATTTTGTGGTGGTGTTTATTGATGATATTCTGATTTACTCCAAAGATGTAGAGGAGCATGAGCGTCATCTGAGGATGGTACTAGGGACCCTACGAGAAAACAAGTTCTATGCTAAACTGAAGAAGTGTGAGTTCTGGCTTCCTGAAGTGGCTTTCCTAGGGCATGTAATTAATTAGCAAGGTATCTCAGTTGATCCAAGCAAAGTTTCAAGTGTTGTCGGATGGGAAAGACCAACTAATGTTAAGGATGTGAGGAGTTTTTTTTGGTATGGCGGGGTACTACCGACGCTTCGTAAAGGATTTCTCGATTATCGCTAAACCAATGACGATGCTCACACATAAGGATGTGAAGTTTCAATGGACGGACCAATGTGAGCATAGTTTCCAGCAATTAAAGCAGAGGTTAGTAACTGCTCCGGTGCTTACTTTGCCCCAACCTGGTAAACGTTTCACTGTCTATTCCAATGCTTCATGTCACGCCCCGAGCTAGTACCGACCGGAACTAGCCCGTGACGCTCCAAATTAACCTGTTAATCGATACCAGTCCCAGGATACAGTGCTGGTATCACAGGGAGACAGAATATCACAGCAACAGAGGTCTCTTTATTATAGAGTAGAAGTACAGTCATGTTGGGCAGCGGACAGATCCCGAGCTCACAACTGCATTACAAAAGGAAAGCGGAAGCCAGGACTTGGACCAATCATCACAGGCGCGACTTGGGAACTAGGCTGAAACCCTAAAACTCATCGTAACCGGCTTGCTCCAGGAAGAACTCCTCATCAGCAGGATCCGCTTCATCTTCTTCAGCAACTGGGGGGGGGATTAGTTATATAGAGCAAGGGTGAGTACGGGAGTACTCAGCAAGCCAGGGGAAATAAGTGTTTAATGCAGGCTTCAAGGAAAGGCTGTTGTTTTTTTTTTTGCAATTGATTTTATTTGAACTCTTTTTCTAAAAGCGACTAAGTGAGTGCTTCTCAAACGACACGGATGAGACAGTGCGTCTCGTCCGGTCGGAGTATGTGCAATGTATCAATCTTTAGAATTGAAACAAGATTGGCACCCGGCCAACAGCTTTTCAAACGGCCACCCGGGCCAACAACTTTTTAAACGGCCACCCGGGCCTAGCTGATTCCATCAGCTACGAAATTTCTCAAGCGGCCACCCGGGCCTAGCTGATCCCATCAGCTTCATATTTTTCAAACATCGAACCTCTTTTCACAACAGCAATTTCACAAGCAGTAGTCAAACAAAACTACGCTAGGAATCACCTCACATCCGCCCATGACCGTGGGCACGGCTGTTCGAACAGTTTGTTAACCTCTGCAGAGGGGGTACACTTTACCCACACGACATTACTAACCCGGATCACCCAGCCCGTGGGGATCAGCCACGTCGGGAGACCTCCAAGCTTTCATGACAAGGCATTTCGAAAGCTGACACAGGTTTACCATATGCCGACGAGAGGGGTCCCAGACCAACAACAGGTTAGGTCCCAGACCATACTGTGCCAGGAAGCCCAGGGGTCCTCCCCGACACCACCCCGGCGAATCCACATGTCTCTCGGCATCAAGGCTCCCCTGATAAGCTAGTTACTCAGCCAGGGGTGTCCCATTCCACCCATGTGGTCGTACTTGTCTTATGTTCGGATGAAATTCCAAGGAAACGGTCCTTAAGTGCAAGAGCAGGAAAACCGTACACCCGGTACATTCCCCGGTCCGCGGTTTTGGAAATTCATTTAGTTCACAAGCACCGACCCAGGTGTCGGGTTTTCCAAGTCTTTTGTAAAACTCCAGTTTTACCCAAGTTGTTACTCAGATTTTAAGTTTGAAGGCGACCGTCGATACTCGCACAGAGTGCATGAATATCGAGGCGTAACTGGGTGGTTACAAGGGGACATGGTATAGCAATTAACAATGGAAGGATCAAATGCAACAAGTCAGGTAGGTCCGCCAATCTGCCTTGCAGATGGGACAAAAGATTAAGTGCGATCCTATCAATGCATAATATTTTGCAAGCAATATAATTAAATTTCAAATATAGGCTCAAGATGTTCAAAGGTGGCTTGCCTTGCTCGAGATCTGGAGCTTGATCCTTGAAATCCTCGCACTGCGGGTCTTCGGGCTCCGAAACTACACGCGAAACGGGACAACTCAACAAACGGCGAAAATAAAGCCCTATTAATGACCTCTAAGCGTGCCATTAGATAGATCTCGAGATTTGAGGAATTTTGGAAGTTGAACGGAGTCAAACGGATTTACGGTTGGGAAGATATTGAATTTCTAAGATTATTGGATTTTTGGTCTAAAGGAAAAGGATTTAATTAAATCCTTCTTGAAAAAGAAAAGAAAAGAAAAAGAAAAGAGGGATGGGAATTAGACTTTTCCTCGGGGCGGCTAGGGCGCGGCCCAAGGGAAAAGGAGCGGACCGGCCGAGCTAAATGGGCCGGCCGGCCCAAGGCGGCCCAAGACGGTCGCGCGCGCGGGAGAGAGGAGAGAGAGCCGGTAGACCGGGCTCACCGTGCGCGGTCCCGGGTGGGACCCGCTTGTCAGCGGCTCGGCTCACCGTGCGGAGGGAGTACGCGGCTCATGCGCGTGGGCGGGGGAAGGACGCGGTGCACGCGCGCGGTTCGCGGTGGACGTGGATGCGGCGGGCCCACGAGCAGCCTCACGGCTCGCGGTGGAACGCGCGCACGGGGAGGGACTGACCGGGGTCGGCCCGTCCCGACCTCGGCTGAGCTGGCGCCGACGTGGCGCCTACGTGGCTGCCACGTGGGCTGGCGGGAGGTAGACGACGACCCGGCCGCGAATGGACGGCGGGCGGCGGCGGCGAGCAGCGGAGCGAACCACGGCGATGCGGGCAAAAGCGAGCACACCGGGCGGTTGCTCGAGACGAGGGGAGACGAGCCAACGGCTCAGATTCGCCGGAGGAAGCTTGACGGCGGCGACAACCGGCGGGGAGGGAAGAGGGAAACGCCGACGAGGTCACGAGGGACCGATTCCCGGCGGCGAGAGCATCTACGCGGCTACGGGAATCCGATGCTAGCGTCGGATTGGGCGGAGCTACGCCGAGCGAGGCTGGCGACGTGCGGGTGCTACGGAGCTCGAGCGGCGACGGCGGCGAGCACACGGCGAGCGACGGCAACGGTCGGGGCGGCGCCGGCTAACTACGAGGAGTCTACTCGAGCTACTACCGAAAGCTAGGGGGGGAGATGGAGCGAGGAGGAAGAACGGAGGGAGGCACTACCGTGATGAGGAGGGGCGCTGTGACGAGAGGCCGACGACGCGGGAGTAATCTCTCCAGCCTCGGGCCGGGGAAGAGGAAGAAGAGGGCGCGGCCGAAGTCCCCTTCCGCGTCCTCGAACGCACCGGCTCTCCCGGCGCTCGGCGAAGGACGGCGGAGGCGAGACAGAGCTCGGGGGCGGCGGCAATGGCGCGGAGACGAATGGAAGAGGAAGGGAAAGGGGAGGCTGGGGTTTAAATGGGCGGCAATGTCGGTTTGGGAACCGACTTGCGCGGTCAAGGGCGCGAGCTGGCGCTCGGCGGTCGCAGCCAAAGCGGCGACAGGGAGGATGACGCCGGCGAGGAGGAAAAAGGGGAAAAGGAGGGGGAAAAGGGGGCTTGCCCCTTTGCCGATTCGGGAAAAAGGAGGAGGGGAGCGGGGGCGACGCGGCAGAGGGAGGAGGGCGCTGCCTCCGTCTCTTGGCGGCTTGCGCGCGGAGTGGCGGGGGCCGGGCGGTGACGACGGCGATGACGGCGGGCGGTTTGGAGCGGCGCGACGACACGGGCGACAGACGCGGCAGGTGCTGACGACGGCGGCGACCAGGCGGTCGGCCACTCGGCACGCGCGCGCGGCTCGCAACGGGAGGGAGCGGCGGATGGAGCGGCGCTGCTCGGCACGCGCGCTGGCTGCGGGGCCGAGCGGCTGCAGGCGCGGCAGGGCAGCGGGGCCGGGCGGCGCAGACGCGACGCGGGCGAGGACCACGCGGGCGCGCGCGCGAACAACGCGCGGGGAGCGGCAGCGAAGGGGCGGAAAGGAGGCGCTCGGCGCGGCGGCTCACGCACGCGCGGGCAGAGCGGAGGGAGCGGAGGAGGGGCGCTCGGCGCGGCGCTCGCGCACACGCGCGCGCGGCGCGTGGGCGGGGCGGAGCGGAGCGGAGGGAGAGGAAGAGAGCATCGGGAGGGAGGGGGAAAGATGGGCCAGGGGAGAGATGGGCCGAGCGGGTTTCGGCCCATCGACCTCGGGGGAGGCTAAATAGACTTTTGCGGAGGGATTCGATTTGGAAGGATTTGGATTCGGAATTGAACTCGACGATAGATCGGGGATTGAGATCTTGAGATGGCACGGACACTGGACAACAAGCAAAGAAACAGATTTCGCAATTAGGGTTTTTAGGAGATAATTTTCCCGCTAGGCGCCACGACGGAACGGGCGCTACACTTCACGAGTAGGCCTTGGTTGTGTTCTTATGCAAGAGGGCAATGTTATAGCTTATGCGTCTAGGCAGTTAAAGAAGCATGAGCAGAATTACCCCACTCATGATCTTGAGCTTGCAGCAGTGGTCTTTGCTCTCAAAATTTGGAGGCACTACCTGTATGGAGAATCTTGTGATATTTTCACTGATCATAAGAGTCTGAAATACATCTTCACTCAGAAGGATTTGAACTTAAGACAGAGGAGGTGGCTGGAGTTGATTAAAGATTACGACCTCAACATTCAATATACACCTGGTAAGGCGAATGTGGTTGCAGATGCTTTAAGCCGTAAGGTCATTCCTCCAACCGTGAGTTGTTTGATAACTGATTTTGAACGGATGGATATCTCCTATTGTTATGCCGGAGTGGCGAGTACCGAGTCACGAGTCATTCTTGAGTCCGCCATACCCCAACAAGTGCTAGAGGCCCAACAACACGATCAGTTGCTACAACAAGTTAAGAAACGCGTAAAGGAAGGAAAAATTGGAGATTTCACTTTGGATTCCTTGGGAGCTGTGCGATTCCATGGGCGTTTATGTGTTCAACAGAAAGCTGAAGTCAAGGAAGAGATTTTGCGAGAAGCACACCGAACACCATATACTGTGCATCCTGGGGAGAACAAGAAGTATCATGATCTGAAGAAGATCTATTGGTGGAAGAGGATGAAAGTGGATGTGGCCAAGTACGTGGCATCATGTGGGGAATGTCAGCGAGTAAAGGCTGAACATAAGAGTCCTATTGGAAAGTTACAATCATTGGAAGTTCCTGTATGGCCTTGGGATGATATTGCTATGGATTTCGTGGTTGGGCTTCCTCGAACTCCACAAGGAAAGGACGTCATCTGGGTGGTTGTAGATCATCTGAGTAAGGTGGCACATTTCATTCTTATCCGCATCACTTATTCTGCGAGTGACTTGGCACCGATCTATACACGCGAGGTAGTGAGGTTACATAGTGTGCCTCGCTCGATTGTTTATGATAGGGATGCTAAGTTTTCTTCTAAGTTCTGGGATTCTGTGCAAGAGGCATTTGATACTCAATTGAAATTCAGTACGGCTTTTCACCCTCAGACTGATGGTCAATCTGAGCGGACTATTCAAACTTTAGAGGATATGTTGAGATCATGTATCCTTTCATGGAAAGGCAGTTGGGAGGATCATTTGCCACTTGTAGAATTTGCTTATAACAATAGTTTCCATGCTAGCATTCGAATGGCACCATATGAGGCACTTTATGGAAGAAAGTGTCGATCCCCATTGTGTTGGGATTCCATAGGGGAGAGAGCTATGTTAGGACCCGATTGGGTTCAACAGACCACAGAACGGATAGCAAAAATACGACAACACATGCTTGCAGCTCAAAGTAGGCAGAAGAGCTACGCCGATGTCAGAAGACCGGAATTAGAGTTTGAAGTGGGCGATCAAGTACTTCTAAAGGTATCTCCTTCCAAAGGTGTTGTGAGATTTGGAACAAAAGGCAAACTCAGCCCCAGGTATATTGGTCCATTCTTGATAGTGGAAAGAGTTGGAATCCTAGCGTATCGCCTTGAGTTACCAGAGTCCATGAAAGGTGTACATGATGTATTCCATATTTCCGTGTTGAGAAAATATTTGAGAGACCCTGAACATCATATCACCATAGAGCCGGTGACCATTGAGCAAGATTTGACATTTGAGTCTCGCCCTGTAAGAATATTGGTGGAATCTGAGAGGGTGCTCAGGCATATAACTATCAAGTATGTCAAGGTTCTTTGGACGCACCAGACCAAGCGAGAAGCCACATGGGAACTTGAGTCACAGATGCGGGAGAAGTATCCATAGTTCTTCACGTCTGGTGAGTTATATAAGTCCTACCTATGAGTTCCATTCCATACTTGTCCAAGGTATAACTAGACGAATTCGAGGGCGAATTCGATTGAAGGAGGGACGAATATAATACCCCGTGTTCTAGAGTATTCGAGAGCGAATTCGATTGAAGGGGGGAAGAATGTAATGCCCCAGGGAATATTACCACAAACGCGCAAAAGATCAATTTTTAAACCGTTATTCGAATAGGCGATCAGGAACCGTGGATGTGTAGAGCTCGTGGAGTAGTGCAAAATAGACTACAAGTTTATAGAAATCGGAGATAGAGCGAAGTCCCCGGGATTGAAACGATGTGGGCCGTTGATCTACTTTTTAGTCTCTTTATAATAATAAAAAAAGGGGAAATAAAAGGGCAACGCTCCTGCAGCCAACCCTAGCCGCCACCACACCTTCCGTCCTGCGCCCTTGCCGCTGCCGCTGTCGACCCGGTTGCTGTCGCCGTCTTTGCGCCGCCGCCACGGCCATAGCTGGAGGCCGCAGCCGTCGTCATCCATCACAACCGGCGTTTCCTTTCCGTTTTCCTTCTTCCCGGTGAGTTCCTGCTGCTGCTCCTTCTTCTATTGTTGCCGATCTGTGTTGCTGCGGCCTGTGCTGCTGCGGCTGCTGCCGAGCTGCTGTTGCTGTTGCTTGTTCCTTGCTGCTGCTGTTGATCCTAACGTGGCCCTGCTGCTGTTGCTGCTGCTTGATCAGAGAGAAGGGTACCGAGAGGGTGTACAGGAGGAAGAAGGAAAGGAAAAGCAGAGCAACGTTGAGGAATTTCAGCGATTTCGCAAATTAGGGAAATTTGTCGCAAGGTAGTGCTCCTCCACTGCAAAGGAAATTTCTCTTTAGTCCCTAGAAGTATAAGATTCAAATAGAATTTGATTCGATAGCTGCTCGTGCAATTTTTGAGGTGCTTGAATATAGGCTGAAACCGTATATTCAAATCTGGTATTAAACCATCAGGAATCAGCTTAGTTGTCCTAAATAAAGTTTGTAGTCATCGTCGATATCTTTCTAACGGCTCTTGTTTCACTCAATTCCGATAAACGGTTTGGAAGAAACAACAAAAATACTGCTGACCGGGTCCGGAAATCAGGACAGCGATTAGTTTTTCTTAATCTGGGATTTACAGAGGCATAATCTGATTTTCCTCCCAACATGAAAGTTGCAGAGAATTTTGTCTAGATATCCAAAGTTATATTATTTGCTAGATTCCAATAGATGGTTTGCGAGTTACGTATAAAACAGTAAGGGAACTGCTATAGGTTATTTAATACAAATCGGTAAAAAAGTCTATATATTCGAGGTTATCGATTTTAGTAAATATACCTTATAACTGTCTGTCGTGGATGTCCGTATTTTTAGAGAAGACTCTGCTGAAATTTCTAATAATTTTGGGACTTTGTTTTTTAGTGTATTTTGGTGTGGCATTCTAGGTACGTGGTTACCTATGGTCTTACCCTGAACTTTTGCTCTATTGTCATCTCCTAATCAAGGTATTTCTCAGCGTCATAATAACCCCCAAAAAAATGGTATTTTAAACTTAACCTTAGCATAAAAATCATCGGACACACGATTATTGTTACCTTGTTGGTATCGCTGATTTTGAGCGCCACTCATACCTGTCATTGCAAACACAAAAACAACAATAAACAGTGAAGGTTATTCCTAATAATCTGCTACGCGGTGTAGTGGTGCCTCTCAACAACTCAGCCAAATGGAGCACCTTACCAAGCTCTTACGAGTGTCTTACCAACAATGCTAAGGACGGCATAACTTGTGGTTGGTTCATGACACATTGAAGGACATGATGTGGCGATTGCAAGGATTAAAGTGGTGCTGGCCAGAAGTATATATGTGAAGCTTGGGAAGCACAATATATAGTAGCAAAGGAATGCAATTGTGCTAATCAGAAAATGCAAGGTTGAATAATAGTTCAAAGTACAAGTCAATGTATTGGCCTAGCTTAGACTCAACTCTAGCTCAAGCAAGCACCCGACAACACTAACGACTAGATATGAATCAATGTACAACTCTACACTCTCAAACCATACTCAAAAGATGATTGATTTTTTTTCTTCTTCTTTCTGGTGTGGCTTTTTTAAGCACCTTTCTGCCTTTTTTAATTTTTTTTAGGTGCGGCTTTTTTTTCTTTTTTTTTCTTTGCACCTTTCTGCCTTTTCTTTTTTTAGTAGGAACCGATCAATGACCTCAACTAGGGACTCAAATGTAAATATGAACAGTACAGGGACTCAAATGCAAAGCGCAAAACTAAAACTAGATCACCTCAGTAATGGAATGCTCACATCACATAGGTTCCGTTTTCACCAAAATATCTCAAAACCGACATAACAGAAAGAATTTCTCTAAGATGTAATAGAGGTTCGCCTCTCCGTGGAGAAAATAACATGGAAAATAACGTGAGGATGGGAGGGTTCGGTCAACTGTATGATTCGGCTTGGTTTTGGAGTGGTCCCACGTGAAAAATTAGGAAAACCAATCTATTATATTAGCAACCAACCGAAACCAATCTATATTTTCTCATGTTCTTTCTCACGTGAACAAGACACACACGGTACGGTAAAGGAAACCCTACCCCTTCATGCAATCATGCAACTTCACAACCTGAAAGAACCTTAATGTCGCCTAGAGGGGGGTGAATAGGCGTTCCTAAAATGTATCACAACTTCATAGCATATTAGAACGATAAGAACTTTCGGTTCAAATAAGAACTTCCGATATGAGATTGGAAGTTCCGGTCTCAATCGAAAAGTTTGGCGGATAATGTAATAAAACACTGGCTATGAACTTGTAGCTCAAATAAACAAAATGTATATGAATCAAAAGGTGACAAATAAGGTATCTAAACAAGATATAAGGTCACCAACTAAATCAATTAAGCATGCAAGTAGATCGGGTAAAAACAAGTTCAAGCATAATATGAGAGAATGCACAAATGGGCAAACCAAGAGAGGAGACGCGTGATTTGTTTCCCGGAGTTTGGATCCACGGATCCTATGTCTCCGTTGAGGAGCCACAAGGGCCGGGCCTATTTCGACCCTTTCCTCACGAGGTTGCACAAATGCACTCCTCGGTTTCACTCTTGATTTCTTCCCTTGCGGAAGCGAAATCGAAGCCTTCACAAACTTTCCGTGGCACACCACAACCTTGGGTGCTCACCGGCGACGCCTAACCGTCTGGGAGACCTTAGTCCCCAAGAGTAACAAACACAATCGAAGATTTGCTTGCTATGAACTCGAGTGCTCAAAGTGTGGAGTGAAGCTCACTAGCTCTCAACTTCTCAATCACTCAATCCAACTCTTTCCACTTCTCAAATCCCTCTCACAAAGAGGCACCACAAAGGATGGAGTGAAGCTCACTAGCTCTCAACTCCTCAATCACTCAATCCAACTCTCTCCCCTTCTCAAATCCCCCTCACAAAGAGGCACCACAAAGGTAGGGAAATGGGGAGGGCTATTTGGCTTTGGATGTGTCTAAAACTCCCCAAGAGCAGCAGCCACTCAAAGGAGGGGTGGAGAAGTTTATATACCCGAGCCCCTCAAAAAACTAGCCGTTGGAGGCCAAGACTGTAATTTTCGGAGTTTCCGAAAAGCATTTTCAGACAAGTCCGAAAACTTACATAAGCAAATCTCAGATTCACAGCCGTTTTCGGAATGTCCGAAAATTTTCGGAGTTGTCCGAAAAATTTTCGGAGTTTCCGGTAATTTTTCGGACTTTCCGAAAAGCACAGAGTAAAACGACTATAACTTTTCGCTCGGGAGTCCGTTTTTGATGAACTTGGACTCTATGGAAAGCTCACTCAGAGGACTACCCAACTCAACCAAAAACAAGGTCTAAAACCACTCAAAGGATAGGTTAAAGCTTGGGTTTCTCTCAAGGTAGCACTATGATAGGTCACTTTGAGCACCGAGACATACACAAACACCTCGACGTTGCATCCCTCTTAATAGTACGACATTCCTAAACTCAAATGTAAACAAGAAGATAATTATACCATTAGGAATGCCTTTTTTCCATCTTTCTTTCATTGTCTTGAGGGACGCCAATGCCGATACCGTTTTACCATATATTCTTCAAATGATTGATGCGGTTACTTGTAGCTTCAAATGGTCTCTCACGGTCCATCATGACAAAGCCGTCACTTGCCCTTCACCACCGGATTTGGTTCTTCGGTGCTAAGCCCCTTGCTTGCCCTTCACCGCCGCATGGTCCATCGCGACCGAGCATCGCTTGCCCTTCACCGTCTTGCCATAATAGCCACTTCGTATCACACATCTTCAATATCTTCACTTTGTCATTCTTGGTATTGTTAGGTGTAATGATATCACTTGAGCATCAACACCTTTGTAATCCTTGGGACCTATTTCTTTCATTCAACTCAATAAAATTATTAGTCCCAATGATCCGGTTGTCAACCTCCACATGTTGACCAACCGATCGCATGTGTAAAAGGATATGAATAAATGATGAGTATTAATCAACACCACAATTGTCATATACTCAAATATATGTTCAAATGTAAAGATCCCAATTAAATGAAGGTGAATAACTTGGATCGATTACATGTATAACTAAAGTATAGGATTTGCTCCCCCTAAATGTATGCATACAAAATATTTGTGTAAAGCAAGAGTATGCATAACAAGATATTAAACATTGAGAGCTTATCCTATACAAGAATAGAAGGCATTTCTCAAATATAGATATTAAAATCAAAACATACCTTAATCATCTCCACGTTCTCAATGTAAATAGACTAAATAAGAGATAATACTCAAACAAAATATTAGTCTCACATGCATATGCCAATCACGTGGAAATATTATATACGAACATATCAATATGTATATGAAGAGAAAGAGTGATACATATAGCTTGATCTCCATGCATTTCATCCTTGTGATTTAGGTCCACCAACACTCCACTTTCATATCCACATGAGACTAGGCAAAGAAATGCTTATAAAAACATTAGTCTCACATAATTGAATTTGTTATTAATCATCAAAACCAAATCAATGGCACTTGAACTTTCACAACCGACCAATGAAAACTTGTGAAAACTATAAAAACGGAAACCCTGTGATGAGTAGATTCGATTTTTCAAGGTCCCGGCAACAACCGACGAGATACAAAACTGGACCCAAAACTGACGTACAACTCAGACTTGAGTGATCAAACTTAGATCTAAGTGATGAACAGATGCAATACTCAAAACTAAAAAAATTAAATCTAAAACTAAACCAGCACTCGGCATGACGATGCAATCTAGTATTCAACAAAGCTAAATCTAATAGAACAATGCAACGGCTCAAATTGTCTAGGTAAAGAATAAATATTTTTGTGTGGCAATTTTCTGGTTATGGGAAGATAAATTACCTAATGGGCAACCACGCTCTGATACCAACTGATGTGGACTAGGGTTCCCAATCTTCCGATAGGTATCGATAAACAGTTGATTTGGGCGGAGTCGCGACACAACTCGATAGATATTGATAAACAGTCCGTTTGAAGTTGATGCTGTCAGGAGGCCCGAATCCAAATCCAAAACATGTAGAACTTTATCTCTTGTATTCTATGGACCAAAAGTGACGTGGTGAAGCAGAAGTAGACTTTTGGAAGGTCTTGATTTGGTCCCATATCAACTTCTTTGATCTTCCATGCATTCGTTAAGTTCGGTCTCTTTTCCTTCGCCAAGCAAGTACCTCTGCAAATGAAAACACACAAAACCCATTGTATAGCAGCGTTTGTTCAAATATATAACAAGTAAATCTAATATAGAACATATGCACCTTTGGTTGATAAATACATAAGATAGTCATGGTTATATCCAAGCTAGTTGTGTCCTCATCACTATAGGGATCCTCATCGCTGCAACCCCATCCGCTCAAATATGCTTCTTCTCCACTAGCTGATTGACCATATGGGCCCCTAGTCAGGGGTCGGATACCCGGAGGGGGCAGAACCGGGGGATGATTTCACTCCGTTCGTTGCTTTGGGGCCAGGCCAAGTGGAGAAATCGTTGCCAACCCTAGACATGGTCATCTCGTTCATTAGATAAACGTTAAAACAACTTTTCTTAATGGAGAGCTATATAAGGAGTTGAGATTTATATGGATCAGCCTGATGGTTTTGTAGTAGAAGGTCAAGAAGGCAAAATGTGCATGTTGTTCAATCTTTGTATGGTATAAAACTAGCTCCAAAGTAGTGGCATGAGAAATATTATAGAACATTGACATATGCATCATTTGTAATCAATGAGACAAATAAATGTGTATATTATCGAGGTGAGGAACTTATTCTGTGCTTATATATTGATGACATACTGATCTTTGGGACGTTAAATCATTCTTGTCTCAAAATTTTGATACGAAGAATTTGGGAGTAGCTGATGTTATTTTGAACATTAATCTAATTAGAGGTGAGGATGGAATTATACTCTTGCAATCCCATTATGTGGGAAAGATCTTGAGTCGCTTTGGCTATATTGACGTTAAGTCTCTTTTCTCCAACACTTTATAATCCTAGTTTATTGATTCGCAAGAACAAGAGAATTGATAGGAATCAATTGGACTACTCCCAAATAATTGGCTCACTTATGTAATTAGCTAGTGCAACTTTGCCTAATATCTCCTTTACTGTTAGCAAATTGAGCCGTTTTACCTCTAATCTGGGATATGACCATTGGTGTGCACTTGAGAGATCACTACAAGGTTTTCGGGCTAATGCCACTAAATTTGATGCAACAACGTGATTTTCATTACAGTACTTAGGGGTTATTGCGACCGTACTATAATTTGGTTGCGATAAGGGGGCATATTACCACTAATTGTGTAGTGTTGCGATTTAAATTTTTTCTTGTTGCAATAAGTCAGATATATCGCAACAAATATATTTGCGTTGTAATTAGGGTGACGATATTGTCGCGCTTTTTGTTATCGTTGCAACAGTTATCCATGTCGCAACGAATTTAGAGCGTTATTATTAGAGACATATATATTGCAACGCAAAACTACATTGTTGCAAATGAGTCTATAGGTATTGCAGCGCAAACCTAAATCATTGCAAATAAGTCTTTAGGTATTGCAACGCAAACCTGAATCGTTGCAATGATACTTAGATATTGCAACAAACACCATAAATCATTGCAACTTACAAGGTTCTATCGCAACAATATTCCGTCATTGCTATAGTATAACGATTCGTTGCAATAGATGAGATTGGCGGTGCCATTGGCACGCTTAACCTGACCATTACTCGTAGGATGCGCTACAGAAGCATAATAGATCTTGATGCCAAAGTATTCACAAAAGTCTTTAAAAACACCACTAGTGAACCGAGTTCCATTATCCGTAAGAACACGATTAGGCACGCCAAACCGATGCACGATATTGATGAAGAAATCACGAGCTTTGTCGGCTGTAATAGTAACCACTGGTTTAGCTTCAATCCGTTTGCAAAACTTGTCAACTTCCACAAAAAGATGAGTAAGGCCACCTGTTGCCCTCTTGAAAGGACCAACATATCCAGCCCCTAAACAGCAAACGGCCATGACAGTGGAATAGTTTGTAACTCTTGAGCTGGCAAATGAGTCTGTCTAGCAAAAAACTTGACAACCTTCACATGTCCGCACGATATTCTCAGCATCGGTCACCACTGTAGGCTAGAAAAAACCCTATCGGTATGCCTTGCCGACTAATGTGCATGCTGCAGCATGATTTCCTCAAACTCCCAAATGAATGTCTTGTAGCAATTGTCTATCCTCATCGAGAGAAACACAATGTTGTAAAATACCAGACGGGCTTTTCTTGTATAACTCAGCTTCAACCATAACATAAAGTTTGCTACGTCGAGAAATACGTTACGCTTCATTCTTGTCTTAAGGAAGTTCTTGCTGAGTCAAAAATTTAATAATTGGCTCTCTCCAGTCGGCGTCAATCATTCCAACTTCCTTGGCCTATTCATCCTCAATCTTATTCTTCTTCGGTGCAATCGGCTCATAAAGATGCTTAATAGAAACATCAGAATGTGATGCTTCCCTTTTAGATCCAAAGTTAGCCAATCTGTCTATTGCTTCATTGTTATTCCTAAGCACATGAGTTAACTCCAAACCATTGAATTTGTCTTCAAGCTTGCGAACTTCTTGTCGGTGGGCAGCCACATTATCGTCGAGATAGGAACAATCCTTCATAACTTGATTAACAACTAAGTGAGAATCACCACGAACTGCTAGGCGCCGTATCCCTAAAGACACAGCAATCCTAAATCCATGAAGTAATGCTTCATACTCAGCTACATTATGGGACGCTGAAAAATGAATCCACAACACATAGCTAAGCTGCTCTCCAGTCGGGGAAATTAATACAACCCCAGCCCAGTGCCTGAAATTCTTTTCGACCCGTCGAAATGCATAGTCCAGTACTCCAAGTTTTCTGCAGGTGTGTCTTCCTGGCACTCAGACCACTCAGCGAAAAAATCCGCTGAGGCTTGAGATTTGATCGAAGTACGTGGCTTGAATGATATGTCCAAAGACATCAACTCCAAAGCCCACTTTGCAATTCGACCAGTCGCCTCACGATTATGAAGAATATCGCCGAGTGGAAAAGATGTGACCACCTTGACCGAGTGACTTTGGAAATAATAGGCCAATTTCCTGACGGTAATTAAAATGCCATATAACAACTTTTGTACCTGAGGATATCTTGTCTTGGAGTCGACGAGAACCTCGCTAACTAAGTAGATCGGTCGTTGAACTTTTTTAGCATGGCCTTCCTCTTCTCGTTGAATTTCATCCTGAACGCACGTATGCTAGCAAAGGTCTCTTCCAAATCAACGATCAAGTCATCCTTGTGCTTGGTCTTGATTATGACATAGTTCACATAAGCTTCCACATTACGGCCAATCTAAGTTGAAAAACATCTCTGAATCACGTGTTGATAAGTTGCTCCGGTGTTCTTCAAACCAAACAGCATAGTGATATAGTAGTAGGCACCGAACGACGTGATGAATGAAGTCCTCAAGCAGTCAGACTCCTTCAAGCTGATCTGGTGATATCCTGAGTAGCAATCCAAAAAGCTGAGTAACTCGCAGCCAGCTGTTGAATCAACTACATGGTCAATACGAAGCAATCCAAAGGGATCGTTAAGGCATGACTTGTTGAGATCCGTGTAGTCAACACACATGCGCCATTGCCCTGCTTTCTTCCGAACTAGAACCGGATTAGCTAGCCATTCTGGATGAAAGACTTCCTTGATGAAGCCTGCTGCTAATAGCTTGGTCAACTCTTCCTTGATTGCATCCTTCCTGTCTTGTGCGAAACGGCAGAGTCGTTGCTTTATAGGTATAGCATCTTCATTAACAGGAATAATTAACTATTTGCCACTCTTACGAGTGGTGCTAAATTATTTGCCACTGGACCCACATGTCATAGACACATGAGGGCCCATATGTCATAGACAACGAGTGGCAAATAATTAATTGCCACATCTTAAAAGTGGCAATGAGTTAAATGTCCCTCGTTAACATTTAAGAAGTGCTAATCACCTCTCTAGGAATTAATACCAGGCATATCACATGGTTTCCACGCAAAGATATCTTTATTAGCTTGAAGAAAGGTGATAAGCGCGCTTTCCTATTTACAATCTATCTCAGCGCCTATTACAACAATTTTGGTAGGATCAGATAGATCAAGGGGAATTTTCTTGGTCTTCGTGTCGCCTTCTCCGGTCTTGGGTAACTTGGTAGCAGGCACTTCACCCTCAGCCGATGTTGATGCAGCTAGTCTGATTTCTTCACGGCCGAGTGCTATCTCGCGAGTTCGAGCCATCTCGCAGCTTTCCTTGTCGCAGGTGACGGCTTGCTTGATATCGCTTCGCAGAGATATGACTCCTTGTGGCCCTGGCATCTTCATCATCATGTAGGTGTAGTGTGGGACATCCATAAATTTGGCTAACGTCGGGCGCCCAAGTATAGCGTGATAAGCCGTTTCGAAGTCAACGACCTCAAAACAAACATTCTTTATACGAAAGTTCTCCCGAGTGCCGAAAGTAACCGGCAGAGTGATCTGGCCGAGTGGCGTAGATGACAACCCCGGGATGACTCCATGAAAGGGCGCACTACTCGGTCGCAACTCAGTCCTTTGGACTTGCATCTCGTCTAGAGTCTTGGCGAAGAGGATATTGAGTGCACTACCACCATCAATAAGAGAACGCTTGAGCTTGACATTGTGAACCACTGGGTCTAATACTAGGGGGTACCGCCCCGGGTGGACCACTCGGTCGGGATGACCCGAGCAGTCAAACTTGATTAGAACTTCAGACCATCAAAGATATTGAGGTGTTTCTGGCTGGACGATGTTGATCTCCCTGTCGGTTAGCTTCTGTTTCCTCTTAGACGGCCCCGCGAAGATATGATTTAGCTCTTTCCGGTGGTCTTGAAAACCAGGGGGTCCTTGATCAGCGACATCTTTCTTCTGAGTTGAAATACTCTACTCTCCGTCAGTTGGCTTCTTAAGTTGCGAAGCATATTGCTCGGCAAATCGCTTGTAGATGAAACAGTCCTTCGCAGCGTGCTTGGAGAGTTTGTATGATGCGAACATGGGCCATTCATGATCTTGTCGTAAGTACTGACATGCGGTCTTTGGTATGACGAATGTGTTGTTGTAGCCACTAGATGCTCGGGCTTACGCTTGCGATCCTTGTGACTGGTTCCGCTTCCACTTGCCCCATTGTTGCCACCGTCCTTCTTGGATTTCTAGCTGCTGCCCGACTGCTTGGAGGCTTGGACAGCATCATCTGACTTGGCGTACTTGTTGGCCTTTTCGAACATTTGCTTGACCGTCCTAGGAGGCTTGCGTCCAAACTTACCGACAAGTAGGTCGTTGCAAACCCCTTTGGTAAACGCAGCAATGATGTTGTCATCGGTGATGTCGGAGATCTTGTTACGTTGCTCAGAAAAACGCTGAATATAGTCCCTAAGAGATTCATCAGGTCTCTGGATCATGTTGTAAAGTTCGAAGTGAGTACTTGGCCGCTCGAATGTGCCTTGAAAATTGGCGATGAAGTGGTCATGGAGCTCGCCCCAAGAACCGATTGTGCCTCGTGGTAACACAGCGAGCCAGTTCCGGGCCGAATCAGCTAGCAACCAGTAGATAATTCACCATTGCCTTTCTACCTCCTCCTTTTGTGTGGATTACGAGAGTGTAGACAGTGAGCCATGACTCGGGGTCAGTTTTGCCGTCATACTTCTCGATACTAGTTGGCTTGAAGCCAGCTGGCAAATCCACTCGACGCAGGTCGCTTGTAAAGGCAGCAACTCCTTCATCGTTCGCGTCATAGCGATCCAGTGTGTGGGGGCGTCGTCGGTCGTCTCTTTCTGCTCGGTGACGGTTGAGGGTGTCACGTAGGTCAACAGGCTGCCATTGTCGAGGGGAGCAAGGCCGTTCATGGTCGGCACGACGCTCTCGATGTCTGTCAGCAGAAGAGTGAACGGATTGCTCCCGGTGAGCCCTGCCCTCGTGCGGCGATCTTGACTTGGTAACGCTGAGACTTGGTTGATGATAATCCCAAGATCGGGGAGGTGAAACCCGACTGCCAGATGGTGTACGAACTGAAGCAGAGGGCTGCCGAGTACTTCGCGAGCCAATTGGGACCGACGCAGCAATCATCGTCTCTGTTTGATTGAGAATTTGAGCAACATTTTCTGTTGCTCCAGTTGCCATGAGGGTATCCAAGAGCGTGATTGCTGTAACCGCATTCTGCTGTGGGGTACAAAACACATTAGTGCCATCGATGTTCTGTTGTCCAATCAACTCATGTGCTCGACACCCAGATGCCAAAGCACGTAGCCTTCGTTCCTCAGCCTCTCTCGCTAGCCGCTCGCCCTCTTGCTTCTCACGCCGCAATCTGGCTTGCCCTTGCTCTTGCCGTTCCCGCTCCAGCCTGAGTCGCTCGGCTTCTTGACATGCTCATTCCTCATTGGCTTCACGCGCAAGGAGCTGTTCTTCCGTCTCATTGTCGGCCATAAAAACGCTAAAAAAGAGAGGAGTGTAGTCGTCTTCATAGTTGTCACCAAAGACTTCATCAAGGTCGTCGTAATCGTCAAAATTGTTGAAGTCATATTCGTCATCGAAGTCACCGTAGTCGATATTCTCAGTCGGAGCATGAGAATCAATGCTTGGAGTGCTGAGGTATTCTTCAATTTCTTCTGTATAACACGATCCGAGTCGTTGAAGGATTACGCCGACTTACCTGGAGAAAGATCCGACTGTGGTTGAAGCTGAGTCAGACCTAGGCTTGTGGGGAGAAGGCGCTCTTGAACCGAAAACAGCAGCTAGATCATTTGGTAGCCGCATCATGATTAGTGGATAAACTGCGCCGTCTTGATCTAATCTTGAAGATGAAAACGTAGAGGTCCCATCCGAGTGGTTTGAAGCCAACTCAGATGAGAAAACCGTAGAGTAGATCTCAGCCGAGTCCGGGAGACCGAACGGGGCCGAACCGTCATCTCTTCTCGACTGGTTTGAATCCGAGTCGAGAAGAGAGATCTTGCCGAAGCTGTCGGTGATGAAGTCAAGGCTGCCTAACTGGTACGCCTGCCCGGGAGGGAAGGCGAAGTCGTCGATGCCCGAAACGAATCCCATCACACTAGTCGGCGAAAAACTTGACGCTTCCCATATCTGGCGCGCTAACTATCAAAACAAGATTTCGGCAATACTAAAAGGGGGTGGCAACCAAGCTAGGATAGTGGATGGCTCTAGAGACAAAGGTTTATACAGGTTCAGGCCTTCTCTATGAGAAGAAATACCCTACTCCTGTCCGAGGAAATATTCCTCCGAGTGTATTATTGATGTGATAATCTGGGGAAAAAGTTATACCCTTAGGAGCACCCGGACCCCTCCTTATATAGAAGGAGGAGCCGAGATTACAATGCATAGCCCATATACCTTACGGCTTAGGCTAACAGATATTTACAATTATAACCGACTAGGACTACGGGATATTTCCTTGATATACAAGTTAACATAATATCCGACTCCTTTCCTAAACATATTCTATATGTATAAACTATCCCCTGTAACCAATCGGATATCTATGCCATATGGGTATGTGGTACCCATAATCTCCACAGTTGATTTCCTTCTATTCACTTTTTGATTTTCATCAAGGGAAAGATTCAAACTACCTCACTATTTTCTTTTTTTGTTTTTTATAGCAATTTTTCTATGAACTACCCATACATAGTCATGCACATATTTTGCTACTACTCTTTCTTTGCTTGTCAAGGATATTAACTCTATCAATGCCAGCATTGAGTGCAGCTGTTTGGGTTTACAGACAGAGGATAGAGGGGAGGGGCAAAAGAGAAAAGTCCGTGGAAAATGGGCTGGTGCCTCATTGAGCAAGGTTTGACGCTGTGCCATGCCATATAATTGATAATGTACGCACTTTTGTGTTTTTTTAATCGTTGTCTCAAATGAACTAACAACTTCGATACGCATTACAAATGTACAATAGAGCTTTTCGTATTTTCAACAAAAATATTTTCTATGATATATATATTGCATAACGTACAAATGGAAATATTTTGATTTAGTTCCAAGGTGATATGACTGGTTTATTTTTCTTTGCTTATTATTAGGAACCAACACACACATATATGTAATATAAATATAAATTTGTAAGAATATTTAGTAGAGCAGTGAATTTACTCTTGTGCAGCCTAAAGTAGCCAAAGGTCACCAGCATCTTTCTCTTAACATTATTTTTCCCCATCTTTTTTTTTTTTGCGATTGCTCTTACGGTTCTTTTAAATCTTGTATGTGCCATCATTGTGTACTATGCAGCGCTTGTTCTAGAAATATTTATCCAGTTCCATAATTTTTTATTTCTACTTCGATGAGGAGGGCAGGTGTGCTTAGTAGCTTACAGTACCAAATATGAAGTTAAAAGAAATTTAGACTCTATATTACCCCTTTTTATCAAATATTAAAAAGTGCTCTAAGTGCAGACTCCTATTGGAGTTGTGAGTATTTGTATACATGACCCTGTCAAATTGCTACTAATTGTCCAGGAAACTTATATCAATATGTTACCCCAGCTACACTCATCTGCTATCAGAATAGGGCTAACTGAAATTGGTACATTAATTGAGCCCCATTTTTCAAAAAGGTTTTAACATATATTGTAGTACATGAAATTTCAATTCCTTTTACTTGCTAGAAAGTAAATACCGTGCAATTGCAACTTTGTTAAACAACAAATATATCCACTGGTTTGTGAGTAATGTTTTGAAAATTATATTATATCATGTAACAATTTCATCTCTTTTTTTTACCAAGTCTATCTTATGAGTTTTTAGCTTGTGTTTTGTATTCAAATCTTGATGTTTTCATGCAGTCAATCTTGACAAGAATGTAAGCATCTTTTTTTTCCATGGATTTCATTGTTATGTTATAATCTGGTGTGGAATATGGGAATGTCTACTTTGTACATTATGAACATACATGTACCTTTGTTGGCTTGAAGGTAGTGTGATTTACCAGAAAGGGTTTTATAGGAATTAATCATCCAAATTGTCATTTTACTATAGTGTATGAAACTCTATTTTTATCTCGAGATTTTTATGGAGTGTACCGCCTTTTCAGGTCACTATTGTTCTCTCTCTACACATATAGAACCAAACGTACCTTGCACGTGCACGATAACTAGTTGTATATAAAGTATTGCGTGTGTACCTTTATAGATACATGCTGAATCTATTTACGGATTTAGAGGAATTTGTACTTGGATTCGCAGTACTGAGATGTTTGTTTATTTTGGGGTACATTCTATACTACGTTTGTTTATTTTGGGGTACATTCTATACTATGTTTGTTTATTTTGGGATTGATGAGTATGAGAGAACAATAAATACTTTTAATCTACATGGAATTATATTAGTTGTAAGGCCATTGTTTAAGGATTTACTACGTGCCAACTACCTGTACACGCTTGGACCCCAATGTCGAAGTTGAATACTCTGCTGTAAAGCAAAATGACAGCAAAATGAGGCATTAGGTTATTAACCACTTGAGCAACCGTGGATGATCCAGACAAACTACTAATATAAAACGCTAAAGAACCTTTTTCTTGTGCAAGATTGTTGACTACTGTTGCAAATAGTAATAATACAGCGAACGGAAGGCGTGAATCTAGAACATTGTGCATAGGGTTCTCTGTATTTACTTGAGAGGACCCTTGTTCCCCAGTACCACCTCCCTCATTCTCTGGTTGCAAAACTCAATGAGTGCCATCCACAACACATTTAGGATGCATTCCAATGTAGCCTCCGCGATGAAATTTGCGTGGCATGCGAAACAAGGGAAATTCAACAGTATATGATTAATTGACTATTAATTATTACGATACAATCTTAAAAAAATAGATCTACATGATTTTTAAAAAGCATTTATATAAAAGATTTTTTTAAAAAAATATGTGCTTTATAAGTTTGGAAAGCGTACTCAGCATAAATGAGAGAGATACAAATGTGAAACTCACAACTGAAATCAACCTAGTCCGGTTTTCAAACCGTGATTCCGTAGTGTTTCATCCATCGTCTAGTTCCCCAGTTACCAATGTATACCAATCTATACTTTGTACAAATTATAACCCACTAAGTCTAAACCTCAACATGCAACCATGCCACATTATCACCCACTAGCAATAATTGCATATTTAACCTCATGCAACCCATACAATATCATCTACAATTTATTTAATTCTAAAAATCAACATGCAAACATAGCCAATCATCACCCTTTACATCATTTGCACAATATTTTAACAAATTTATCTATTATTTTTTTAATATTTAACATATATTTATCAATATATTTTACGTTAAACGTGGGTATCATTTGTTTCATGGTAAGTACTGATAAACCTTCCTGCTTCATTATTTTTCTCTTTTTATTCCTAACTTAATTGTTAAAAAAATATGCATTGAAAATTACTTAGTAATTCCCGCAGCAAAGCGCGGGGAATCACCTAGTATCAACATAGACTTGCAACCATTTTGAGTTGAATTAGTGAACAGAAAAGGGAGGGAAAAGGCGGGATTAACCGCACACTACTACCGTACCTCATATATACGGATAAAACAACAATAATGCCATATCACAGTCAATAGTCAAACAAAGGAGAGTTGACTGACCTGCAGCCCGGCAGCCCCTAAATTCCAAGTCGCCTCTTGAGTCTTGACGGACCCCTGCCGTCCTGAGACCAATGGTGGACAATGAATGACGACGTTTACAACCACCAAATCCACTGCTCACTGCACACAGACTACTACTACCAGTTTTATTCATCCATCAATTCTATCGAAGCAGCAACCACTCATATCTCATATACACACAAATCTATCTCCCTTATTAGCAGCTCAGCCTCAGCGTGCCATGGCCGGCACAGCAGCAATGAGCTCCTCCTCGTCTTCGTCCCCTTGCATCACCTTCATAGCGGAATCGATGATCCTCCCCACCCGAAACATCAGGCTCTTTGCACCCATCTTCCTTCTAATCTTCTGCCACACCTTCATCTTCCTCGGCATCACCGCCATCCACGTCAACCCTCTCGCGCCCTCCTTGGACAGCATCCACTCCCTCGCGACCGGCGTCCTTGTCCATGTCTACGCGCCAAAGAACACCACCGATGATGGCCAAGGCCAAGCCACAGCGACCGACTCCCTTATTCGAGGTCACGCCATCGTCTACCTTGCGTACCTCGTGAGCAGGCTCACCGTGCAGGTCGTTGCGGTTGTCGCCGGCTGCACGACCTACTCCGGCAAGCGGCTCTCCTTCACCGAGCTGCTCGGCTGGGAGGTGGCAACCACGGAGAAAATCAGAGGACCACTCATCACCGCCATGTTCATGGGCGTCGTCGACCTCTCGACCGCGACTCTCCTCGTCCTAGCGGCACACATGACAGCCTTCGTGGGCGGCTCAAGCATGGCGTCCATCTTAGGCTCCCTACTGTTCCTCGCCGCTCTCGTCCTCTACATCCACCTCGGCGCCGTCATCCCGGTGAGCATCGCCGTGTCATCGGCGGAAGGACGCTGGGCAGCGCCGGCACTCTGGTTGGCGTGGCGGCTCATGAAAGCGAGGAGGAAGGAAGCCGGTGTTCTGACACTCATCGCATGCCTCGTTCCTGCCGCCATTTGCCCGGTGTACACCATTGCTGCTGCCTTGTCAGACGAGCTATTGTTTACATTCTACGTATGGCTGCTGGGTGTAGTATTTGGTTTCTTCCTTCTGCCGGTTGCTCTGCAGCTGCTCTCCACGACGGCAGCCACGGTGTTCTACTACCACTGCGTGGAAGCCCAAGTGGTCGCTCATGTATGTGACGTGTCAGTTGATGACAGGGATGTAGTAGATCAGGTCTGATTTAGTTCCGTCTGTTCATCACAATTTTTATGATAGCTAGTCTGTATTGTTAGCTGAACTGATCTAACACCTTCATATGTTTTTTTTCACACACGTTAATGTTACTGGCCAATCAAAAATAACATGACCACTAAGATCATAAAGGATAAGATAAATACGATGACAGGAAAGAAGGTACAGTGTGGGCTAGTGGAGTCACATTTCCACTCTCTCAAGTCACCTCCACACTATAAATAGGCCTCCACTCCTCACTCTCAAAGACACACCAAGATACAAATCAATGTCACCTTCCTCCGTACTATAACCGGTTGGATAGCCATGATGGATTATCGTAAGGAACTCAGCAATATGGGATGATTTCTCAACATATCAGGAGGGCATAGTTATGAGGTATTAGCCACATAGTTATACAATAGCAAGTGTATACTAAAATGATAATATACTAGGAGTACATAAATGATGATGTTCTTATTTCTTCTCTGCTTAGACTAGACTTATTAACTAGTAAGAGTATTCTAAACTATTCCATCTGTGTGTCAACCTATTCTTATTCTCAATTGATTAGCCCATGCATAAGACTTTGATTTATATAAGTGCGATATGAATTTATAGCATAGAACTCTCTTACCATATCTTTCATTAGGATTAAATAAATACGATACCTTGTAAATACTTTCGGGTGAAATGCTACAGTGGTATAACCATGCGCTTGCGGATTTGTATCTGTAACTCATAAGAATACCGTCTAATATTTCTGGAAACATTGATGGGGTTAAGTTCCTAGTAATATCGTTAAGAAATATCAACAGAGCCTCGAGCGGTGTGGCGGTGACCCTGCTGTGTTAGAGCACGACAAGGTGGGTGGTGCGGCGAAGAGACTCTCACGGTGGAAGGACGGAGGCGACAACGATGCGACCAGGTTGCTTGTAGTTGGACACGGGCATTGAAGGCGTTGAAGGTTGCCTGAGGTGGGCGTTGAAGGTTGCGACAAGCTCCTTTGCACGCGTTAGTCCTCTTGCGCCGGCGGCTTGACGCTGCAAGATGGCCACGCTGGACGGGCTAGTGCGGGGGAGAGGGGATTCATTCTTCTCTCTCACCCTCTCCCTCTCCAACCCACCCACGTGGATGGATTTGGAGCATGCCAGAGGTCGAGATGCTTCTTTGATGGCCGGGCGGCGGCGAGGCATCGGTGCGATGGTTGCGTGTTGAAGGGGATTAGCTGGTGGTGACTGCTGGAGCTGACATGCATTCAATGATGCGAGAGAATAGGGAAACTATGGGCGCAAGCGTAGCCTTCAGGCCGACAATGGCGATGCCTATGGGCAGCACATTCCTCTTGGGTGTTGTTGTGTTTGTTCTCTCCCAGTGGTTTGTTTAGGTGAAAACCACATCTTTGTTCCCTAAGGGTGTGTTGGTTGGACGGATAACCCTAGATGGAATATGGTGATCCAGTTTTTAAGTGTGTTTGGTTAGTGGGCGAGGGTGGATAGGGGAATATCCCACAAAAATGTTGGATAAGTGTATCCGGCCAAATTGGCCGGATGAGGAAATCCACCTTTGCTAATCTTGATTATTAGTTATTGAATAGCAATAGTTAATGTATTTTGTTGTTAATTAGTAATTAACTTATCAAAATTAGTGTTGATTAAATATAATTAGTCTATTTGTTGTTAATTAGTATAAATTATGGCTACATTAATAATAATTAACATATTTTATTATTAGTTACTATGTTGTTGTTTTCATTCAATCCATTCTCATCCACCCAACTAAACAAGAAATTACGGGATGACCACGAACCAAACACATACTGGCAGCACTCTTAACGTTGTTCTCTTCTTTGAGGCGTCCTTTAGAAGAACCATTCCCCGGAGTGTCGAGGCGTCCTTTAGAAGAACCATTCCCCGGGGTGTCATGTACTTGTTTTGTTTTCAGTAGTAGGATCAGATATAGACACGTGGTGTAGCTATCTTTTTTTTTTCCTGACTATAGTCTTCCAGGACTATAGACTTGTATGTTTTCCTGCTATATCAAGAGAAACGTCGCACTATCTTGTGCGGGTTGTTTCGGAAAAAAAAAATCATGTTTGAAAACAAGAATTGCACTGGAGAGCAGAATTAACATCTCTACTGAACTCATCGATCGTGACAAAAGTTGTAAACAATCGTGGGATTTCAAGCTGCTGTACATCTCTGTAGCGGAATATACAAATTACAAACATTCACATTCACAAGGAACCCATCATCCAGCAACAAGCAGCAGCATATTACAGGACACGAAACTGATGTTTTTGTTTCGGGATTGAAAATGCATGGTTGACAACCTGGTTAGATCATCAATGCAAGTCTGCCAATCAATTGACGTTATATTTTCCCATCTGCCAGACTCATATTTAGGGCCATGATAGATCGACCTCTCAATTTTAGCAGTAGAAATCGTGGTTATATATACACGCAGAAACAACACCGACAAGTTGCAATCGAAAAACTAACTGATTGAGGGCAAGGCAGGTGGAGTGTAGCCAAGACCAGAATCCCCGCCAAAGGAACCAGGTTCAACATGTCTAACCTGGCCGTGCTGACGGATATGGCGAAGGAGCCTAGCCAGAAAAGCATTGTTGCAGATTGTAGAACTATCACAGACAAGTGCGACATGACGGCGTGCCCTTGTGATGGCCACATTCATGCGCCTGTTGTCGCCAAGGAATCCTACAGCTCCCAAAGTGTTTGAACGAACCTAACAGGATTGAATAGAAATATCTTAGAGCCTTCATAGAAGTATTAAAGTTGGGTTAAGAATGACCTGCAACTTTTATTGACATGAGATTATATGGTTCAACACGGCATTTGAAGTACCACGGTCACCTTACAGCAAACCAAGAAGGACTACCCTATAAAGACAGCAAAGGAAGTGTGTACCATTGATATGACCACGGCATCTGCCTCCCTCCCTTGGAAGCTATCTATAGTTGAAACCTCAACACCAGAAGCCTCTGGATAATCTTCTAGCCTGTCTCTTAATAGTTGTACTTGCGCAATGTAAGGTGACTGGACGGCAATCGCGGTTGGAGAGACACCTGCACAAATTGTTTTCAGCAGTCCATTCATCAATAATCTGTGCAGCATTAGGAATAAAACAACTACGGGCAAATAAAAAATTAGGATACAAAGTGTGCTGCAAGTTGAACACAAAATCTAAGTGTGGTGTAATTAATTAAAGGAAAACAGGCACATACCACATTGTACAAGGTTCAAAACATGCTGTGAAACTACATCTGCCTCGCCATTGTTATAAAAAGATCCTGTACCAGCAGGGTCTAAATGCTCCTCACAGTCAATATTCAAACTTCCGTACGGCATACGAGTGTCAAGTAAAAGAAAGGCACACCGAGTTATCCAAGTTTCCTGAAAGACGGTAATTTTAATCCATTATCAATATGATGCATACATTAATCAACCATAAAATATAATCAATCTTTTAAAACAAATGCAATTGTTTCTGGATAACAATTCGGACCTCCACACCTTTAATAGATGCATTTGTACCTACCTATTGCAATGGATCTCAAATACATAAAACTTAAGTTATAAGGTTAAAAATGCCAAAATAATCATCCCTGAATACAAAAAACTGCATACATGATTTGCATCAAATAAATCAGCCTCTGCATATACATTCATAGAGGTTGTGTTCCTGTACCAAATTATTCCTACAAACAACACATATGTATACGTAGATCCAGAGAGGAAACAACATTTGAGAGACTCCGTTATAAAGCAAGCCATGACCAACATCCATTTTAGTATAATTATTATGACCTAGAACATTTCGTAGTTACAGCCATGCAAAATTGTAATCAACATATGTCTCATATATCATCTCTTAGCTTCCATTTGGCAAGACTTATTTACACAAAAGGGGATTAAGCTCCAATTATATTGAAAGCAGTTCACATTATGTTGAATTCAAAACGGAGGAAGTCTTAGTATTGCCTACACTTTAAGTCATATAGCAACAGAAAATCTCCATACAATTTATACCCTTCATCTTCATGCAAACTTAATTGTGGTTCATGAAAATAAAATTGAAGTATGCTCATGAACAAGGGCATCACACAAACCATGTTCATTTAGGCATGAAATCAACATGAAAAATTATGTAAAAATGGAACCAAACCCCAATTTAAACTATCAACAAGACCAGATACATTTTATGTAGAATAAAAAAATGAAATCCCTAAGAAACTAATATTAAAACTCAAAAGGCATTGAAAATAAAAGGGCATTTCATCTTCATGCTTTTCGGCAACTGGCATGAGAAAAACTACCCCCTGCAAAATTCTGATAGGTTTATGGAAACAGGAACAGAGAGCATCAGTACCTTGATAAATGGGTAATCAGCAAGAAGATGAGAAGCAACGGATGGGGAGGATTTGAGAAAACCATCATACATCTCGTTAGATGCCCAACTGGCAATTGAATCATGCATTCTGTATTGTGTTGTTAATTTCGTTGTCAGTAGTTCATTATGCAACGATGAAGCTCTTTCGAGTAAAGACATTGCTAGTCCACCTTGCATAGCCTCTCTTGATAAAACAACAGGTGCAAGCTGCCGTTGATCACCAGCAAGAATGCATCTTTTTCCTTGTAAGATAGGGATCCAGCATGAGGGTTCGATTGCTTGTCCTGCTTCATCAATAATTACTAAGTCAAAGCAACCAATCCTCCTCACAAGTGGGTCAGCTGCCCCAATATTAGTTGATAGGACAACATCAGCATTTGAAAGGACCTCTCTGATTATTTCCTTTTCCTTCTTTTTAAAGTTCTTCCCAAGCTGCTTCAACAGTTGACGTATACCTGCGGCTAATGTATCATCCTGTATGCAATGCTTCAAGTCCTTTCTCAAGTCGGATTTTTTCCTCTCGAACTCTTCTGTGAACTTCTGAAGTCTTCTGTTCACAAGCTCTCCCAAGGACCTTGAAGCAACAGATGGAGATATCCTAGCAGGATTTCCAACTCGTACTGTGTCCAGTCCAGTATCTGACAACTTCTCCACCATGTTATCAACTGCTGCATTGCTTGGAGCAGTTACGAGAACGCGTTCACCCTTTCGGACAGCACATGCAATGAGATAACTAAGCAAACCAGTCTTGCCCGTGCCAGGAGGTCCTTGGATTATTAGGACAGGCCTTTTGTTGTTCAAGCCTAGTGTGATAGCTTTTAACTGGGAGGCATCAAAGTCATATTTGTTCTTTTTCAATAGCTCATCATCATGTATTGTTGATTCTCCCCAATCAGCCAGATTATTCTGCTCCATCATCATCATGTCTTCCTTGTCCCCAAACAGAGTGGCTACTACTCCAATGGAAGAATTCTTTTTCTGTAAACCTTTCCTTTGAAGAAGCATCAGTGCTTCACAATTTCGCTGCCAAATCATACACAAACCAATAGGCTAAACGTTCAAGCTTTGTTCATCCTTTTAGTAAAACTTGAAACAAAATCAACATATTTTCAACCTTGTAGGAAAGAATGAAATAATCTGTGATCACAGAACACCTAACATTAGCCAGTCCAGTTTTCAACAAAAAAGTCCTGTCCTGATCACTTCTTCCATGCAAATATTTATGTTAGAAGCCAGTGTTTAGTTTCATCAGATTATGCAAATTTCAAATTAAATTAAAAAATCCATAGTTTTCTACTCAGAAACTAGACCTAGCCCCAATTGCTAATAGACAATCATTTGTAACAAAATTCATTATACCACACCAACGTTAGCATGACACTCGCACAAGAAAATAAATACTGGATTGACACAAACAAAATTTAATTCAGACACAGCGGTAACCACTTACTTTTGGGGATACTGATTTTAATTTTTAAAACAGCAAGATCAGTAATAAACTAATTTATTTTTACATCTCAATTGTCTTCATACCTAGCATTCCTACATAACATATTTAGGTTTGATTTATCATATGCAGAAAGTTCGGAACTTTAAGAATCCTTACCACTCCTTTTATAAACATGTAAGTTAGGTACCTAGGTTGCATATCATATACATATGATATATACATATGTATATGATATGTTGCATACATATGGCTCAAATTTTCGAAAGGGTAATGTTGCATAGTATCAAGTATTAACAATTAAATGGTTTTGTTAGGCTAGGTGCCTAGGTGCCTAAATTGCATTACCTCTTGAAAAAAGATTACTAACAATTAAATGGTATTGTATGGGGAAGAAATTACTTTTAGCCTTTTAGGTCCAAACAGACTGATACTTCTGTGACATGGCTCAGAATGCTAACACCCATCTCATGCATCTAAAGGAAGGGATGCATGGGACTAGGGGTTACATCAACTAAATTGCATTACCTCATATGTAAGTGCGTCAGCCAATGCCTGAATCCTGTCAATCCGCACATTTTTCCCAAAAAGCTTGGAGAACGTAGGATCACCACGGCGGGATTTCAGTGTCACGGTAATGCTGCAACCATCCTCACCAAGATTATATATAAAGCCTTGCATGCAAGATGTGGTAATTTCCCCCCGGTTATCACATGTCCTGATACAAACCATATCCCCAGGAGAGAGTGTGGTTGGAGGCAATCTATGGTTATCTTTCACTCTAAATAGGACCAGATGCTGGCCATCCAACCCTGCACAAAACAAGATTTAAAACAAAGTAATAAATAGGAGAAACTTTAGTTCGTATAGCAAAATCGAGTATCAAACCTCAAGTTAGTCTTATCTGCATATGCATATTTGCATGCATAAATATAAGCAGCCATATCTTACTACGGTACTAACCAAAAAGAAGCAGATAAAAATCACTATCCTGGCAGCACATATTTAGAATTACTAACCAACGAACAATATAAAAAGAGTATAATGCACTGACCAGTTGAACTGCTGATAACATTCAAATTGCAAATGGTATCGCACTGCTCTTGCTGTGACTGCCCATGAGTGACTAAGTACTCTACTGGTTTGAGTGGCTTCTTTGAGTTCCCATCCATCACAGGGGTGGCATTCAGTTCTTCTTGTGTAAACTCCAGCTCCGCATCTCGTTCTATATGTAGAAGGTCTGACATTTTCTTGACAAAGTCTTCAATTTTGGTCTGCATCAACCTTGTCTTATCAAGACTTATGCCAAGAGTACTGTGCGTAGTAGGAGCTTTAGGTTTGCGGGCAGCTGCTCGATGCTGAGCTGAGTTAGCCAATTCTTTCAGAAGCATCCAAGATTGAGTGGTGCGCCAATCAGAAATAAGACCCTGGTTCTGTTGTTTCAACAGAACATCACGGAGTTCCCTTTGAAAGTGGTCAAAGAGGGTAGGATAGTGAGTAGAGGCCTTGAGGCAGAGCGCCTCCTGTCCCTTGGGCATGGGAATTGCTGATAGATAAGGCTGTGCAAGCATCACAAATCCGAGGTTGTCTTCAGATGATCCACCATCCAGTAAGAATGTTGCTCCATCGTTCTGCATTTCTGTGGAAGCATATTTTATAGCCATTGAGTGCATACCCTGCTTTAGCCATTGTACCACGCACCGGCCCAACTCCTTCTTCCCAATGGGGTCGCCACTCTCATAAAGAGTATTTACCCTAATGGACACTTCCTCCGCAGATGGAACACACTCCCCTTCATCTTTTGCTGTCTCCTTCCTCTTTCTCCCCCTCCTCCTCCTCCTTCCTTCCTTTCTTGTACCGTTATCAGTGATGCCATGAGGGAGAGAAGAACGGGAATCAGCCGGAAGTAATGTTTGTTCTCTAGGTCCTGCAGATGAAACTAACAGGAGATGACTTTGCTGTGAACAAGTGTTAGGAGCTGAACTAGAGCTGCAGGGAAAAGATGGGAATGGAAGCAACTTCAGCTCTCTCCTCCTTAGGTGCAGTGCAGTGGCACGAGAAGAAAAGAACCTGAAAGACAGAACATGAGAAGACATGCTCAGCCCAGGAAAGCTAGATATGGAGGCGAGAGGAAGACGAGAAGAAATCACTACCAGTAAGTGAACTTAAAAGGAAAATATTGACAGATACAGCTACATGGGCATATGAGCTTAGGACTCAGGATTTCTCACTGATATTTTGTAAGCTTGATAGCCATGCTGGTGACTTGCAGAGTTGTGGTGAAGGCAAATGCTACGTTACCTTCAATCCATACATATACTAGCACTGGTGTTTACCACTTCCGTAGCTGTGCAGTCTCTCTGTGTTGTACACGTTTTCTCCAGCTACACCTTGCTCCATAGTCTCTGAAGCTCCTCACAGTTCAGTTCTAACCCACCAATTGCCATGCCCTTTTTGATTTTTCACTTATCCCCATCCATTCCATTCCAATGGAAACACCACCACCACATGTTAGCAGGCGACACACATCCTTTCTATATGTGTTGCGTTAAGAATCACATAAAATTCCAGGGTTAATTGGATCCATGCTACTGCAATTTTGCCAAATTAAAAAAATATCACTGCTATTCATCATATCGGCTACGTGCCACTGGAAATTTCTAAAATTGGAACCATGCTACTCCAGTCACTTTTTTCATCTCATCTCTCACGCCGTCTCCGTTCACATCCTTATCCCCCTCCTCTCCACGGCCACGGGTGGCTTCGGCAACCGTGGCCTTGTCGTCGTTCGCCAGCGCGAGCTCGCCGAGGTAGTCGGCCATGGCGACCTGCGTGGCTGCGTGTCCGGTTCGCCGTGGAGCAGCCTTGTGAGGAGCGGCTGCAGCCTATAGCCTGCCGTTGTCGGCCATCTGCTTGATGTTGGAGTCGAAGCGGTCGAGGTTGCGGAGCTGCGGCGGGAGCCACGACAGGCTGACCCGGCTTTGCGGCGAGCACGTCACCCCCTGCCACGACCCAAGAGCACGGCGTCGCGGCGGTGGGGTCCCACGACGGCAGCACTGGCGACGGCGCCGCCGCCGGCAGCAGCGGCAGCAATGCCTTCCCGTCCGCGGCCGGCCGCACCGCCACCCCGGCGACCTCCAAGAACCGGCCGCCCCGGTGCGCCATTACCCCCAACAATCAAGAAACCACAAAAAAACCAGACCAAAAAGAACAAATCTCCCCCTAATCTACAGCTCACGACATGAGAGAAGCTTGCTTGCTAGTGGAAGAGCATATACTAGTGCGTGAGAAAGCCGCAAGGAGAAACTTTGAGCTGGAGTTGCTTAAGCCGCACCCCAATCGCATATGGAGCTAGGCGAAGAGATCGATCGATTTGGTCTTATCTGCGTGTCTCGGGGTTGGAGGAGTATTTAATGGAGCCTATGAACCGGCGTGGCACCTCCCTCCTCGTCGCTGGCGCGGAGGCGTCCGCGCCTGCCGCTCTCCCACCTCGCTTCCGCGTGCGTGTCCGACGACTCCGCCACGAACCACGCCAGGCCCGGCCGCAACCGCTCCGGCCTGTCCTCCGCTCCGGCCGCGTGAATGCCTGGGGGCTGGAGGGGATGAGGATGGCAACGGAGACGGCGTGAGAGATGAGACTGAAAAAGTGTTAGAAGCAGCATTTTTTTAATTCGGTAAAGTTGCAGCGGCATGGATCCAATTAACCTTTTTAAAAATACAAAACTTTCTTCCTCCATCTGTACATGTAACCGACATCCGTTTAAAACTGGCCTATCCATGTACTGAAGTTTCTTCCTCTTCAGAACATCAGTGTCGCGGCATCTTGATTGCCATGTGTAGCAGCTCCTAAGCTAACAATAAAGCCATTCAAGACCATCGCAAGCCAAGAACCACTATTGAGAAAGGACTCTGATATTTATATGAAAAAAGTACTAGACTAACGAGTGGTGCTAAATATAACGGCAAGGCCAAGACTAAGGATTATTCACAGATACCCTGCAAACATGGTGGCCACGTCAGTCTCTTAGATTGTGCAGTTGTGGAGACGATGATGCTACGTTGCCTGCCAACCACACACATGAATACGGGTGTTTTCCATCTCTGATTTTTTTTCTCATCCTTGAGGATCCAGTGGGTACCTTAGTTGCATAAATTACCTCCAGCGGGTCCTACTCTATCTCCTCTCAGCGTCATCTCAGGGCCTCATAAGAGCGAGGACTGAATCTTGTCGCGATTCTGCTCTAAATTCCTCATCAAACCTTTAGGCAGCAGTACTGCCACATGTTATCTTTTTCAGGCATGCCAATATAGCCCATTGCATTTGACGAGAAAAATAGGAATCAAATTTTCAAATCCCAACTCGGCGTACAACCTCTAAGGCAGCTAGCGGCCAACGGCACTCCATCTTCATTGCCCGCCGCCATGCCAAATCTTGGCAGAGCAAGAAGGAAGCTCAGTGTCTCCGTGGCCCCGCCTCTACCCTGATAGCGCAATCCTCGATGAATGACAATATGACACAACAACACCAGACTCCGGCAGCTGCAGGGCGTAGGCATTTCGTCGAACAGGTGTGCTGCGGGGTGAGTGAAGGCACCAACGCAGCACATGGAAGGGGAGGGTTGCTGGAGAGCGTAGGATGTCGAGGGGCGTAAAAGAAGTGGAGCTGTGGGTATGGCGAAGCTGCCGGATTTGGTGAAGACAAGCGGCGGCTAGGCACTGCCGCGGCAGGAGGAGAATTTGGGATTTCTGTCTCTTCCTCAAGTCTGACGCTATGGACGCATTGGTAGGTGTGATGTGGGCTTTCTTTCTGTATGGTCGATGTTCGCCACATACCAGTTCACTGCTCCTTCCATTTCTGTTTTATATTATACTAGTATGGTGCCCGTGCGTTGCAACGGGGCAAGAAAAATATATGCACACCTTAATATAGCACACAATGATTATATCACCTGATCATATCTTTATCAGATGAACTATCGGCCTTCGGAATATATTATACGACAAACATATTTTTTATTTGCATCGTGACGTGCATAACATATTATGGCGGCTTCATCAAAGCGTCATCGATGTGACCTAGTTGGACCGTAAAACTCAGCTATGCACATAGGCATAATAAGTCGTTTGCTTGCTGCCTTTCTCAGCCATTAGTCCGTAGCAGAGAAGACCAGCAGGGCAGGGGCGACGGTTGCGCAGCCTAGGCGTTAGGGTCGGCGGCGGCGGCACAGCTCGCTTCTAGGGAAGACCACGAGCAGGAGTGTTTAGCAGAGGAGGAGACATGTCGTCCAGGGAGCAGAGGAGATTGCGACGGTGAGAAGCAGCAGCGAGGAGGCGAATAGCACCGCGGCGGCGTATCTCCTCGAGTGTGAGAGAAAAAGGAGCTGGCGGTGACGTCTGGATCGATCTGTAACCCTAAATCCCCTTCTATTGCTGCCGCTGGACCCATGTGCCTGAGCCAGCGCGATTGGATTTCGCGGCCGCGCCATCACCTCCAATTTTCACAGCAACCCCATCGCGAAGTCGCCGCCTAGTCGCGCCCTGGCCCATCTCACCTAGACCGCCTATGACCATCCTTGACCGTTTAGCGGCTCTCCTGCCTAGCCAAGAGAATAACCCCTAAACGAGACGGGTTGATGGAAACTAGCGCCTAATCGCCATCTAAGCGGCCTGGACGGCTGTCCAGGCAAAAACTGACCATTATATCAAAATGGGTTGAACAACCCATGGATACTATTCCATACTACACAATAGCCTCATTGTTCCGTAGACTAGCTCAATGGGCAACGATGCTCTCAACCTCGCTGGCCTGCTCACCTTCCTTGTCCTCTAATTCGTCTGCTTCATCGACCATAACGTATCATAGGAATATACTCGTCCATGCGTGAAGAATTATGACACTTTCGCTGGGTAAAAAGTTAACCAAATTAGACATACATTATTATTTCACCCATCAACCAATGGAATCTGTACACGATCCCTATCACATATCTCCCCTATAAATATATTGCCAATGTCATAAATCACCACCAATTCACGACAAACAGGACATTGCCTTTTTCTTTCCTGTTCACTTCCTTTTGAAAGCATCATAAAAAATCATGATATATATATGCGTAGGACAGATTATATTTTAAAACGAAAATTATCTCCAGAGATTATGAATGAATGCTACAATTTTAAATCGACGGATAGAGACTGAATTTACATGATCAAATACAATCCATTAAAGACATGTATCAAACATCTGTCAATTTTTGCCGCATAATTTGCACCATCAATCTTTCTTTCTCAGATACCACGCAATTTGCACCATCAATCTTTCTTTCTCAGATACCACGCAAACCACTTGTGTTAGCATGCTTGTCTTGAAGAAGACCAAGGCTGGCAGCCGACCAATGTAAGTGGTGCTATGAGGCAGATGGATGATGGCAAGGTAACAAGTTCACAAGCTAATGGTAGAGAACTGAAACCCTGTTTACAAACATCCATTGCATAAGACAATATTAATGTCATAATATAGTAACAATATTTTTTGTGAACATGGCTTAGAAAATGAAAAGAATTTGAAATTGTTATTAACAGCCTTCGAAAAGCTTTCTGGCCTAAAGATAAATTTTTCCAAAAGTGAATTATTTTGTTTTGGTCATGCACAAGAATGTCAGGAACAATATTCCAATATTTTTGGTTGTAGGCTAGGAGTTTTTCCTGTCAGATATCTTGGAATTCCTATGCATTTTAGGAAATTAAGTAATAAAGACTGGAAAACAATTGAGCAAAGAATTGAAAAAAAACTTAGCAGTTGGAAAGGTAAACATATGTCAGTTGGAGAGAGATTGGTTTTGATTAATTCGGTGCTTTCAAGTCTAGTTATGTTTATGATATCTTTTTTTAGATCCCAAAACGAGTTCTTAAAAAAATTGATTATTATAGATCTTGCTTCTTTTGGCAAGGTGATGATCATAAAAAGAAGTATAGACTTGCAAGATGGGATATTATTTGTTAACCAAAAGATCAGGGTGGGCTTGTAATTCAGAATTTAGAAATACAAAACCAATGTTTATTGAGTAAATGGTTGTTTAAATTGATAAATGAGCAAGGTGTTTGGCAAGACTTATTGAAAAGAAAATACCTTAATAATCAAACAATAAATCAAGTTCAGAAGAAACATGGGGATTTTTATTTTTGGTCAGGTCTCATGAAAGTTAAGAATACTTTCTTAAATCTGGGTTCCTGGACTGTTAATAATGGTGAGCAAGTCAGATTTTGGGAGGATAAATGGCTAGGAAATTACTCCTTTAAGGATAGATACCTGTCTCTGTATTCAATAGTTCGAAGGAGAAACTTTTCGATTGCTTATGTCATGAGTACTGTTCCACTAAATGTTTCTGTTAGGAGAGCTTTAGTTGGTCAGAGGAAAGTAATATATTCCGATGGAATCTTCATCAAAATGGTCAATTCTATGCTCGTTCTATGTATCTAGCTTTAATCAACAATGGTTACATTGAGAGGAATAAGATCATTTAGAAACTTAAGATGCCTCTCAAGATTAAAGTTTTTATGTGGTACTTATTTAAAGGGGTTGTTTTAACAAAAGATAATTTGACTAGGAAAAATTGGAATGGTAGTTTGAGATGTTGTTTCTGTATAAAAGATGAGACTATTCAACATTTATTTTTGGAATGCCATTATGCAAAGTTTCTATGGAGAGCTTTACAAATTTTTTTTGGTTTATATCCTCCACACAATATTTCCATATCTTTGGGAATTGGCTTGGCTCGTGGGTATTGATAAAGGAACCAAAAAACTCATTCTTGTAGGAGCATCCGCTATATGTTAGGCTCTATGGTTGAGTAGAAATGATATGGTTTTTGACAAATCAGCATCTGTATCTTATATGCAGGTCCTTTTCAGGGCAACGTGCTGGCTCCGGTCTTGGGCTCAACTATAAAGGTGTGATGAGGACATCAAACTAATAAAATCTGCATGTCGACTACTTGAGACAACAGTTATGCAGCTTTTGGCCAACTTTGGTTGGAGGTTCACCAATAGGATTCAATAATCAATGGGTCTTTGTTTTGTGTGCTTATTTATTAGCTTGTGTTTCCTTTAGCCTTACTTGTATGTGTTTTTTAAGACTTTTTTGTGTGCTAGTTTGTGTGAATTTGTGTAATAATTGGCTGTAGCTACTTGAGCAAAGGCCGGGATTTTATTCCATTATCTAAAAAAGAGAAACACAATTAATGCTATCTCAATGTGAAATGGATATTTGCAGAACAATCTAATTCCAACTGATGGTATTTATAGTCATGCAATGCAGTCTGAAAATTACTATGTAGGCAGAGTTAGTACCTAATTCCAACACAATTTCCTTGTGCTTGATTAAAGAAAGTAAACAAGATTCACTTAGCATAGTGCCATAGTAACATGAAATGCAAATCGCAATTCATCTGCAATCCAATCATCAGACAGAGCACTTTATCACCCTAAATGGGATCACTGAAATTTTCATGAATGCAAACTAAAAGTAAAAAGTAAAAACGCATACATGTAATGGTACATATGGTCGATTCCAGTATCACATCGAAAGTAATTTACTGCTGTCCAATAAAAAAACACGAAATGTTACATATAACGTATAATAAGAATAATTACAAAAAGAAGGATCGTAAGCAAGCATCAGATTGGTTAATTAGTAACATAATATACCTTGACTATTTTGTGAGAACCTCACTATACACAATATTTTTTTTGTGTATGTTGCAGTCTGTTTAGACAGTTCCTTACTTTTGTTCTCATTGTCTGTGTAGGAAAGGTTCAGGAAAAAAAATACAGAAAAAATATTGCTTTTGTCTAGGAAAGGGTCAGAAAAAAAACAGAATACATATTGCTATTGGCATTTGAATTTTAGTTCTAAATCCATGCACACAACAAAGGAAATTTTTTTTGACCAAACGAGGCATTCAACAGCTGCAAACAATGTTAAGAAATTGGCTCTCAAAAACTGCATGGTTATGTAATCAATACTCATTCAGCTGCATGATTGTCTAGCCTCAAGTGCATTTTTGCCTCCACTTTTAGCCCCCCAAAAAAACCTAAAGGCATTTCATCGAGCACTATGGGAGCAATGGGACGAAGCAATGTACCTGTGGTGAGTGTTGGGCGATGCTGTCAATGTTTTGCCGGCCTAACCGACCCTGCCTCGACGTGGTGGGATGCGAGATCCAGAGGCGTTTGCGGCGGGTAGCTGATGTTGGCACCAGCGTTGCCCTGCAGTAGCTTAGATTGTCAGAATTAGTTAGTATTTCTGAGAATCATAAAGAAGCAATTTTCATACAAGTAAATAAACATGGACAGATGCATAGAGCATGTGTCATGTAAAAGTCAATACTGAAACACATTATCCAAATAGCCATATTATGATGAGAATTTATATAAAATGGATAACAAAACAAAGTTGTAATATTCCAGTCAAAGATCTGGCATTACAAAGGGGTCATCACTGAGTTAAGTACTTCCTCTGTTTCACAATGTAAGACTTTCTAGCATTGCTCACATTCATTTAGATGTTAATGAATCTAGACATATGTATGTGTTTAGATTCATTAACATCTATATGTATGTGGGTAATGCTAAAAAGTCTTACATTATGAAACGCTCACATTCATTTAGATGTTAATGAATCTAGACATATGTATGTGTTTAGATTCATTAACATCTATATGTATGTGGGTAATGCTAAAAAGTCTTAATTATGAAACGGAGGGAGTATAAAACAATTTATCTATAACCAATCAAGGAAAGGAATTCTTATATTTTTATCCAATTTTATTAACCAGAGGTTAGCTCACAGGATGTTGAATGATGGGCCAGCTAACAATGAACTCCCCGATGTCCTCTTTTGACCCGTAATACAAGAAATTATTAAAATGCACAAAACTAAACTAAGCTACAACACATGCATTTTTTTAAAGTTTCCCATGGCAATGATCATTGATCAACCCATTATTTTTTTTTTCTGAACGACACTATTCACTGATCTAATAAACCAATTGACAGAGGGGTACCCAGTCACGTTGACAGAGGGGACGGATCAAAGTAATTGAATATTAAAGGAAATTGAATATTTAACAGGTAAAATATAAGTTATGCTGAGCTCAGCAGCATGGTGTATAGGCAAATTAGTATAGACAATAATTCACATTAGCATCAGTGAGCAGCAATCTGAAAACTTAACATGCCTCAGAGGTAGCAACACCTACTGGGCATGCATTTTTAATCTGACATTCTAATAGCAATATATATCATCATGACCTTTCTGGAATAACTTATAACTTCTATTTGAACCATCATTCAGAGTATCTTAAGAGCATGACCAACAGCCACCCAAAATTCAATCCCCTAATTGTACACGTTTCTCTGAAAGTTATGAAAGTAGAAGGCCTGACCATCTACCATGTAAAGAGTCATTTACAGGTAGCACTTTATATACAATTATTGTTTTTACTGGAAAATCAACCTTCCTTTTATGTTTTCATTTATGCTCACAATTTCCCTGTCCTCATTGTGCAGAAGTATCGCCTCGCAAAATATCTTCCAGAGACTAAGGAAGGTAAATTGAGAAAATAGTTGCTAAGTATTTGATACTTCATTATGAAAAGAGATGTTTGTCTGATTTTCTGGTGTCATTATAACTTCTGATGCATGCATTCTACTACCATTCCTTAGGAACTTACAAGTGGCAGAAGCTCTGCGAATGCAAATTGAGGTTCATAAGCAGCTTCATGAACAGTTAGAGGTGCGTACCAGAAATTTTCTGATGTTGAAGTAGTATCACTGTTCATCTGCCATCACTATAGTGGATTTGGTCAAAATCAAATACTATGCTGCAAGCGTTCAGTAAAGAAATTTTCAGTTAAATCAGTGAGTAACACGAAGAATTGTGTTCCACATCCCTAACATGGCTGAATAAACACAGAGACGAGAGATGAATAAACACAGTATAATACCATTGATTTAAATTGCTCCCAGGATCCTCCCGCAAAATACAAATAATCTCGGCTCAGGTATGGGGTTGATTGTGGCGGTTAGTGAAACCGGCGGCCGTCGATCTCCGACGGGCAGGGGGCAACGGGTGGATGGCCGGCGAGGTTGGAAGGGGATAGTGAGGGGAGGGATGAGGGCGGATGGCCGGAGAGGTTCGAAGGAAATGGTGAGGGGAGGGATGAGAACGCGCAGCGCTTAGGGGAATCGCAGGGCGGCGAGGTTGGAAGGGGAGGCGGCCACCGATGGTGAAGGGAGGGATGGGGGCGCAAGTTAGGGGATGCACGGAGGGCGGTGCGATATCGTTGCAATGGGCGGAGGGGCAGCGCGGAGGAGATCGTTGTCGGTGGCGGCGTGGATCGGCGCGACGGGCGGAGGCGCGCGAGCAGAGGAGGCGGCGGCGAAGGGAGCGGGGAGAGCGGTTGGGAAGAGGGGCGTGATGGAGGGAGCCGAAAGGGGAGAGGACACACACACATGCGAGGATGGAGAGGGGAGAGGGGAGAGGGGAGAGGGTGCGCGCGTGCGGTGCGAGGGATCGCGGAGAGATTGGGCGTCTGCGAGCGTTGATTTTGCAGGAGGATCCTTCAAGCAATCTTAACCTTTGGTTTATTTTTAAATAGTAAGGTCAAACTTCTTTAAATATAACTAAATTTATAGAAAAATATATTAATATTTTCAACACAAATGTTAGGTTTAATAAAACTAATTTAATATTTTAGATATTGTTAAATTTTTCTATAAACTCTATCAAACTTAACAAAATTTGATTAGAAAAAATTCAAACCAGTTATAATATGAAACGGAGGGAGTAGATATTACTATCGTGCGCTTGGGTAACGGCAGATAGCACAACAATGAAAAAACTCTCGGACAAACCAAATAAATGAAATGATCACGTGCATGTTCTATCAAGGAGACCATGACAATTAATATATATATATATATATATATATATATATATATATATATATATATATATATATATATATATATTCGGAATTTATAGTTTCATTTGTTGAGACTAGAAAAATTGCTCATGCGTTGCAACGGGAAGAAAAGACGAGAAAATTAAGGAAAAGTTGAGAAATATTTATATTATGTAATTAATTAATTGAAATACAAAATTTTTGGAATATTTGGGTATTTTTTAAGTAGGTAGGTGTATAATTAAATTAATTTATAAGTAAAATAAGTGTGGGAAATAAAATGATATGGTTAGATTAAATTTTTATTAATTTTTCATAGCTTAATTGCTAATTCCGATAATACAAACCTTATTTCAGTATTTATTTAAACAAAAATCTAAATAAAAATCTTCATTTCTCTCTGGGTCACTATTAGCCATTTTCTTTCTCAGCCCGCAAAGGAAGTCTAATGAACGTCCCTCAACTCCTCCTCTCACTGTCGTTTGGGCCCAACCGAAAGTCTAACGTGCATTATGTTGGACCCGCCAGCTTGCGTGCGACCCATCAAATGTGCGCGGCCCAGCAACGATGCAGCCCAACAATGGAGGCTGGCCCAATGCGGGATTGATCTGAGCCATTCGTTTTGATGGACGGCTCAGATCGGTTCCAAAATCAATCAAAACCGTTGGTTGCAAAAAAACCCTAACCCTAATTCACTCTTCTCCTCCCCACCACCGTCAGCCGCCTGATGTGACCATGGCTACCACAGATGCAACCATTGCTCACGTCATGGATGAACAAGAAGATATCAAGATCAAGTCCTCCAAGTGCTGGAATCCGATTCGGCCACCTACTACACTGCTGACTTCAAACGGCTGCCGAATCTGCATACGACCTCCGTTTTCGGCCCGTGAGTACTTGATGGAAAGCTCTTGGAGTCCTCTTTCCAATGGATCCAGCCTCATTGCGAAATTCCATCTTATTAAGCCGCAATTGAAGCAACAAGGTGCTGCGTCACCTATAATGGGCCTATGGGCTTGTAACTTCGTCTGGGACCCTGGCCCAGGTGGGGCCCATGTGGGGTGCGCCCAGCCAGGTGGAGCACGACCCTAGGCACCCCTAGGTCGTCCTCCCACCCCTATTTATATAGTTAGGTACCCCTTCAGGGTTTCTTGGGTTTTTGTTAGATTAAAGTTTAGCCATTGCTACTTGCTTGCAGCGCGCGTGTCGGCTAGACCGTCCGTCTGCTTGTTCTTCGGAACCCCAACTTATCATTTGTATTAAATTCCTATTTGCAATATCAGATTGCTTTTATCTTGTTCTTGCTTGTTTCTTCGATTTGCTTGCAGGAATAGGGTTGATCTGCACCGGCAAGATCAGCAACCCACGGAGAGGTGTATCGATCGCTAAGGCGCAACACAACGTCTCGTACGGTTGTAGTCGGATCGTCAACGTTTCTCCCAAATCGTAGTTATCACAACTCACCGAAAGATCGGGCCAACAACAGCCTTGAGTGTCGAGAGGAACTCAGGGTTCATCAGGTGGTCAAGGTGTATCGATCGCTAAGGCGCAACACAACGTCTCGTACGGTTGTAGTCGGATCGTCAACGTTTCTCCCAAATCGTAGTTATCACAACTCACCGAAAGATTGGGCCAACAACAGCCTTGAGTGTCGAGAGGAACTCAGGGTTCATCAGGTGGTATCAGAGCTTTCGTTGCTCGGTGAGTTTTTTATCTTCCTATAACCAGAAAATAGCCATACAAAAAAAATTGTATCATTTACCTAGCCATATTGTGCCATTGCATTGTTCTTTTCAGTCTTTGCTTTGTTGAATTTTGTGTTGCATCGTCACGTCGTGTTGCTGGTCTTAGCGTCTAGTTCGTTTAGAGTTTCGAGTTCTGGTCACGTTTTGTACCACAGTCGTCGCTGCCACCGTGTCTCTGTTGTTGTCGGGACCTACGAAAACGGAATCGGCTCGCTGCCAAGGTTCTATTTTTGTAGTTTTCAGAAGTTTCTGTCGGTTAGTTTTGGAGTTCTTGAGTTGCATCTAGAGTTTGCCGATCCTTGTGTGTGTTTGTTTTGGCCGTGCCTGTGTCGTGCACGAGAGGAGGAAGGTAAATTACCATATCTGATTTTGGAAGTAGTCAAGTTTGTTTTGGAAAGATATAGTAGATTGGATTGGTTAAAAAATCAGTTTCCTTTTTATCCCATACACCAAATTCGGCTGCCATCCACTCCACCTCCTGGCCGAGTCCCACTCGCCCCTTTGGCCGAGTCCGACTCCCTCCCTCTCTTCCACGGTTCCGAGTTGTGTCAAACACCTTGGCGAATTTTTGTTTGGTGTCGGTTTCGAGATCTGTTTGGAAAAACGGAACCGGCATAAATTCAGCATTCCATTTTTTTGTATAATTTTAATTTTGGGTTTAGACTTTTACATTTGAGTCCCTGTAAATTTTATATTTATGTTTGAGTCCCTGTAATCTTACATTAAGGTCCTTGAGTCAGTTTTTGTTAAAAAAAATCAAGAAAAAAGTGAGAAAAAAAAGGCAGAAAGGTGCAAAAAAAAAAAGAAAAAAAAAAGCCGCACAAAAAAAAACAGAAAAGAAAAGGAAAGAAAAAAAAAGAAAAGAAGAAAGAAGAAAGAAAGAAAAGAGAAAATACTGTTATGTTTGAGCTGAACTTCATATATCAGAGTTGTGCATGAGTTGTTCCTAGTGCTATCTTGTGGTATCGTTTGTGTCTAGGCTCGCGTCTCTAGTACGTTCTAGCCTAGGACCAGCACGGTACTCGACTTTGAACAATTATTCAACTTTGCATTATCTGATTTGAGCATTTGCTATTCCTTTGCTACATATTTAAGCCTACCCAGAGCTCCACATATTTGAATACAGCCGTACCGCAAGTGTTTGCCAAGGCATTGATACATCCAACCTTCATTGGGGTGCTTGGTTGAGTCGGTGTATGTCACCATTCCACTTGCATTGGTAAGATCTTGTAAGAGCTTGGTTAAAAGCTTGAGTGTGTGCGATTTTTGAGCTGCCACTACCTAGTAGTTAATAGGAACGCGCATATTTTTGTGTATGTTTCTTGTTTTCTACTAACAATTGCAGGGATACACAAGATAATTGGGGATAGCTGTGCTCAACATCGACATCTTCGTCGAGACATGAGGAGGGATCAACATGACCATTATGAGGTAAGTGATGATGTTCTAGGTAAGATCAAATCTGCACTGCCTTATTTCGAGGGAAATTATGATCCTCGTGCTTACATTAATTGGGAGCTAGCGGTTGATAGTGAATTTCAAAATCATGTCTTGTCGGAGAAACAAAAGGTTATGTGTGCCTCTAGTGTTTTAATTAAACATGCTTCTAATGATTGGAAACATCTTTGTAGGCATAACAAAATACCACAATCTTGGAAAGACCTGAAACGATATTTCAGAGATGTTTATGTTCCCATGTATTATGCTGACATTTTGTTCAACAAACTGCAATGTTTAAAACAAGATACCAGAACTGTTACTTCATACTATCATGATATGCAAGCTTGTTTATTACGTTGTGGTTTAGATGAATGCGAAGAAGCTAAAGAATTGAGGTTTTTATTTGGGCTTAACAAAAAAATTCAGGACATGCTTGATTGTCAAAGATATACATCTCTTTCTCATTTGTTACAACTTGCTTGCAATGCTGAAAGTAAAATAGAGGAGGACATGAAGAAGCAACATGCTATGTTTTTGTCTTCTATTACTAACCATTTGCAGGAAGTGCATAATCATGAAAAGGAGGAGAGAGACATGAAAGAGCCGCCAGTCCCATTGATCACACTCAAAGTCGAGGCACCTCCATTATCTGAAGAGGGCATCAAAGGTAAACTTAATGGTGCTGAAATTAATAAAGGTGAGTGTGTTGTTAATGAATTGCATTCGTCCACTTTTTATGCTATAGCAGAGCAACCATTAGTGGAACCAACTGCTGGAATTCCTTTGTCACAAGTTGATTTACTCGCTGTTCTTTGTGATAAAGAAGAGTTGTGTGATAATGCTTCACTTATATCCATGCCACAACTAGTGAATGAACATGCTATTTCTAGTGTTTCTTTATGTGCTGATTTTAAGCATGTTGTTCATATTGCTAATGAAGTACAGGAACGTAAATTGCTATCTTCTTTAAATACTTTGGGCTATGTTCAGTTTGATGATTTTTGTGAGCTCGATAATTTGAAGAAGAAATTATTTGCTAAGTCTGATTTGCCTTGTCCAACTACTGCTATTTTTCATATATTTGGCGAATCTGATAATAGAGGAATATATTTGGTGCATAGAGTTTACATATGTTCAGATTTAGAACCTCCTATACATGTGGATAAAACATGCAAGCTAGAGCGAAATGTTATTGCTAACCAAATTGTCTCGAGTTTGCCTTGTTTTGACTGGAAGAAACAGGTTGTTGTAAATGGACTACGCAAAGAGCACCATATGGAAAAACCGAGGACGGTTTTCCGTGAAGAAGGGGAGGATGATGTGACCATGGCTACCACAGATGCAACCATTGCTTACATCATGGATGAACAAGAAGATATCAAGATCAAGTCCTCCAAGTGCTGGAATCCGATTCGGCCACCTACTACACTGTTGACTTCAAACGGCTGCCGAATCTGCATACGACCTCCGTTTTTGGCCCGTGAGTACTTGATGGAAAGCTCTTGGAGTCCTCTTTCCAATGGATCCAGCCTCATTGCGAAATTCCATCTTATTGAGCCGCAATTGAAGCAACAAGGTGCTGCGTCACCTATAATGGGCCTATGGGCTTGTAACTTCGTCTGGGATCCCGGCCTAGGTGGGGCCCATGTGGGGTGCGCCCAGCCAGGTGGAGCACGACCCTAGGCACCCCTAGGTCGTCCTCCCACCCCTATTTATATAGTTAGGTACCCCTTCAGGGTTTCTTGGGTTTTTGTTAGATTAAAGTTTAGCCATTGCTACTTGCTTGCAGCGCGCGTGTCGGCTAGACCGTCCGTCTGCTTGTTCTTCGGAACCCCAACTTATCATTTGTATTAAATTCCTATTTGCAATATCAGATTGCTTTTATCTTGTTCTTGCTTGTTTCTTCGATTTGCTTGCAGGAATAGGGTTGATCTGCACCGGCAAGATCAGCAACCCACGGAGAGGTGTATCGATCGCTAAGGCGCAACACAACGTCTCGTACGGTTGTAGTCGGATCGTCAACGTTTCTCCCAAATCGTAGTTATCACAACTCACCGAAAGATCGGGCCAACAACAGCCTTGAGTGTCGAGAGGAACTCAGGGTTCATCAGGTGGTCAAGGTGTATCGATCGCTAAGGCGCAACACAACGTCTCGTACGGTTGTAGTCGGATCGTCAACGTTTCTCCCAAATCGTAGTTATCACAACTCACCGAAAGATTGGGCCAACAACAGCCTTGAGTGTCGAGAGGAACTCAGGGTTCATCAGGTGGTATCAGAGCTTTCGTTGCTCGGTGAGTTTTTTATCTTCCTATAACCAGAAAATAGCCATACAAAAAAAATTGTATCATTTACCTAGCCATATTGTGCCATTGCATTGTTCTTTTCAGTCTTTGCTTTGTTGAATTTTGTGTTGCATCGTCACGTCGTGTTGCTGGTCTTAGCGTCTAGTTCGTTTAGAGTTTCGAGTTCTGGTCACGTTTTGTACCACAGTCGTCGCTGCCACCGTGTCTCTGTTGTTGTCGGGACCTACGAAAACGGAATCGGCTCGCTGCCAAGGTTCTATTTTTGTAGTTTTCAGAAGTTTCTGTCGGTTAGTTTTGGAGTTCTTGAGTTGCATCTAGAGTTTGCCGATCCTTGTGTGTGTTTGTTTTGGCCGTGCCTGTGTCGTGCACGAGAGGAGGAAGGTGAATTACCATATCTGATTTTGGAAGTAGTCAAGTTTGTTTTGGAAAGATATAGTAGATTGGATTGGTTAAAAAATCAGTTTCCTTTTTATCCCATACACCAAATTCGGCTGCCATCCACTCCACCTCCTGGCCGAGTCCCACTCGCCCCTTTGGCCGAGTCCGACTCCCTCCCTCTCTTCCACGGTTCCGAGTTGTGTCAAACACCTTGGCGAATTTTTGTTTGGTGTCGGTTTCGAGATCTGTTTGGAAAAACGGAACCGGCATAAATTCAGCATTCCATTTTTTTGTATAATTTTAATTTTGGGTTTAGACTTTTACATTTGAGTCCCTGTAAATTTTATATTTATGTTTGAGTCCCTGTAATCTTACATTAAGGTCCTTGAGTCAGTTTTTGTTAAAAAAAATCAAGAAAAAAGTGAGAAAAAAAAAGGCAGAAAGGTGCAAAAAAAAAAGAAAAAAAAAAGCCGCACAAAAAAAAACAGAAAAGAAAAGGAAAGAAAAAAAAAAGAAAAGAAGAAAGAAGAAAGAAAGAAAAGAGAAAATACTGTTATGTTTGAGCTGAACTTCATATATCAGAGTTGTGCATGAGTTGTTCCTAGTGCTATCTTGTGGTATCGTTTGTGTCTAGGCTCGCGTCTCTAGTACGTTCTAGCCTAGGACCAGCACGGTACTCGACTTTGAACAATTATTCAACTTTGCATTATCTGATTTGAGCATTTGCTATTCCTTTGCTACATATTTAAGCCTACCCAGAGCTCCACATATTTGAATACAGCCGTACCGCAAGTGTTTGCCAAGGCATTGATACATCCAACCTTCATTGGGGTGCTTGGTTGAGTCGGTGTATGTCACCATTCCACTTGCATTGGTAAGATCTTGTAAGAGCTTGGTTAAAAGCTTGAGTGTGTGCGATTTTTGAGCTGCCACTACCTAGTAGTTAATAGGAACGCGCATATTTTTGTGTATGTTTCTTGTTTTCTACTAACAATTGCAGGGATACGCAAGATAATTGGGGATAGCTGTGCTCAACATCGACATCTTCGTCGAGACATGAGGAGGGATCAACATGACCATTATGAGGTAAGTGATGATGTTCTAGGTAAGATCAAATCTGCACTGCCTTATTTCGAGGGAAATTATGATCCTCGTGCTTACATTAATTGGGAGCTAGCGGTTGATAGTGAATTTCAAAATCATGTCTTGTCGGAGAAACAAAAGGTTATGTGTGCCTCTAGTGTTTTAATTAAACATGCTTCTAATGATTGGAAACATCTTTGTAGGCATAACAAAATACCACAATCTTGGAAAGACCTGAAACGATATTTCAAAGATGTTTATGTTCCCATGTATTATGCTGACATTTTGTTCAACAAACTGCAATGTTTAAAACAAGATACCAGAACTGTTACTTCATACTATCATGATATGCAAGCTTGTTTATTACGTTGTGGTTTAGATGAATGCGAAGAAGCTAAAGAATTGAGGTTTTTATTTGGGCTTAACAAAAAAATTCAGGACATGCTTGATTGTCAAAGATATACATCTCTTTCTCATTTGTTACAACTTGCTTGCAATGCTGAAAGTAAAATAGAGGAGGACATGAAGAAGCAACATGCTATGTTTTTGTCTTCTATTACTAACCATTTGCAGGAAGTGCATAATCATGAAAAGGAGGAGAGAGACATGAAAGAGCCGCCAGTCCCATTGATCACACTCAAAGTCGAGGCACCTCCATTATCTGAAGAGGGCATCAAAGGTAAACTTAATGGTGCTGAAATTAATAAAGGTGAGTGTGTTGTTAATGAATTGCATTCGTCCACTTTTTATGCTATAGCAGAGCAACCATTAGTGGAACCAACTGCTGGAATTCCTTTGTCACAAGTTGATTTACTCGCTGTTCTTTGTGATAAAGAAGAGTTGTGTGATAATGCTTCACTTATATCCATGCCACAACTAGTGAATGAACATGCTATTTCTAGTGTTTCTTTATGTGCTGATTTTAAGCATGTTGTTCATATTGCTAATGAAGTACAGGAACGTAAATTGCTATCTTCTTTAAATACTTTGGGCTATGTTCAGTTTGATGATTTTTGTGAGCTCGATAATTTGAAGAAGAAATTATTTGCTAAGTCTGATTTGCCTTGTCCAACTACTGCTATTTTTCATATATTTGGCGAATCTGATAATAGAGGAATATATTTGGTGCATAGAGTTTACATATGTTCAGATTTAGAACCTCCTATACATGTGGATAAAACATGCAAGCTAGAGCGAAATGTTATTGCTAACCAAATTGTCTCGAGTTTGCCTTGTTTTGACTGGAAGAAACAGGTTGTTGTAAATGGACTACGCAAAGAGCACCATATGGAAAAACCGAGGACGGTTTTCCGTGAAGAAGGGGAGGATGATGTGACCATGGCTACCACAGATGCAACCATTGCTTACATCATGGATGAACAAGAAGATATCAAGATCAAGTCCTCCAAGTGCTGGAATCCGATTCGGCCACCTACTACACTGTTGACTTCAAACGGCTGCCGAATCTGCATACGACCTCCGTTTTTGGCCCGTGAGTACTTGATGGAAAGCTCTTGGAGTCCTCTTTCCAATGGATCCAGCCTCATTGCGAAATTCCATCTTATTGAGCCGCAATTGAAGCAACAAGGTGCTGCGTCACCTATAATGGGCCTATGGGCTTGTAACTTCGTCTGGGACCCCGGCCCAGGTGGGGCCCATGTGGGGTGCGCCCAGCCAGGTGGAGCACGACCCTAGGCACCCCTAGGTCGTCCTCCCACCCCTATTTATATAGTTAGGTACCCCTTCAGGGTTTCTTGGGTTTTTGTTAGATTAAAGTTTAGCCATTGCTACTTGCTTGCAGCGCGCGTGTCGGCTAGACCGTCCGTCTGCTTGTTCTTCGAAACCCCAACTTATCATTTGTATTAAATTCCTATTTGCAATATCAGATTGCTTTTATCTTGTTCTTGCTTGTTTCTTCGATTTGCTTGCAGGAATAGGGTTGATCTGCACCGGCAAGATCAGCAACCCACGGAGAGGTGTATCGATCGCTAAGGCGCAACACAACGTCTCGTACGGTTGTAGTCGGATCGTCAACGTTTCTCCCAAATCGTAGTTATCACAACTCACCGAAAGATCGGGCCAACAACAGCCTTGAGTGTCGAGAGGAACTCAGGGTTCATCACCGCCTCTCCTCATCGGCGCCACCTCTCCCCCTCCACCGCTCCCGCTCCCCATCCCCCTCCCCCTCCCTCCTCCGACAGCGCCTCTCTTCCTCCCCTGTCCTCTCTCCCGTTCCTTTCTCGCAGCGACGACTGAGCGGCGGCGGCGCGCGAACAGCTGTGACGGTGCCCCACAGGTGGATCCGACAGCAGTGGCGGTGACCGCGGGCAGATCTGGCAGCGGCAGCTCCCTCCGCCACCTCTCTTCTCCCTCCGGTGGCGATAGTGGTGTCAGCGGCAGACGCGGATGGATAGCGTGGCGGCCGCCACGGATGGATGGCGTGGCGACGACCGAGGGCGGTGGTGGCAACGGCCGAGGGCCGCGATGGCGATGGCCGAGGGCGGATCCGGCGGCAGGCGAGAGAAGTTTTCTAATGTAGTTTTGTTGTTCTTCTTTGACGATTATTTTGTGATTATGTGATGATTGTGGTTGATTTTTTTTTGGGAGGGGGGTGCGATTTGGTTGTTCCGATTTTCAGAAGTCTAAGAGCGATTGGGATTCAGGGGTTACGGGTGAAGGCGCACCACCGATGGACGAAGGCGGCCTTCGTCCGTCTTGTGACAAAAGGAAAAATACGAATATTTTAATTAGTTAAGATTTGATAAAACATGTGGAATAGCATAACCATTCTTTACACAGTTGGTATATAACAAAATGTGCCCAAAAAACATTCTTTACACAGTCCACTTAGATATATAACATATCATGCCACGGAAATGCCAGCCACTGTGTTGCACTTTATCAATGGGCAAACAGTATAATCAAGACGCCAAATGGCTAATATTCAGAACATCACTGTTTACATTCACTACTGGAGAAAGCATCTTTCATGGGTTGGCCAAAATCCATAATAGTCCTGGTTCAACTAAAAACCGAGACTAAAAACCATTTTTAGTTATAAGTTTAAAGATATCTTTTTGATCTTTACCAACTGGAACTAAAAATCATCTTTGTGAGAACGTGGCCGGTCCCCTCAATATCTTTAGTCCCGGTTGACTAAAGATAAGTTCTTTAGTCCCGGTTGACTAAAAATAAGTTCTTTAGTCCCGGTTGTTTATACCAACCGGGACTAAAAACTAAAAAAACACGTGCGAATCGGAGAGGGAAAAAATAGCACGTGAGAACCCAAAAAATCTCTCTCTCGCTCAACCTTATCTTCTTATCTTCCTCTCCACAAAACCAAATCATCTCTCAAATCCGGCACTCCTTCCTCCTCCTCCTCCCCCGCCCTCCCCTCTCCTCCCCTCGTCCTCCCCTTTCTCCTCCTCGCCCGGCCCTCCCCTCTACTCCCCTTCCTCCTCCTCCCCGGGCCCTCCCCTTTACTCCCCTCCTCCCCTCCGGCGGGCAAGCGGCGGCGTGCAGGCGGCGCGGGGCGGGAGGTGGAGGCTCAGTGGCCTAGCGCGGAGTCATGCATTTTTTTCCTTTTTTTTTCTTTTTTCCTTCTAAACATGTGAATGATGTGAATGGTTGTTTGTTTATTCGATTTGTGATTTGATAATGATGTGTGAATGATTTGTGATTTGTTGTTGTGGATGATTTGGATGTTAAGATATCAGGTTGTTGCTATGGATGATTTGAGATGTTGAGATATCGGGAGATTTGTGATGTGTGAACGATCTGTGATGTGTGAATGATCTGTGATTTGTTATTGATTTGTGATGTGTGAACGATCTGTGATTCGTTATTTTTGTAATGATTTGGAGATATTGGGCACGAGAAAAGAAAAAAAAACTTAACCGGAACCCCTAGTCCTTAGTCCCATCTTTAGTCCCGGATTCGTGGTCCCGGTTGGAAAACCGGGACTACTAGGGGTTCCCTTACCGGCGTTAAAGATGCTTTCTCCGGTAGTGATTTAGCAAGGATGCAGATAAGACTTGTTTATGTAATCAATTGGGCCGTGTTGTTGTCTGGGCCTAACTCTGATACTCTACATTGTAAGGGCTGTCCGGCTATATAAGCCACTAATTGGCGTTGGCTGGCGGTATGAAAGAAGAAATATAAAAACGAAACTCTCTATCTCTGTTCTTTCTCAACTTTTCTTCCTAGAACTCATTCCCAAATCCATCTCGTTTCATCCCAAATCGTGACGACTAGGCGATTCGCCGAAGTTCTAGCGAGTTCGTGACATTTTTGGTATCAGACCCCATGATCCTTGCCCGATTTGGCAAGGGGAAGAGGAAACCCCATGATCCCCATGACGACGGCCATAGCGAGTTGGGGGCATGGAGAAGACGTTGGTGTCGTCCCGTGAGTATGGATGATGTTATAGTGGACGTTGCGCCACTTCTGGCTAAATCACACTGCCTCCGTGCTCACTCCTCTTCCTCCATGCGTACTCGTTCCGCCTCGGCTCTTGCACGTTCCTCCTACTCTCTTGCTAGGCAAGCAACTTCTTCGATGTCAGTAGCACCTGGAGCATCAGTCTTGAAGAATTCGAAGAAGAGCGGTGTGTAGTTGTCAGTGAACTCGGAGTTGTTGAAGCTTTCGGTGTCGAAGTCACTGTAGCCATCCGAAAGGCTAAAGCTATTGACAATCTCTATGGGGCTACAGGATCCGAGTGGTTGGAGCATAACCCCCCACCTCCTAGATCCAATCTCAAGCGAACGTGGAACTAGGCTTGGTCGTGTCTTGGGAGGAGAGGCTAATCTTGTTCCAAAAGTTGTGGCAAGGAACGGAGGGAGTCGCATAGCAATCTGGGGATAGATTGCTGCGTTGTTGGAGAGGCTGCGAAGACGGTGATTTGTTGATGAGGATTCCCTCAAGTAGCTTGGAGCTGACTCAGAGAAGATACTTGAGTAGGTCTCGGCGGCATTCGGGATACCAAACGGGGCTAATGATGTGGAGTCCCTCCCCAACTGGTTCCGAGTCGAGGAGAGAGATCTTGTCGAAGTCGTCGGTGAGTCGAGGTCGCTAAATCTATACGCCTGGCCCGGATGAAAGGCGAAATAGTCGGCTCCCAAAGTTGATCCCATCGCACTTGTTGGTGGAAAACTCAACGCAAACCCAGTTAGCATGCCAACTGTCGATTCTAGAAATTGGCAATGAGAAAAGTGGGTAGCGTAAAATGGATGAGTAAAGGGACAAAGATCTAGACAAGTTCAAGCCTTCTCGATGAGATTTAGTACCCTACTCCAGTTTTGGGAATTGTATCCGCTGGGTGTTGTATTGATCTGATGATCTGATTGTGGTTATGCCCTGAGGGGACTAGCTGCGCACCATATATATGTTGGGGGCAGGGTTACAAGGGAAAAGAAACAATCAAACACAACTAGGTTCCTCTATTGATTTACGTAATCGTATACTACTAAAACTTATAACTTATGGAACATGCCTTGAGAAATACGATAATGTATTTTTCCAATATCTAGTCTATTTGCATAATATACAGACATGGCCCACCTCCTATCTCCAGTCGGATAAGCTACCTATAATCTCAACATTCGGTCCCAAAATATAAATAGCATAGAGTCGAATAAGACACAACATTTGGACATATGCCCTGTTTAGACCCTAAAAAATTTGGCCAAAAACGTCACATCAAATATTTGGACACATGCATAGGACATTAAATGAGGGAAAAAAATCAATTGCATAGTTTGCATGTAAATTGCGAGACGAATCTTTTGAGCCTAATTTCGCCATGATTTGACAATGTGATGCTACAGTAAACATTTGCTAATAACGGATTAATTAGGCTTAATAAATTCGTCTCGCAGTTTATAGGCGGAATCTGTAATTTGGTTTGTTATTACTACGTTTAATACTTCAAATGTGCGTCCATATACTTCAAAAACTTTACACCCAAATAACTAAGGAAAAAGTACGAATTATCCCCCCCGAACTATCGTGGTCGACCGAATTACTCCCCTGAACAACAAAATCGGACATTCTTTACCCCCAACTATGCAAACCGGATGAATTACCCCCCTCGACCCAATCCGCGGTAGTTTTGGTCTACGTGGCATACGCGTGGCAGTCCAGTCAGCATTCTATTTATAAAAAATGTGGGACCCACCTGTCATACTCGTTCTCTCCCACTCTTCCTCTCTCTCTTCTTTCTCTCACTCTTCCTCTCTCTGTTTCACTGGTTAGTCGGTCGGCGGCGGCGGGGGACACGGAGCGGCGGCAACGCCGGCGGGGGATGAGGAGGACGATGACGAGGATGGCGACGAAGGAGTAGGGGATGATGACGAAGACGACGCTCGGACGCTGGCGGCGGCGGCCATGGCGGAGAGGCGGAGCGCGGGGAGGACGCGACGGCAGTGGGATGAGGAGGACGATGACGAGAATGGCGCGCACGGCGGTTCTCAATCTTTCATATCTCGACGAGAATGGCGCGCACGCCGACGGAGGCAGCTGGGCGACGGAGGGGAGCCAAGGACTACGGCGGTTGGGGCAGAGCTAGCTAGGGGCGTCGGAGTGGAGGATGGCGACGCGAGTCGAGGAGGAACCGGTCGGCGGGCGGCGAGATGAGCCCGGCCGCTGAGGAGGCGAGGCGAGGTGAGGCGAGAGCGGCGGTGGAGGGGGTGAGGCGAGCGCAGGCGAGCGCGGCGGCGAGATCAGCTCTGCAAGGACGAGGTCGGCTGCACGTAATGCATCTGCTTCTGCGCCGTGGCCGCGCTCATCGTCGTGCTCGGCGTGAGGTTTTTGGCGTGCTTCCGGTGCCGAGCAACGGCGGGTCAGAGCACCACCGCCGCGGCGGCCGCCCACGACGTGATGGAGCCCATCACGGTGACTGTGGTGAGAACGGACAGGGACGCCGCCGTCAAGCAGTCGCACTCGCCGCCTCCACCGGTGCCGGCGGCTATGATGACAGGCGAAGGCAACAAGCTGGTGTTCCTCGACAACGCGCCGGAGGCCGTACGACCTAGACACGCTACTGTGCGCGGCCAAGGTGATCGGCAAGGGCGCCACGGGGACGACGTCACCACTCCGGCTCCGACAAGGTAAGCAGAACGGGCTCCCGTTCCTCGACATCGAGGCGCCTACGCTTGCGGCGGCGAGGTGGTGGGTGAGGACGACGAGGAGGAGGTGGATCCGTGGATGGTGGGAGACGGAGCGGCGTCATCGGTGGCCGCTCGGCGCGTTGGTGGTTGCGCTATTGGTGGAGAGAGGTAGGAGGGGAGAGACCTAACAGTGGGCCCCAACAATTTTTTTTAATGAACTGCTGACTGGACTGCTACGCGTACACCACGTAGATCAAAACCACCGTGGATTGGGTCGAGTGGGTAATTCGTCCGGTTTGCATAGTTGGGGGTGAAGAATGTCCGGTTTTGTGGTTCAGGGGGTAATTCGGTCAATCGCGATAGTTCAGGGGTAATTCGTACTTTTTCCAATAACTAAACACACATATAGATTGTTATATTTTGGAATGTAAATAGTAATTTATTTTAATACTTAATTATTCGTGATTTTGTAGTAGAATATCATGCTAATTATCACTGGAAAAATATTTATCACTGACAATATCTACAAAGATTTAGGCCTCCTTTGAAACAAAGGATTTATGTAGGAATTTCATAGGATTCAAATCCTATAGGAAATTTTCCTATTTGGCCCTTTGATTCAAAGGATTGAAGCTTTCCAAATCCTATGAAATTCCTATGGAATGGCACATTGCATGTAGATTTTAGAGGAAATTTAGCAAGAGCTCCAACCTCTTGAAAAATTTCCTTTGAGTCTATCTCTCTCATCCGATTCCTATGTTTTTCCTGCGCTCCAATCAAACGACAATTCCTGTATTTTTTCTGTGTTTTGTAATCCTCTGTTTTACACTTCTATTCCTGTCAGAATCCTGTGTTTTTTCTATTCCTCTGTTTTTTCTACCCTGCGATTTAAAGGGGGCCTTACTTTACAGATTTCTAACTTACATTTAAAAAGAAAAAGGAAAATACATGTACTAGTGTGTAGTGTCCGACGTTATATGAAAAAACGAGCCAGAGTGAGAGGGACCCTTGCTGCAAAAAACGGACTGATTTTTAATGGTTGTGACACGCTCCCCCAAATCTGCAGTCCCGAAGCGAAGTTCAATCCATCCCCAAATGTCCCGGCCAACCCAACACCACCCCACCGCCGCCGCCACCGCCGTCATCCTCCTCTTACTTGCAGTATCCCCGGCGCCGTCCGGCGCGGATCCGGACGACGAGCGGTGCCTGTCGAGCCTCCAGCAATCTTTGTCCGGCCTCCGCAACTGGAGCAAGGCCTCCTTCTCCGCCCCCTGCGAGGGCTTCATCTCCCACCTCCAGGGCGTCACCTGCAACAACGGCCGTGTCTACAAGCTCTCCCTCCCGGGCCTCTCCCTCGCCGGCACCATCCCGCCGGACCTCTCCAACTGCACCAACCTCCAGTCGCTCGACCTCTCCTCCAACGCGCTCTCCGGCGCCATCCCCCCGGAGCTCTCCGGCCTGCTCAACCTCGCCGTGCTCAACCTCTCCGCCAACCGCCTCTCCGGCGCCATCCCAAGGGACCTCGCCCGCTGCGCATACCTCAACGTCATAGATCTCCACGCCAACCAGCTCACCGGCAGCATCCCCGACGAGCTCGGCCTCCTCGTCCGCCTCTCCACCTTCGACGTCTCCTACAACCGCCTCTCCGGTCCCATCCCGGTGCTCCTCGCCAACCGCTCCGGGACGACGGGGAGGTTCAATGCCACCTCCTTCGTCGGGAACAAGGACCTGTACGGCTACCCGCTGCCGCCCATGCGGGGGCACGCCCTCTCCGTCCTCGCCATAGTCGGCATCGGCCTCGGCAGCGGCCTGCTCAGCCTCGTCCTCAGCTTCTCCGCCGTCTGCCTCTGGCTACGCGCCACCGACCGCACGGCCACCATGCCCGGCGAGGAGGGCAAGATCTCCCACCTCATGCCCGACTACTGAACCCAAGATCCGTGTTGGATTTCTGGATCCGATCGAGCAGTGGAGCGTAGCCGCCATCTTCTTTCTTGCCTCAGATGCTCATCTAATTGCAGTTAATAATTAATTGCTGCATTCTTATCTCTTTTTTAGCGTGGGCTTTCTTCTTTTCTTCTCTGGTGTTCAATAACTAATTTTTTTTTTCTTCTTTTACTTTGGATTTCTAGAGAGAGTCATCAGTGAGAGGAGTTAGGCGTGATGACATCAGCTTTTGTGTATAGGTACTACCGAAGAATTTATGTCACTTCACCGGAAGACTGCTGCTGATCTTGCTAGCTTATGCTTGAGATGGAATACTCTGCTTTCGCACTTGGATTTTTTTATTTCTCTCACTCCACAATGGCGGCGAATCCTGCATCAAATTGACTTATGCTATGCTATTCTATTCTAACCAGATTGTGTGCTCTACATTGTCCCAGATTAACTTATTGTACTCGATATTTTTAATCAGATTGTGTGTTCTATAGTGTTCCAGATTAACTTATATTCTAATCAGATTGTGTGCTCTGCTTACTTTGTTCCAGATTAATTAACGAAGTTTTGCTGTTCTGATCCAGATTGGATTGTTTGTTCCAAATTCTTTGTGCTGATGAGCTGTTTCCACTCAATCGATCGATCGATCGATCCCTTTTGCTGTGCTTAGAAAAATCTCTCCTTTTGGCTTACTAGCTTGTAATGCTTTGATTTTGATTGGTGCCGCTCCTGTGAATGGGTCAGTGGAAGGCGCACTGCCACTAGTAGTGGAGGCTTTATTTAGAGCACCCCCATCATCAGTATAGTACTACCTCCGTCCCAAAATATATCTATTTCTATCACAATACTTTATCCCAAAATAAAGCTATTTTTCTACCTACCTTCTCTCAACCAATCACAACTATTCTTTTTCACCTACTTTCTCTTTTCAACTAATCACATACCTTCTTCAATCATTTTCACCTACTTTCTTAATACCCGTGCCAACCTCAAAAATACTTAGGCCCCCTTTGATTCAAAGGAAATTCATAGGAATTTTAAAGGATTTAATTCCTATAGGAATTTTTCCTATATAGCCCTTTGAATCAAAGGAATGAATCCTATGGAATCCTATAAAATTCCTATGAAATGCCTCTTCCTATGCAAATTTTGAAGGAAATTTAACATGAGGTTCTACCTCATGTTAAGAATCCTTTGAGTCTTTCTCTCTCCTCAAATTCCTGTGTTTTTCCTGCGGCTCAATCAAACGGTCATTCCTATGTTTTTCCTGTGTTTTACAATCCTCTGTTTTACACTTGTATTCCTATCAGAATCCTATGTTTTTCCTATTCCCCCGTTTTTTCTTTCCTGTGATTCAAATGGGGCGTTAAGAACGAAGGAAGTAGTATTGTGCCAGCAGCAGCTGCGGCTTGTTGGGTTCTCGTTGATTCATCTGCCACTTTGCGGGCTACGATTGACTGACGTGCGGGACCCAGCGACAGGAGTTCACGTGTAAGCGACTGTGATCTCACGTAAAATCATCATTGCGTGGGCGTCGCTTTGTTTCGACGTGTCATGTGAGTCCAGTAGCGTGCATCGGCAGGGAAGACCTACAAGTGGGTTGCAACATTTGGATTTTTTATGCTTTTGTGCAATCAAAAACTTGTGTACAAATAAATCTCTAAAAAAAACTTAGGATGGGTTTAGGCTGCGTTCGTTGTGATGAGTTCTGGGGGATTGGGTGATAAAAGAACATCGTATTCCGCGCGCACGCTTCCCAAACTACTGAATGATGTATTTTTTGCAAAAAAATTTTATAGGAAAGTTGCTTTAAAAAATCATATTAATCTATTTTTGAAATTTAAAATAGTTAATACTCAATTAATCATGCACTAATGGATCACCTCGTTTTGCGTTTCTTCCCAATCTTCTCAATCCCCCTCTCCTCAAACTCACCCTTAGTTCACGTTAAAATTCAAAGTTTGATTGAAATTAGAACGATGTGACGGAAAAGTTAGAAGTTTATGTGTGTAGGAAAGTTTTGATGTAATAGAAAAATTAGAAGTTTGAAGAAAAAGTTAGGAACTAAACCAAGCCTTATTAATATAGATCTTTTTCTAGGCTTCAGTAAAATGGCGCTTAGATCCGACGTCTTGACACCAATGACACTCGCGTTGATTACCTCGAGCCCTTAGCAGTATGAAAGGGATAATGGGCGGTCAGGAGGGCGCGCGCGACTGGACACGTGTAGTGCGCTGAGAGGGGGCGCAAACGGCACGCGCGTGGAACGATTTTTCCTTTTTTTTTTCGTTCTTTTTCTGTTTGGTTTTTTTCCGGTTTTCTTTTGGTTTCTCTTTCTTTTTTTTGTTTTTTTTAAAAGATGTACATTTGCAAAGTTTGTATTCGTATGTATACCAAGTTTTGTATTCGCACGTATATAAAGTTTGTATTCGTGTTTTTTCACTCGGGTTAATATGTACATATATAAAGTTTGTATGCGCGTACGTAAAGTATGTATTAGTATACGTGTATGCAAAGTTAGTATACGTGTATGCAAAGTTTGTATATGCATATGCAAAAATTTGTATACGTGTATGCAAGTTTTGTATATGCGTATGCAAAATTTATATACGTGTATATTTTTTATATGTCAATTTATTAGTACACATAAAATTTGTATTTATATACATACGTAGAAATTTGGTATTGATACATAAAAATACAAAGTTTAAATGTATATATATAATGTGTGTGTATATATATATATATATATATATATATATATATATATATATATATATATATATATATATATATATATATATATATATATATATATATATATATATATATATATATATATATATATATATATATATATATATATATATATATATATATATATATATATATAGAGAGAGAGAGAGAGAGAGAGAGAGAGAGACGTAGTAGTACTGTTATAGTAATAGACTAGTAGTAATGGACTAGTAGTAGTAGGAGCCTGGTCGCGTGGGGTTCAACTTATATAAATATTTTTTAATGCCGTAAATATAACAAGGTTATAAGTATAAATTAATTAAATGTACATCATAATATATTAATAAAGGGGTTATTTTTTATTTATTTTCAAAAGATTTTTTCACATACATATATATGTATTGGACTAGAATTTTTTAGGGTGATCGTGGGACCATCGGGACCGGTCCTAGATCCGCCTACGACACCGAAGAGACTAGGCTAAGAATCTTTTTTTGTAAAATAAACTTTTAAAATGGCTCAAAATGTAAATTCCTTTTCTTACAAATAGGTTCTAAGTGACCTATATGTTAGAAAAAAATTACATGTTGATTCTTTTCAAGAAAAGTATTTGCAAATAGACCCTTCTACATCTCTACTACCATAGGACAAGGTGTCAACACCAGTGTTATTGACATCGAGACATTGAAACTCGACGCTAATGATCCTGACACTGAAAAAAAGTATATTCTTAAAATAAGTTTTTCCAGAGATATTTTTATAAAATAAGTTTTAAAAATTGTCAAAATGTAAAAAGTCTTGGTTGCAAATGCAAGGGCCCGAGAACTGGACAACTGGTTATTATGCCCACGACCAGTTTGAGGCTTGAATGATTTTTTTTCATCAACTCGAAACGGCAACTTTTATGTATTCGGTTAGCGTGCCCCTAAATGATGTGTTTTATAAAAAATATATATATAAGTTTATTTAAAATAAATAAATGAAATTATATATTAAATTTATAATAATTGATAATCAACTAATTATATATAGTAATGTGAAACTGAATGGGATGGGACCTATCCTAGTCCAATGAATCTGGATAAAAGGTTGTTCAGATTCGTTGAATTAGAATACGTCTCATCCAGTTCTAGATTACTATATTTTTGGACGGAGGTGGTATGTTCGCGCATTGAATATTATATTGTTGGTAACTTGAAACGTCGATAACTTGGTAATATTTGCTAATAAGCTTACGTTGAACTATTAGTGATAATTTTTCCAGGTTGTTAATTATGTTAATCTTTGTTTAATGATCTATCCATTGAGAGATATTAGGAGCCAACGTTTCACTTATTCGCGGAAACGACATATTTACAAACAAAAAGTAATTTGTGAATAAAACTTTTATATACGTGTTCTTAGCGATCTAAAAGACCGAAAAATAAACATTGATGAAAAAACCTCAAAATCACCTCCAATTTTAAAGTTGAAAATTTAAATTTTGATTCATAAATATAAATATAAGCGAAAAGATAAGGCTGATTGCTCAACAAACCACTGTGTGTCCATTGGATATCAGGTCTGATGTTAAATTCTGCGCGCCCGAACATTATTCAATTCCTTTTTTTTTCAAATGTAAGCATTTCATTTTAGGAGGCATCTTCTTTTGACAAGGTGAAATACTTTTTCTCTAAAAAAACGCAAATACTAATTTATACTGTGCAACTAAATAAAGAGAAGGAAAACCATCCCATGCCTAAGTCTGAGTTGGCCGTCATCATGACGCAGTTAAATTAATCAGCTGCCGTACCAGTCGTAGATCTAATGCATGTGCCTTAACCGTAAGCTAAGTATGTGTGCCCTATTATGCCCGACACACCATCAGCTTCTGCACTGGCCTGCTCTGATTTCGTGTGACAGCGACACGGTATGGAATGACCGAATCAATCAAATAGGATTCGTTGACACCTAAAATTTGGACCTAGGTTCGAAATAGAAAAAACATTATCAAAATTTAAAAAGCATCGGTTTCCTTCACGGAGCTGGTCTGACCGATGCCTATAGGCTAGTCTAACCGGCGTGTTGCACCAGTCTGACCAGCGGCATAGTCTGACTCCGAGTAGTTTTCGTTGGGTCTCGGGTTTCCTTTCTCGAGAAGTTATGTTTCAGGTTTTCATTGGTTTCTATTTTGAGTTGGACGTGGAGGAGGCAAGACCAACCCCTATATAAGGAACAAGGCCAGTTTAATTGAAAGCAGAATCTACTATCAACCCTATTTAACCAATTGAATCGCTTTTTCGATATTGCATACTACAATAAATATGACCTTTTGTGACGAATTCCTCATGACGTCGGAGCTATTCGTCACTAGTACATTCCATTTTATGACGATTAGTATGAGATGGGGTGGCTTAGTGACGAAAGAAAAGTGTTCGTCGTTAATACCAACTAGAAATCGTCATAAAGTTTTTCAATGGGACATCGTGACAAATATTAATTTGTCATAAAGGGTACAAAGCAAACGTCATAAATTTATATAATGCATTTCTAGAAAAATATATTAAAAGTTAAAGCAATTTAATCAAATGAATTAATGAGAAAACTAAAATTTTCCTTTAAAAATCATGGTCGGAAATATTTTTCTAATATTCTACGTGGTCTAAATAATTATCTGAAATTTTCCGTGAATATTCAGTGCTCAATAACTAATTTTAATACCACAAAATTCATTTAACAATTAAAATAAATGAAAAACAAATTGAAATTACTCTCTCCGTCTTTGGGCTTTTTCGGCCCAAGTATTACTCTCTCCCTCCCTCCATCAGCCCGCAGCCTCTCTCTTCCTCCTCCTCTCTCTTCGGGCCACCAGCCCAGCCCTTTTGTTCCTCCCTCGCCGAGAAGTCTATTTTGCCTCCCTCCTCTCAATTCAAATAATTGTTCGGATAGTAAATGATTTCAAATGAAACAATTACCAAAAACAAAGTTGTATAACTTATTAAGATCTACAACTTTTATTTTGGTCATTTTGCTATATGACTTTGTTTCAATAATTTGAATTTGAATTTCAAATTATGACAACTTCAAACAACGTTTTCAAATACTAAATGATTCCAACTAAAAAAGTCATCAACAAAAAATTTGTATAACTCATCAATATCTACAACTTTTGTTTTGGTCATTTTGCTATATGACTTTATTTCAATAATTGGAATTTGAATTTCAAATTATGACAACTTTAAACAATATTTTCAAATACTAAATGATTTCAACTGAAAAAGTCATCAACAACAAAATTGTATAACTCATCAATATCTATAACTTTTATTTTGGTCATTTTTTCATCCGATAAAATGATTGTAACATTATTCATGAAATTTATATATCTCTCTTATAGTTTATAAAACCATATAAGAGATATGTAAAATTTGTGAACAATGTTAGTATCACTTTATCGGGTGAAGAAATGACCAAAATAAAAGTCATAGATATTGATGAGTTATACAACTTTATTGTTGATGACTTTTTCAGTTGAAATCATTTAGTATTTGAAAATATTGTTTGAAGTTGTTATAATTTGAAATTCAAATTCATATTATTGAAACAAAGTCATATAACAAAATGACCAAAATAAAAGTTATAGATATTGATGAGTTATACAATTTTGTTGTTGATGACTTTTTCATTTGAAATTATTTAGTATTTGAAAATATTGTTTGACGTTGTGATAATTTGAAATTCAAATATTATATAGGTCAATCAAACTCAGATGGAGAAATAACCAAAATAAAATTAGTATATCTCAATAATTTATACAATTTTGTTTTGACAACTTTTTCACATAAGTTTATTTATTATGATTTTTTTGTGTGTTACTTCATAGTGGTACAATAAAATAAAAAGAAAAGAAAGGTTAAAAAGAGATGGGATGAAAGAAGGCCTGTTATGGGCCAGCCCTTTTGCTCTTCCATCGCCGAGAAGTCCATTCTACCTCCCTCCTTTCAATTAAATTCAAAATATTAAAACTTCTGTTCGAATTTTAACATACTAAATGAATTTATGTAAAAAAGTTGCCAAAAACAAAGTTGTATAACTTATTGAGATCTACCTATTTTATTTTGGTTATTTTTCCATCTGAGTTTGATTGACCTATATAATATTTGAATTTCAAATTATGACAACGTTAAACAATATTTTTAAGTACTAAATGATTTCAACTGGAAAGGTCATCAACAACAAAGTTGTATAACTCATCAATATCTATAATTTTTGTTTTGGTCATTTTGCTATATGACTTTATTTCAATAATTTAAATTTGAATTTCAAATTATGACAACTTCAAACAACATTTTCAAATACTACATGATTTCAACTGAAAAGTCATCAATAACAAAGTTGTATAACTCATCAGTATCTATAAATTTTATTTTGGTCATTTCTTTATCCGATAAAGTGATACTAACATTGTTCACAAAATTACATATCTCTGTTATAGTTTATAACTATATAAGAGATATGTACATTTTGTGAACAATGTTACAAATCACTTTCTCGGATGAAGAAATGACTAAAATAAAAGTTATAGATCTTGATGAGTTATACCACTTTGTTATTGATGACTTTTTCAGTTAAAATCATTTAGTACTTGTAAATGTTGTTTAAAGTGGTCATTTAGCACTTTGTTATCATTTAGTATGATAAAATTTGATTCGAAGTTTGAATATTTTGAAACTATTTTTTTTAGAAAGATATGGCGCCAAATTTTTTTGGGGCAGGAGCCAAAAATTTTCAGACTCAAGCCACTTCGCGGTCAAGCCAAACATTTTCAAGGTGAATTGACCATTTTATCCAAACAATTCAATAACTACTGTGGACGCACTAGGGTTATTTTGCTAAAACCGCGTTGCGATTGCTTCATATCCCTGGTTCCCCAAACCCTAGCCGATCCTAAACCAAATCCACCGAAACCCAGCCGCCATCGTCCCCTTCGGCTCCCATCGGATGGCCTATTCAGCCAAAGAAAAAAAACCAAAATTTAAATTTTCAAACTTAATTTTGACATTGATTTTGAGATATTTTCAACGTAGTTTCTTTTTCAGCATTGGCTTTTAAGTCACCGAGAACACATATATAAAAGTTTTACCTACAAATTTATTTTTATTCTCTAATAAGCCGTTTTGGCTTATTACGAAAAAAAAAGCCAAACGATGAGGCCCTTCCTCGCCACCGCCATCCACTCTACCGCCGAGCTCCTCACCCACCACCACCGACGGCGACTATCTCCACCGCTGCAATGTCCCGCCGCGACTCCTCCATCGGCTCATCCGCCGCCGCCGCGTCGTCCACCACCGGCGGCGGCTTCTCCTCCCCGTTCCCCAACCTCGGCGTCCCCCTCTCTTCCCCTCAATCCACCGATCCACTTCGCCACAACCCCCTCTCTTCCCCTCTCTCCGTCGCTCTCGCTCCCCCTCAACAGCCGCCGCATCTTTGTTGGGACAGCGACACTCGCCGCCCTCCACTCACTCTCGTCCGGGCCGCCCCCATTCTTCGCCTGGGCGCCTGCCTCTGCGCCGCCAGATCACCATCGTCCGGAGTCGCCGGGGTCATTGTCCTCGCCTGGCAAGCCGATCTCCTCCGCGTTGCCGGTGGGATTTGCAATGGGGATGGCGTCGTGCCCTGCTCGTCTCTCCACAGCAGTCGGTGCCGATCCCCTGCCTCTCCCACGCCTTGCGTTGGCCTGGCACGACCCCCTCGCCTCTGCATCGCCCTGCATCGGGCTGCTCCTCCGTCGACAGATCCCAACGCCGACATATCAAGGACTCCGCCTCGCTGTCGTCAAGGTGGTGGAGGTGGTTGCCTCCGGAGTCCCTGTGACGACGGCAACGCAGCTTGGCCATGTTGATTGCTTGGATGCGGCTCAGCAAATGCCTGGTGGGTAGCGATTGTTGCGCTTCTCTTTCTTTGTTGCTAATACTGGGTCCTTATTTCTTTCTTTGCTTACTAACTTCTGGATCCCTATATCTTCTGACTCTTTTTTTTTTGTGCAGCAGTCGAGGTTTTGGGCTGCCTTCCTCTTCCCCTTTTTTCTTTATGTACATGGTTTTGAAGAGATTCATTTTTATTTTTCTGTTTTCAAGAGGTCTAGACTGATGGTCATTTCATAAAAATCTGCTGATATGATTTTATAAGTGAACAGGATCAAATTCGTTTAAATGTACAAGCTGTTATGAAATTAAAAGAAGTAGAAGTTTCTTGGAATGTACATGCTATTAAGAAAACTAGACTGGGGCGCGCCAAGCGCCTCATGCATATAATTTGTTTTCATTTTATTTTTGTGACTTCAGTATGCGTCCTGTGCTGTTTTTTTGAGCATCAAGTGTTACATGTATCCAACAAATAAAGGGGCAATTGTTTATTTGACCCCGTTTTAAACCCTAACTATCAATTTGACCCTATTTTTTTTAAGTTTGTTTATTTGACCCTCCTTTTCCAAAACGAAGCTTCCGTCTGACCCTACTTCCACTAATCCGTTAAGTTTTGATTTAAAATAAAAAAAGAAATGTAACTAATATTCATAATACCCAGAATACCCCTTAGGAAACCTATCCATCCACTAAACCCTATCCACACATCTCTCTCACATCTCTCTCTCGTTCTTGCGCCAGTTGCGGTGGCGGCGCTCTGCGTGTGCGGCGGCGGCGGCGGGACGGGGGGATCTGCGCCGGCGCCCGGTCATCACGGCGGATCCCCAGCTGGTGTGGCGGCGGCTGCTGCGTGTGGCGGCGGTGGGAGGGCCCGACCCTCTCTCATTCACATCTCGGCGGGGGTGGCACGGGGAAGGAGGAGGTGGCGGCGGCGCCGACGCCGATGCGGGGAGCGAGCAGGAGGAGGCAGCGCCGCGGGGAGGAGGGCCCAACCCTCTCTCTCATTCACATTTCGGCGGTAGCGGCGGCACGGGGAAGGAGGAGGCGGCGGCGGCGCTGATGCCGGGAGCGAGCAGGAGGACGCGGCGGCGCGGGGAGGAGGGCCCGACCCTCTCTCATTCACATCTCGGCGGCGGCGGCACGAGGAAGGAGGAGGCGGCGGCGCCGACACCGACGCGGGGAGCGAGCAGAGGAGGCGGCGGCGGGGGCACCAGCACGCGGAGAGAGAAACGGTGGCTGGGGTGACGCGAGGAGGAAGGTCGTGGCGTTGCACCGGAGAGAGGCACCGGCGGCAGCGGCGGCACCGGCACGCGATGAGATCAGTGGTGACAGGGCTGGCGCGCCTAGGGAGGATGGGGCGGCGGGGAGGAAAGAAGCAGAGGTGAAGAGAGAAAAGAGGAGAGAAGAGAGAACTGACGGGTGGGTTCCACATGTAATAGGGTCAAATTTGTAAGGGCATAAGAGACATTTTGTGCTTCATTTAACACCGTTAGATGACTTTAACAGAATAAGGTCATACCGTTTCTTCATTTTCGAAAAGGAGGGTCAAATAAGCAAACTTAAAAAAGTAGGGTCAAATTGGTAGTTAGGATTGAAAACAGGGTCAAATAAGCAATTACCCCAAGGGCAATAAAATATAGGACAAGTTATAAACCGGTTCAAACTTAAAATATCACTTGGGACACATTTCATGTTTGTATTTCTGCAAACTTGGGCTGGTGCTATATTCATATAGAACTCGACATTACTGATCTGAGAACTCATATCCGGTACAGAATCAAAGCAGATGAAGCACCTATGCAATACAATCAATAGAATCAATGGAAGAGAAAGCCAACTTGCACAGATAATCTAAAGCTAGCGGCTAACATTTCTGGTAATATAGAGCAGCTGCGATAATATAAGTATGCCTCTTAGAATTTATATTTTCTTCTTGATAATCCTGCAGGCACATATGAGAGAAATACATTTAATTTAATATCAGCGGAAGGTTTGAGTAGTTATGGAATGAAGGAACCATGACATTTTAGCAAGCATACCATAACATCAATCAGAAAAACAAACTGTTTTGTACAATCAACTAACCACCTTCAGATTTAATTTAGGCACAATTGATCGGTGGCTGCAAGCAACATGGTCCCATACTCTGATATTGATTTGTCTTCCAACTCTTAAACTTAAGACGCACTGGAAGGAATGGCAGGTTATCCTCAAGATTTGTCTTTCCTTGAAAGATTTGAGAAACTTCAGTAAAAAAAAAAATCCCTTTTTTAGCTTGACCAACTTATACTTTTATTATTCTCATCAACGTGCTTCACAAGGAATAGATAACCAAAATTGCATATAACAGCCAATGAAAATTTCATTACCATATTTTCCAGACCTAAGAAAAACCATTATATTGTTTGAGATCACATAAAGTTTAACTCATGAGCTTCCAAACCTAGGAAATTAACTATTTCATTTTCATATATCATACCTTCTATTGCCACGGAAAGCCAGTGCTGGAAACAATGGGTAGCATACTGAGACACATCATGCTGATTTTGTTTGGGATCACAGAATGACTGAGACGAAAAACTTCAGTATGTCAGTTCAAAACTACAATAGAGTCATCTAGCCTAGTTAGAACTGCAAAATAGCTAGCAATTCTGTGACATTTTTTTGACACAATTTTTTACAAACAAATAAAATTATAGCAAGCAAAAATTATTCTAAATTGTTTTGCGCAAAAGCTGGCTGAAGACTTAATTTCCAAGCCAATGCGTCACCAGTAAACAGAGCAGAATGACAGCAACCCTTTCAATTGGACCAACCCAACCAAACCACATTAATTCTGTCAAGCAATAGAACTAAGTGAAAATTTGAAGTGGCCATATTATTCTGCCAATATTCTAATTGCAAATAGAAAACAATGATACTGGCAGCTGTTTCAAAGCTAAAATACATTGTAGATCATGCAAAGCAAATATCTTGATAATTCAAATATGGTTGTAATCTAATTGAAACCATGTGATGTCTACATAACAAAAACTATATAATATATCATATATCAACAGGCGTGTGAGGGCACTGATAAGCAAAACATGACAAATATAGATGAAAATATTAATTTAAACCAAATTGTATATAAAGAAATATTGCAATGGAAGGAAATGTTGTGAATATAAGCAACTAATAGAGTTGGGATCAACCTATCATTTGGGGTAAAAAGATTGTTTTACTTAAATGGTTACGCTGATACTTCCTCTATTAGATCAAAGCGGTAAGAAATAATTCCAATTATCTTACATTTAGCTAGTGTATGAATTAAGTTAGCGGTAAGAAATAATTCCAATATTCCAATGCAATACAGATTACATATTGTCCCATGAGTTTTTAGGTCTAGCAGAAGTGTATGACTATAACCAAGATCTGTATGGTAGATATTGTAGGAGTTGCAGGCTAGATGAATTTTCCATTCAAGCATAATGTAGACAAGTCTGTAGAATAAGCTTTATAGGGATAGACCCTTGTATAATGTAAAAAATAATAGAATGAGAGGATCAGTTGCATACCTCCAAAGTGAAAATTGCCACTCGGATCTACATAGTTTTAAGAATCTTAAACATCAAGGAAATATTCATTCAACAGCTCCATGCAAAATATTAACTTTTTTATATATGTAATTACAAACGGTGAAGAAATACCATGGTTTTGTTAATGGATTCTTTTTGAAAAAAAATGTTAATAAGTGGCAACAGAACATGGTTTTACTTAAGATAAGTGATATGGTACTACAATTTAAGAAACAAGAAAAGAATGTAACTTGTATGTAATTTCTTTTGTCCTTAGCAATTTTAATATTTTTTCTTTCCAGTATTAGATATTGTAAGCATGCAACAAATAACAACTAAAAAGTTGTATAGAACAATCATGTGGTCCAAATTATAAACGATTCAAAGTGGAAATATCACTGGGATACATTTTATATTTGTATTTCTACAAACTGGGGTTGGCACTCAACATTACTTATATGAGAACAAAATGCATAACCAGTACATATACAAAGCAAATCAAGCAACTGTGCAATTCAATCAATAGGATTTCATGGTTCATCTGTATCGGACAACCTGCATTTCTGCTCACATAGAGTAGCTGAACAATTTGAAATGACATATTGGGGACTCCCAGATTGACCTAATGTTGGATGGTGCTGTGTGATTCCCCGTTTAGTCGGTAGTTTCCTTAAGACGAACAATACTGAAGCTGAAGGTACAATCTCAACCAACCATCTAAGGAAAGTGAATGTTATCAACAAAGGATATCGGTGAGTACAATTGTTGGTTTGCACATGCTCAAAATGACACAACATAGGATTGTGTTTTGCAGTTTATTCTTGGCACATTTTTTAATGGCTAGTTGCAAAAGCTAAATAAATTTGGTAGGAATTATCTTTTATGTCGATTACTTCACAAAAATCCAAGGATACTCCAGTAACAAAAGTTCATTTTTAACTCGTTCAGCAAAATTGATATGTTATACTTTCAAATGGCTAGTTACATGTAGATCTGTTTTCATCGCTTCAACTATGAATTTGCCATGATTATCCATAGGGAAAAAGATAGTCCCATTACACAGATGGAACAATGGATTGACAATTTGTAAAAGAATCACCATATAGTATTTTTGCTAAAAAAAATGCCTATGCGCAGATACATGCACACACACGACTTTTGTGAAATGAATATTTTTTTGTTCCCTCTTATATATTCTACCAAAATCAAATTCTTTTAGCCATAATCTCGATAGCATTTTCAGCTCAGGTATTTCTCTAAACACAATTAATCTATTAGGATATAAACAAGGCAAAGGAAATATATCTTTCACAAGTTTATACTATAATCTAGCAGTATGCTTTGTTTGCTTCCACACCAATTAAAATCATGTTATAAATGATTTCCTCGAGGTGAACATCACAAGTGGCAAATGAAAATGAATAATGCAGAGCTGCTAGCATTAAATGACAATGCTATTAACAGAGATTTATATGTAAATGTCATCAGATAAATGAAAGCAATGTATAAGGGTTCAAGATTGAGTATTGAACATGCGAATAGAGAAACCTACCAAACAGTAGAAGTTAAAAATTGGATGATTCAGAATATGAAGATTGATTTGTTTATTGAACGCATTGAAGCACATCTCTTAATATGCTGTAAGTAAAGTAATTAAAGTCTGGAGACCCCCCCCCCCCGCCACAAACACACAAAGAAAGTAGGAAGATATTGACATAGGACCTACTTTCTTTTATACATCTGGTCAAGAAGCCAGGAAAGCATATGGTAGTCACATATCCAACGTGTGTGAAAGGAGATGTGTTAGAAATGCAAATTATTGGAAGTATTAATTCTGGAAGAGTGGAAGGGATGACAATAAATAAAAGATAGTACCGCATTCATCTTTTTACGCCTTCCTTAGTTCCTTTCTATTCAATTGGGAAACGCTGGAACATCAGGAATAGCCTGCAAGGATAACCCCAAAATTGCAGTCATAACATGCTATCGAAAAAAAACACCACAACCAGTACCAAATAACTGCATATGCATCCAACCATGCATTCCAATTTCCAAATTATCTCATGTACAAAAGCACATGGACATGAGTATAGTCTGTGGGAAATGACTTCAGAAACATGCAACCTTGTATTGACAATACCCCATAATTCAAAACTTAAATTGATTTTAATGGAACCTAAACCATGGAAAGTATATATTGTCTACCATTGGTAACCATATAGATCATAAGTGCACTCATGTGCTGAATTGAGCTGTAGATCATGCTAGCTCTTGGTTCTGCTGAAACCAGAAAGCAACGAAAACCTCATCATTAAAATATGTGAATGTGTTAGTGATATAAAAAGCAGTTGCCATACTAAAAGGTCATGTTTATTGGTGTCTAGATCGATTTCTAAAAAGACAAAAGGCCCAGCTTCCCATGAATACATTCAACATCTCCTGGGGCTGGGGATACCTCATCATTAAAATAAAAGAAAACATTAGAAAATAAGAGGGAAAATTTCATGAGCAGCACATAAGACAAAATATACCTTATGAAGTAACACCTTAAAAAATTTGTGCAAAAACGATACCATCTAAGAACATTGATTCCAAGTGATTCAGTGAGAGTGAAACATATAAAAGGGTCTTATTTATGTTTTTTTAGGAATATATGGAGAAGCTCGAGCAAGAATCATTACATAATATGGCGGACAAATTTAAGATTAGTTCAAAGGGTCTAGAAAAGTAATCTATTATCAACTCTTACTCGACATCAAGCCATTTTTCTATTTGTAGTGAGAATGAAGCCGTGCTGAAAAGTGTTAAAAACCACCACCATCGTTACCACAAACAAGTTTTCTGTGTGCCTTGAAAAGGAAAATTGCAACATAACTTGATTACCAATAGCCCAGGAAAAAAATGTATTTCAGGGGAGATAAAAACACTAACATCATCGATGAACAACAAAATCCCATACTTTCTGTGTAACTTGACAAGCTCAGGCCATGGAGCTAAGTGACCATCCATGCTGAACATGCTGCATTACAACAAAAAGATCATCTGAGTTGGTTACGCTAGTCATTGATACCAAAATAAGTGATTTTTGAATAGAAATATAACTTGTCTATCTGTGAAAAAAATATTTTCCATTGAGCAATCGGACCTGCTAGCGTAATCACAAACATAGTTTATAACTAAATCAATTAGTGCTTAACATTATGACATGTATGTTATGACTGGGAAGTGAAAAAAATGCCCATGGATTTTAAGTCCTACACTTACTGGAAGATGTGAAGCAAACAGAGATGGCAAGATGCATGTCGTCCTCGAAGATCTTGACGGGCGCAAACCGGCAAAGAGCCGGAGTTGCTCAGATGACTATGCTGCTCGAGCAATAAGGTCAAGAGGTCAAGAAATTGGATCAAGACAAAATGAAAAGAAAAGAACAAGTGACATTGTACCTGTATCTCCCAGCACCTGTGGCACAGTGCATAAGCAACCCACAACAACAAGAAGAGAACAAAACCTCTCATTAATGAGTGCAATCTCAAATCGGAATATGCACAAGCGACCTGTTATAAGCAAACGTGAGGCTGCAACCTGCATGCTTTCCAAAGTTTTTTCTAGGTAATGGAAGCTTTACTGACTAAAAAAGTTAATGCATTTTATATGGTAAACTATAAAGAAATGAATCACATCAGTAAATCACCAATCTATGGAGCATATTAATTTATAGATACAAAAGCAACCAAGCAGAAATCTTAATCGATTATGTGCCAAGATAATCGATTATGTGTGCTATTAGACAAATAAAAATTATGGATTTGGATTATTACAAATCACTAATCTATCTATCGCCTATTCTCAATTAGAAAAAAACATAAATTAACCAGAGAAATCAAAGAAAAGAAGTTGCCTCTGTACCTCCCAGCACCTGTGCCATCTCGGTGGGCTTCAGCCTCCCTAGCCGACGCTATCTAATGTTTTTAGATGTTGATAGTCATTATTAGAATGCATATCATTGAAGCTATGATGTGAATAGGTTTTGTTGTTGGTGGACAATGTCTTTTGTATGTATTATTTGGCACGTTTATCTTTAAGTAGAGTGATGTTTAAAAAACATAGGCTGAAAGTTGAAGAGAGAGATAGTTGAGGAGAATTTTAAGCTAATAGATAGGTGTGTAAATTCTACGAGATGTTAGGTTGCATCAGCATAAATAGATGTAAATACAGGATATTGGTATGATAAAATTTTAGTAATAGTATTATAGGAGGTTGCATTCTTTTTGTCTTTATTATCTGTAGCTGTTTGTTTTTTATGATGCCCTGTCAAGAAATTAACTAATTTAGATAGAAATAGAGGTTAGATTTACCTGATCTGGTGGTATTAGAAGGGCGATGAGCTGATAGCTCTACTTCAGTGTTGGAGGAGGTGTCTGGTACATCTGCATTTAAAAATTGATTAGTAATATATATATTTCATTGTCACATCCACCCAAAATCCCTTATATTTATGTAGTTGTATTGACAATGATCAAAAAAATAATTACTACCACATAGTAATCAAATATGGAAGGTATTATGAAACAGATTAGTAAAGCAAAGAAAAGTTATGTGAGCTCTTACTGATAATTAGCAAAACAAGAGTTACATGCTAGCCAAATATTTCAGTTGACTGCAGACACTTACCTGAAAGCACAGGTCATTTAGGTAATTAACTAAAGAGATTGCAGCTGGGAGCATCTGCAGCCACACAGCTCAGGCATCATTATCTACATCAAGCGAATTTCCAAGCGTATTCAGGTAAAGGAGCACAACTTTACACAAATTGGACATCAAAATCATACTTAACATGCAGGGGTGTCTGTTCGAAGTTACTGATGTCCCCCCTCATGCAGAAAGCTGAAAAATAAATCTTTGCTTGGTAACAAACGGGCTACCACTGGCATTCTAGTAATATATAATCTAACATGATTAAAGTACGAAGTCATGATAATACTAAATAATCAGTATTTCTTATTGGTGGAAGGATTAATTCTAGAACCTCAGACCATTCAGATTCACCAATCTCATCCCTTTATTGTGCTCTGAAGCAGGTTCATGTTCTTCTTCAGGATTGAATTGTGCTCACAAGACATCAACTTCAGATGAAATAGAGGTTCTCTGAATTCTGTTGGTCAGGCAATATATAGCTGCTGCCTAGCTATATATGAGCAGCTTCATCGTAGTGCTACACACACACACCCACTTATCTGGCAAGCTCCCCATCTCCCTCCTGGGAAATCGAATTGAGCAAGCTCCCTTCCTCCTTACCTCTCAACAATGGAGAGAAGGCACCTTGAGCTCACACATTGCAAGCAAAGTTTTCTATGAGCAGACCATCAAAAGGACACCCTTTTTCACTCAAATCTAACTATGAACGAAGGGAAGAAAACATGCTTATTAGCTATAGACGAGATGATGCAGCCTTCTCGGGCCCTGTGCAATGCAAAATCTCTGAACCACGCAGTCCTGCATAGTGCATATGCCAAGCTAGAAGAAATGGAATGCAGGCTTCATCAAAAGCTCGTGAATTACACTTACAATTTATGCAGAAATTGCAGGATTTGCATATGCGTAAATTCTCCATCTGCCAATCTGCCATGGGGCGTAGTCCAAACAATGTTTCTTGGCCGTTCTTCTTGTCTGATCAGCAAAAGTGGTCATCAAGTCTTGGATTTGCAATATTCATTCAGATTGCTGCTACTGCAAACTGCAAAGGGAAAGCTGTTTCAGTCATTCTCACTTATCTTGGCAGATCAATGGTTAGTATGCTGCTTATTTTTCTCATGAGATTGGCATTGAGCTGAATTACTCATGCATAGCCAAAATGTGCACATCATTTAACTGATCTGACAAAATAATTCTGCATGGAGTACTACATTTCTGAACTTGCATCGATCAGGGCAAGAATCCTTCCTCCTACAATCTCTGCATTTCGATTTGCTTGGAAGGTTGTACTACAGTACCACTCCTAGTAAAAACACCATAAATATATTGTAAACTTACATGGCAGGAGGTGATTTATATACTCCAGAAGCGCCTCGGCCGGAGCAGGCGAGCCCGACCGCCATGGCACTCCTCGCCGCCACCGCCCGCCGCTTCTCTCGCAGCCTCCGTCGCTTCAGCTCCTATGGCGTATCTGGAGGAGAAGAAGCAGGAGTGCCCGCGGACGTGGTGGAGGCCGAGTCCCCCGTCCGCGCGCCGCCGGACGAGCAGTTCGCGGCGTGGGTCGCGCGGCTCCGGCCGGGCTTCACAGCGGGGTACCTGGCCGAGGCGATCTCCTCGGAGCGTGACCCGGACCTCGCGCTCCATCACCACCATCCCCTTCATCAGCCGTTAGATCACCGGATTCGCCGACCACGAACTCGCTGCCATCAGATCCGGCGACCTTGAGGGCTTGGCCATCGGCGGCGGAGGAGGAGGTGGAGGCGGCGGCGCGAGGGGACGGGGATGGCGATGGTGACGGCGCAGGGGAGGCGGAGGGGGAGGCGACGCGAGGGGAGGCGGAGGGGGAGGCGATGGGAGGCGGAGGCGGAGGCGGCGATGGCACGAGAGGGGAGGGAGAGGGTGAGGGAAAGACGAGAGGGAGAAGGGGGCGGAGGCGGCTAGGGTTTGGTGATAGTTGGCGTTAGTGGGCGTCGTTTTGCGAAAAAACCCCTCATCTTCTATATTTTAGAGCGCGGTCCTAATTCGCGTTTTTCCTCTTCTTTGTATGAAATATCCGGATTTTCTAAGGGTCTCAACATAAAAAATTGTCTCATAGGTACTATTTGAGAGGGACCTATATCGAATTACAGAAAAATAGAAGGACCTTTTAGCAAAAAAACCACCCGTGCACTGTTCCTATCCGACGTGGCATAGCCGAACGGGCGCCCCTTCCGCCGCTCTTAATGGTTTCTAATTTAGGGTGAACTAAATCATTATTCAATCTGTTCCCACTGTATCTAAAATTATTTTTCAACTGTTCATGTACACCGTCTGTTTTGTTTAGAGCGGCAACTCACTTTATGCAGTTTATCTGGGATTCAAACCCATCTAATCTACCGATCTGATCTGTGTAATATACAAGAGAGCAGATGTGTGCTATCAAACTTAATTTGACATGTTCTGCACAATGTGCTATGTTATTCTCTTCGAGATGAAGGTCTTGCTGCAGTGCTTCAGGTACTCGCAAACTGGTAGTCCAAATATTTCTACGTATAGATCATTCTTATGATGCTTGCATGCTTGGATTACTCAAATGAAAAGCATAGGCCACCACAGGGTCCTAATCAATATTGTTTCATATTCGATTGTTAGCAACAATATGTTCCTCAAATCTAGAAGTTTGCTTGCACCTATTAAGAACATTCGCTCTATGTCTAGCAACAAATGATTAATTTTCCATATGTCCTGTTTGTAGATGTATGCACACTGTATGTAGTCTGCCATTTATATTATGAATTCTCATGTCATTGAATTAATCCTTATGGCAACTTTTTCCCCTGATTAAGTAAACATCTATATATGGCTAATAAACCTGCCGCATGTTACTTCATCCAAATGCATTTGTCCTAAAGATCTGTACATGATTGTGGAGATTATGGATATCCCATATCTACATGGCAGTTATAGTTTAGTTGGGTACACGGTACCAAATATAGATATAATATCTTTATGAGGACTCGGGTTAGTTTCTAGACTTGTATATCAAGGAAATACCCGGGATCTTAGTCGGTTATGATTGTATTTTATCTGTAATCACATATTCCGTTAGGGATATGGACTGTATTTTGTAATACGGACTCCTTCCCCTATATAAGGAGGGGTCCGGGTTCCTCTCGGGACCCTTTTTTTCCCTAGATCATACGATCAATAATATACTCGGCGGAATCATCCCCGGACAGGAGTAGGGTATTACTTCTTGAATAAGAAAGCCTGAACCTGTATAAAATCCCTTGTCTTCAAACCCATCCACTTTTCTAACTTGATAACCACCCCCTTTTAGTATTGCCGAAATCTTGTTTTGACAGTTGGCACGCCAGGTAGGGGTAGCGTCAAGTTCTTCGCCGATTAGTGCGATGGGTTCCGTCTCCGGCATCGATGACCTCGTCTTCCCTTCCGGGCAGGCGTTTCGGTTCGGCAGCCTCGACTTCATCACCAACGACTTCGGCAAGATCTCTCTCCTTGACTCGGATCCAAACCAGTCGGGAAAGAACCAGGTCTCAGTCCCGTTCGGTATTACGAACTCGGCCAAGATCTACTCCAAGCTTATCTCGATCGAGTCGGCTTCAAACCACTCGGACGAGATCCCATCTACTCCGACACCGCCAGATCAAGATGATGGGGCCTACCCGCCAATCCTGATGAAACTCCCCGACGATTTGGCTGCCATCTTCACTACAAGGGCGTCTTCTCCCCGTAGGCCTAGGCGGAAGTCGGCTTCAACACCGATCCTGCCTAGCTCCAGAGAAGTCGGCGTCATACTCCAGCCACTCGGCATGATTTCGACGGATCAACTGGAAGGCTACTTCAGCTCCCCCGGCGTCGACTCACGACCAACAGAGATCGTGGAGTACGACGAATTCGGCTACCGCTATGACAACCGCGACCTCGACGACTTCGACGAGAGCTTTGAAGACAATTACACCCCTCTCTACTTCGGCGTCTTCATGGCCGATAACGAGACGGAAGAACAACGCCAAGCCCGTGAAGCAGAAGCATGACGCGTACAGCAGGAAGCCGAGCGACGCCGACTGGAAGAGGAGCGTCAAGCACAAGAGCAAGAATGGCTGCGGCGAGAGCAACAAGAAGGCGAACGGGCTGCAAAGGAGGCTGAGGACCGACGACAACGAGCCTTGGACACAGGGCGACGAGCGCGAGATCTCATCGGGCAGCAAGACGTCGAGGGGAGAGCGGTCTTTCGCACCCCTCAACAGAACGCTGTCGCTACGATCACCCTTCTCGACACCCTCCTCAAGGAATACGCACTCAATCAAGCTGATCATGTCGTCAACATCTTGAACCAGACCAAGACCATGATCGCCGCTTCGGTCCCGGTTAACTCCGGAAGCATCCGCACGCCGACTGGCAGCCGGGCTCCCCATCTCCGATCTCATGATTACCACCAGCCAAGCCTCAGCATCGCCGGCACAGGATCCAATCGCAGGAGCAGGGGCCACGACGAGCGATCTGTTCACTCGCCCCCTGAGCGACACAGGGAGCGCCGAGTTGAACGGCCTCGCTCCCCACCTCACTAGCGTCCTGTCGATCTTCGCGATATGATTAACCAGCGCCGTGCAGCACGAGGTCACCACCATTCACCAGATCGCTACGACGACGATGTGGATGGAGTAGCTACCTTTATTAACGACCTGCGTCGAGTGGATTGACTAGCCGGCTTCAAGCCGACTGGAATCGAGAAGTATGACGGCACCACTAATCCGGAGTCTTGGCTTACCGTCTACGGTCTTGCAATCCGCGCAGCAGGAGGAGACAGCAAGGCCATGGCAAACTACTTACCTGTGGCCCTAGCGGATTCTGCCCGATCCTGGCTCCATGGATTACCCCATGGTACGATTGGATCATGGGCAGAACTTCGTGACCACTTCATCGCCAACTTCCAGGGCACCTTTGAACGCCCCGGTACACAGTTTGATCTCTACAACGTCATTCAGAAGTCTGGAGAATCCCTTCGAGATTACATCCGACGCTTCTCTGAACAACGCAACAAGATCTCCAACATTACCGACGACGTCATCATCGCCGCTTTCACCAAAGGAATTCGCCACGAAGATCTAGTCGGCAAGTTCGGGCGCAAGCCTCCCAAGACAGTCAAACAGATGTTTGAAAAAGCCAACGAGTATGCCAAAGCCGAAGACGCCATTATCGCATCCAAGCAGTCGGGTCCTACTTGGAAGCCAAAGAAAGATGTGCCGACTACGGGAGGAGGTGGAAGTAACAATCACAAGGACTGCAAGCGTAAGCCCGAGGAACTCGTCGCGACTACTACACACTCTTCTCGACAACGTTCGCGCGTCAACACTTTTGACAAGATCATGAACTCCCAATGTCTGCATCATCCCAACTCCAACCACGCAGCTAAAGATTGCTTCGTCTACAAGCAGTTTGCAGAGCAATATGCCAAGAATGCACGGAAGACCCCTGACGGAGAACAAAGTACGTCGAAAAAGAAGGATGATGATGATGATGCCCCGACAGGTTTTCAAGATCACCGCAAGGAGCTCAACCATATCTTTGGCGGCCCTCTAGCTTACGAATCTAAAAGAAAGCAAAAGCTGACTGAAAGGGAGATCAATGATGTTCAGTCCGATACGCCCCAATATCTTCGGTGGTCGGAGATAACAATCAAGTTTGACCGCTCGGATCATCCTGACCGAGTGGTCCACCCGGGGCGGTACCCCCTGGTACTAGACCCAGTGGTTCGCAACATCAAGCTTCGCAGATCTCTCATCGATGGTGGTAGCGCACTCAATATCCTCTTCGCCAAAACCCTAGACGACATGCAGATCCCGCGCACCGAGTTAAAGCCGAGTAATGCACCCTTCCATGGAGTCATCCCAGGGCTATCGGCAACACCACTCGGCCAGTTCACTCTTCCGGTCACTTTTGGTACTCGGGAGAACTTCCGCACAGAGAACATCAGCTTCGAGGTCACTGATTTCGAGACAGCGTATCACGCCATACTCGGACGCCCGGCGTTAGCCAAGTTCATGGCCGTCCCGCACTACACCTACATGATGATGAAGATGCCTGGTCCTCGAGGAGTCATATCCCTACGGAGCAACATCAAGCAAGCCGTCACATGTGACAAGGAAAGTTGCGAGATGGCTCAAACCCGCGAGATCGCGATTGCTCAAGAAGACATCCGACTGGCTGCAACCACGGCAAGCGAGGGAGAAGTGCCTACAGCCAAGATCTCAAAGAGTGGAGAAAGCGAAGCCAAGACCAAGAAAATTCCCCTAGATCCTTCTGATCCTACTAAAACTGCTGTGATAGGCGCCGAGTTAGATTGTAAATAGGAAAGCGCGCTCATCACCTTTCTTCAAAACAATAAAGATATCTTTGCGTGGAAACCATCTGATATGCCTGGTATTCCTAGAGAGGTGATTGAGCACTCTTTGCACGTTAAGGAAGATGCTAAACCCATCAAACAACGACTCCGCCGCTTTGCACAAGACATGAAGGACGCGATCAAGGAGGAATTGACCAAGCTGTTAGCAGCAGGCTTCATCAAAGAAGTCATTCATCCCGACTGGCTGGCTAACCCAGTCCTAGTTCGAAAGAATACTGGGCAATGGCACATGTGTGTCGATTACACCGACCTCAACAAGTCTTGCCCCAAAGATCCTTTCGGGCTGCCTCGCATTGACCAGGTAGTCGACTCGACCGCCGGCTGCGAGCTGCTCAGTTTTTTGGATTGCTACTCGGGATATCATCAGATCCGATTGAAGGAATCCGACTGCTTGAAGACTTCGTTCATTACGCCCTTCGGGGCCTACTGCTACTTCACCATGCCTTTCTGTAACGCCCCGATTTTCGTTCGGGATTAAAAATCAATTAATAATGCATTTCTAGAAATTATATTAAAAGTTAAATCAACTTAATCAAGTGAATTATTGAGGGAATTAAAATTTTCCCTTTAAAAATCATTGGCCGGGAATATTTTGTAATATTCTTTGTGCCCTAATGTACTCTCTGAAATTTTCCGTGAATTTTCGGAGCTCGAGAAATAGTTTTAATAGCACAAAGATCATTGCATCAATTAAAATAAAAAGAAAACAATTAAAATCCTCCTTCCTCTCTTTGGGCCCCTTTCGGCCCAATCCCTCCTTTCTCTCCCACGGCCCGCGCGCCCCTTATCTCTCCCTCTCGGGCCGGCCTCCTCCCTCGGCCCGTGTCACACCCTGAAAATTCAAAATATATAAATTGTTGTTTAATTGGAATTTTTAGAAATAATTTTAAAAGTCTTGAAGAGAAGATCTAATTTTAATTAATAAATTCCAATATAAAATGGGGCCAGATAAAATTTCATTAAATACTTTGCTTAATTCTATAATTCCTAGATTTTTCTGGGATTTATTTGAGCTAAGGAAGTATTTTTAATAAATGGAATTGCATTTCATGAATAATTTAAATTGAAAAAGGTTTTAAAAAGTCTTCTTTTGGCTTTGGCCGAAAGTCGGCCCAAAACCGCTCTCTCTCTCCTCGGCCCAAGTCGGCCCAGTCCGCCGCCGCGCGCGCGCGCGTCCGCCCGCTGACAGGTGGGCCCACCTGTCAGGGTCGTCGTCAACCTCCGGCCGCCGCCGCCCGAAACCCTAGTTTCGCGCCGCCGTCGTTCCTTTCCAAAATCCGGCCGTTCCTTTTCGTTTCCGGTGAAATTGATTGAGGGGAAACAATCTTTGGGATCTCATCTACCTTTTCTCCTTTGGAAACATCGGCTAAATCGGTTTGGAATGTGTTTGATTCGAGTTCGAATCGGATCGGTCTCTTTCCTCCGAACCCTAAACCTTCCTTCTCGTCGCCAGCCGCCGTGGGCCTTCGCCGTCGCCTCCTAGCCCCTTTAAAAGGACCCCCGAGCTCTTCTCTACCCGCCGCCACCTTCGCCTTCGCCTCTCGTCGTCCGTAGCGCCCTAGCGCCGTGTGCCCTAGCGCCGCCGTCGCCGCCGTCGCTCCAGCTGTGCGCCGCCGCCATTCCAGACGTCGCCGTCACTCGGGAAGACCGCCGTCGTGGTCGCCGTCGCGTCGCCGTCCTCGTCCGCCCCTTCGCCGTCGCCGAAGATCGCCGGAGCACCATCGCCGCCGTCGACCCGAAGACCGCCGCCGTTTCTTCGTCGTCGCCGTCGCCGTCCGTTGGTCTTCCGCCGCTCCTTTGGTCACCGGTGAGTTCGCCGCGTCGCGCTCTACCCGTTGGTGCTCTCCGTTCATGCCGAAGCGCCGCCGTTCGCCGGCGAGCATGCAAGCCCGAGCCGCCGAGCCGCCGCCGCCGGTGGTGACGTCATCGCTGACGTCATCGTCGCCCTCTTCCGTGAGCCGGTCGTAGACCGATCGATCTCGGCCGTCCGTTTTGGATGGATCGATCTCGGCCGTCCGTTCGCGTGAACCGTCGCCCGTGCGCCCGGTCCACCGAAACCCTAGCCCGCTAACGCAATAATCCTCCTTTTCCTTTTCAAAAATAATTCATTATTGCGTCATAATTCAATTAAAATCAATTTAAGTGTTTTAATCCGATTTAATCTTCAAAAAATCATAACTAATTCATCTTAGCTCCGATTTAGTTGGTTCAAGTCTCTAAATTTTTCTAAAATTGAGATCTACATGTTAAAAATATCCACATGTACTGTTCATGCTTGTTTATGTGCTGTTTTGGTGATTTTGCTCTTTTTTGCTTAGATTCCGTCGTTTCCGGAGAGTCCGTTTTCGCAGGAGAAGAGTTTTAAGAGTTCCAAGGCCAGCAAGGCAAGTCACACAGATCCCAAACAACCCTTTGAGCATGTTGATCCCGTTTAAAGCTATTGTTTCTATTCAACTATTGCATCTATTTTCGAATGTCATTGGGTGGAATTAACCTATTGTTTGTTATAGCTCTTTTGTTCTTGATTACTTTATTCCTTGATACCTTGGGTTATTATAACTTGACTAGTTGAGCTTTACATATTGGTTCAGCTAGATATTAGATGTGATTGCTTATCCATGCTTAAAAACATTAGCACACTATTGGGATAACTTATGACTCACTATTATTTAATGATGGCTTAATGATAGTTCACGATGGCCAATCGTGATTGGTTAATTAATGAATGTGCCAACTAAAACCTGATAATGGTGGGTTGTGAGCACATGGTTTTGATGGTCGTGCTCATGACAATTAAGGACCAGTTCACGAGTTTCGGTTGTGAAATATTAACCGTGCCAACCACAAGCCCGCGTGGGCAACGGCTTTATCTTTTGTATAGCATGGTTCATTGCGGGGCACCAGACTGAGAAGTGGCGGAGATAAGCCCACGGGGGTCGCTGGGGAGTCCATGCCTTGTTTATAAGGGGGTGATTATGATCCAGGAAAGGTGCGCTGTAGTGGATTGTGTTATGCAAGGGGTATTGTCACAACTCCTTTCCGAGGTACCGTGGTGGTATTGAGGCACATGGTGACATGATGTGGGGTTGTGTCTTGTGGGTATAGTGGTACACCTCTGATCAGAGTAAAACTATTTGAATAGCCGTGCCCGCGGTTATGGGCAGGTCTAACAATGTCTTTCGTGATTAGTTTCACACTTCTCACCATAATAAAAGATGCTATAACTGGTAATAATTTGTTTAGCTCCTGGTTTGGAATGGTATATTCCTGGTTTGGAGATAGAACTGTGCAGCCGGGATGGTTGTTCAGAATGGTTGGGCCTATACAACAGGGTATGTTGTATAGCGTTGGATTAATATTGTTTAATTATTACTGAACTGTTTTATTAAATTCTGAAATGTTTGCTAAATGCTGCTTTTGCAAATGAAACCCTACTATGCCATCCTTTGTTATCCTGTGCACTTGCATATTTGCTGCGTGGCTTGCTGAGTATGTCATATACTCACCTTGCAATCATTCATCAGAGGAAGAGTTCTACAATGATGCTGATGGTGTGGAAGATTAGGTGTAGCCTTGGTCAAGCTGCTTGTGGAGTGGAGCCGTCCGCGCCGTTTATTTTATTTTCCGCTGCTTAGATCTTTATTGATTGAGAGGAACTATCTACCTCTGTAATGACATTTTATTCGCCTATTAATTAGAGTAATAATTGTACTCTATTATCAATTTGTTATTGTGTGCCTCGGCTGATTCCTGGACGAGGGTTCACACACATGTAAGCGTTTGGAATTTTGGATAGAAATTCCGGGCGTGACAGCCCGCTCGGCTCTCTCTCTCCCTCAAGTCTGCTTTACCTCCCTCGCCCGTTTTCCCCTCTCTCTCCCCGACAGGTGGGACCCGAGGCCCCACCTGTCATCTTCTTCTCCTACCTCCAGCTCCATCCCCAACCGCCGCCATGGCCGCCAAATCCTCCCACGTCGCCGCCTCTCCCGCGCGACTCCCTCTCCCGCGCGTGCGTGGACGCGGTCGTCGCCCATGTCCGCGCCGTTTCCCCCCACTCTCCCCGCAAAATCCGGCCACGTCGCCGCCTCCCGCATATCTCTCTCCTCCCACGTTGCCGGCTGGTTTCTACCTCTCTCGGGCTCGATCCCGCCTCCCCTCCCCTATAAAAACATTCCCCACACCTCCCTCTCCATTTTCCCCTCTCTCCCGAGCCCTCCCGTGCACGAAAACCACCCCGCCACCGTCGCACCTCCCGCCGCCGCTCGCCGACGACCCTCCAGCCGGTCGCCACAGCCGCTCCCACCACCGTCGTTCCGCGCGACCGCCACCAGCGGCTTCGCCGCGTCGTGCCACACCCCGGCGTCCGCTCCATTTCCCCTCCCCGCCTCCGAAGCACCGTCGCCACGCGCACCACCTCCTTCCACCGAAGCCGCCGACTCCAGCCGGCCGCTGCCGCCGCTACCGCCGTCCCCGTGCCGCGCCGCTTGCATCGCCGGCCTCGCCGCGCTTTGCCGCATCCCGTCCACCACTCCGCTTTCGCAATAAACCACCCGGGCACCGATTCCACCGTGAACCCGAGCTCCACCACCACTTTGCCGACTCCGGCAGCGCGCCACCGCTGCCCTAGCCACCACCTAGTCACGCCACCGCCTCTACTGCATTCGCCGCGCTCCCCCGTACCCCGGCCGCTCCTCCACCTTCGTTGGAGACCGCCGAATCGCCGCCGTCATCTTCGCCCCATGGAGCGCCGCTGCCTCCCTCCGCGGCCGCTCCCTCCGTCGCCGCGCCTCTCGGTGAGCCGCCTCCCTCCTCCTTTTCCTCTTCGCCGGCCGCCCGCCGCCGTTCCACGTCGCCGGCTGCTGCCGCCGGTGGCCGCATGCCGCCGCCGCGCCTTGGCTCGGCCGGGCCGGCTTCGTGCCGCGCCTGTGCCCCTGGCTGCCGCTCCCCTCGGCCGCCCGATCGGCTCAGGCCGATCTGGGCCGTCCACGTGGTGGACGCGCACCCGAGGCCACGTGTGGACCATGTCCACCGTGCGCCCTCCCCCTTTGACTCGCTGACGTGTGGGGCCCGCGTGTCGGCGCCGGCCGCCCCTTGCTGACGTCAGCGAGGTCCATTTCCTTTGTAAAAATAAATAATAATTGCGCAATAAATCGAGTTTAATTCTTGAAATTCATTTAAATGGCTCAAAACTTCTAAAATTCATATCTAATTCATTCGAACTCCGAATTGAGCCATTCAACTTGCAAAATTCATCTAAAATTGAGCTCTACAGGTTTGTTTACTTTTTATGTACTGTTTCCTTGGTTTTTATTAGAGTTTTTCCTCGTTTTGCGTGCCAGCGTGTAGAATCCGTCGTTTCGGAAGTCCGCGGTCGCGAGGAAAAGAGTTCGGAAGATCAAAGTGAAGAAGCAAGGCAAGTCACACATTCCCCTTGAGCATTTTGATCCTAATTTACAAATGTTTTATTGTTTGCAAATAAATATGCATGTTTTGCTAATTACACGGGATCAGGGTTTACCTATCTGCTCGCTTGTGCCATGTTTACTTGATATCTATCCTTTGTCAACCTTGGGTAATAAATCGACTAGCTCATGTTACTTATGTGACTTAGCTAGAACTATATGCTTAGCCATGCTTAATTACCACTAGCTCAGTTGATGGGATAATTACAATATTAGACCTTTTTAGTATCAGAGTGAGCTGCGTGCTCGAGACATCTGGCCATGCTTCATGGTCGTAATTATCCAACTAAAATGCAACTGAATGGTGGGCTGTGGGTGCATGGTTTTGCTAGTCGCACCCATGGCAATTAAGGACCGGTTCGCGGGATGCCCTGGAAGAACTTATCGTACTTACCACAAGCCAGTGTGGGCAACGGCTGGGCTTGTAGTGTAGCTTTCCTCTAGCCGACGCATCCAGGCAAGGGTGGGCGTGATGGAGTTTGGATGGGCCCTGCGACGGCCTATGCGGCTTCCGGATTCACCTAGGCACGAGAGGGGACTGCCCGCTGCCTTGCGAGGAGTGGGGGTGAAACCTGAGGTGTGGTGTGCTTGGTTAGAGGGGGTTATGCGAAGGGTCCTGTCACGGCCTCTTTCCGGTATGTCGTGGTGGCATGTCGGCGCACGGAAACGTGTCGTGGGGCTGTGTCTTGTGGGTACAGTTATACACCTCTGATCAGAGTAAAATTATTCGAATAGCCGTGCCCGCGGTTATGGGCGGTCGACCAAATTCACCGTGATTAGTCCCATCTTTATAAATCGACCCAATGCACTGTAGTCCAGGTGGGTTGGTTAGGCCTGTTCAACGTGGTGTAGCGTTGATCAGTGGAGATTTAATGTTACTCTAATTACTCAACAGTTTTACTGTTTTGCTCAATAAAATGTTTTACAACTGCCTTTATGCAAATAGCCACAAACCCCTCCTTGTATCCCCTTGCACGTCTGCATCGTTGGTGTGGCTTGCTGAGTACGGTGGTTGTACTCAGTCTTGCTATTATTCCCCCTTTTCAGAGGTGTAGTGCTTCTGAACTGAAGATGGAGTTAGAGGACCAAGGCTCAGACCCCAGTTGAGTTTTGCCTGTGGAGTGGAGCTGAAGCCCCGCTAGGATCGCCTTTTTCCGCTGCTGCTGCTTTTGTTTCGGTGTGAGGACTAAGTGCCTCTTCCGTAAGTATTTTACGCTTTATTTACGTTTGGAACTGTATATTACTTGTCGTTTTGTGTACCCTGGCTGGTCCTGGATGGGGATTTAATACGCAAAATAGTCTGGAAATTTGGGTTAAATTTCTGGGCGTGACACTTTCGGACTAAAGAACGCTGGAGCAACTTATCAACGCATGATCCAGAGATGTTTCTCGACTCAAATTGTTCGCAATGTTGAAGCCTATGTGGATGACGTAGTCGTCAAATCCAAGCAGAAGGGTGATTTGATTACGGATCTGGAAGAAACCTTTGCGAGCATCCGTGCTTTCAGGATGAAACTAAACCCTGAAAAATGCACCTTCGGAGTACCGTTAGGGAAGCTGCTTGGATTTATGGTGTCTCACAGAGGCATACAGGCCAACCCGGAGAAAGTCAACGCCATCCTCAACATGAAGCCGCCGAGTTCCCAGAAAGATGTTCAAAAGCTGACTGGATGCATGGCGGCGCTCAGCCGGTTTGTTTCACGACTCGGCGAGTGGGGGATGCCCTTCTTCAAACTGTTAAAGAAAATAGACAATTTCCAGTGGGGACCCGAAGCACAGAAAGCCTTTGAAGATCTCAAGAAACTTCTCACTACTCCACCAGTTTTGGCCTCACCACACCCACAAGAGCCGTTATTACTATACGTATCGGCCACCTCTCAGGTTGTGAGCACGGTCCTGGTTGTCGAGCGTGAAGAAGAAGGCCATGTTCAGAAAGTCCAGCGACCGATCTACTTCGTTAGCGAGGTTTTGGCCGACTCCAAGACGAGATATCCTCAAGTTCAGAAGCTGTTGTACGGTGTTCTAATCACCGTCAGGAAATTATCCCACTACTTCCAAGGCCACTCGGTCACGGTGGTTATATCGTTTCCACTCGGCGATATACTCCATAATTGCGAAGCAAACGGGCGAATCGCAAAGTGGGCCTTAGAACTGATGTCCTTGGATATATCGTTCAAGCCGCGAACTTCGATCAAATCCCAAGCTTTAGCCGACTTTGTCGCCGAGTGGACCGAGTGCCAAGAGGATACGCCCGAGCAAAATATGGAGTATTGAACTATGCACTTTGACGAGTCAAAGAGACTTTCAGGCACGGGGGCCGGAGTTGTTTTAATTTCCCCAACTGGAGAAAGACTGAGCTATGTGCTATGGATACATTTTTCTGCATCTCACAACGTGGCAGAATACGAGGCGCTCCTTCACGAACTACGGATCGCAATCTCTTTGGGAATCAGGCGTCTGATAGTTCGCGGAGATTCATAGTTAGTTGTTAACCAAGTTATGAAAGAGTGGTCCTGCCTCGACGACAATATGATCGCTTATCGACAAGAGGTACGAAAGTTGGAGGATAAGTTCGATGGACTCGAACTCACGTTCTTCGGCACAATAATGAAGCAGCCGACAGACTAGCGAATTTTGGATCCAAACGTGAAGCGGCCCCCTCTGATGTGTTCGTCGAACATCTTCATGAGCCAACCGTACCCAAGAGAGAAACAGCTGAACCCGCGGACACTCAGGACATAGCTATGGTTGAAACCGACTGGAGAGAGCCTTTTATACGATTTCTGACCTCCTAAGAACTCCCTCAAGATAAAGACGAAGCCGAGCGGATTTCCAGGCGCAGCAGGCTTTATATTATTCACGAGACCGAGCTGTATAGGAAAAGTCCATCAGGAATTCTGCAACGCTGTGTATCCTTAGAAGAAGGGAGACAATTGCTGAAGGACATACATTCTGGTATCTGTGGCAACCATGCTGCTGCACGCACCATCGTCGGCAAGGCTTATCAGCAAGGTTTTTTCTGGCCCACTGCTGTGTCCGATGCCAACAAGATCGTGCGGACATGTGAAGGTTGTCAATTTTTCACCAGACAAACTCATCTGCCGGCCCAAGAGTTGCAAACCATCCCGCTGTCCTGGCCGTTTGCGGTTTGGGGGCTTGACATGGTCGGCCCGTTCAAAAAGGCAGTCGGCGGTTACGCACATCTCTTTGTGGCTATCGACAAATTCTCCAAGTGGATTGAAGCTAAACCGGTCATCACGATCACGACAGACAAAGCTAGAGATTTTTTCATCAATATTGTGCATCGGTTTGGAGTACCTAATCGGATTATTACTGATAATGGCACTCAATTCACTGGCGGAGTATTTAAAGATTTTTGTGAAGACTTCGGCATCAAAATTTGCTATGCCTCTGTAGCGCATATTATGAGCAATGGGCAAGTTGAACGAGCCAACGGCATGGTCCTCCAAGGAATAAAGGCACGAGTTTTTGACCGACTGAATCCTTATGCCGGCAAATGGGTGGAACAACTGCCATCTGTACTTTGGTCCTTGCGCACCACCCCCAGTCGGGCTACGGGCCAGTCGCCATTCTTCCTAGTTTATGGAGCAGAAGCAATGTTGCCTAGTGAAGTAGAATTTGAATCATTGCGTTTTCGCAATTTTCGCGAAGAGCGCTACGGGGAAGACCGAGTGGATGACCTACACCGACTGGAAGAGGCCGGTGAAGCAGCCTTAATTCAGTCGGCTCGATACTTGCAAGGGTTGCGTCGCTATCACAATCGTAACGTCCGAATGCGTGCTTTCTTACTCTGCGACCTGGTTTTGAGGAAAATTCAAACTACACGGGATCGGCACAAGTTATCCCCTTTATGGGAAGGGCCATTTATAATCTCTGAAGTCACTCGGCCAGGTTCCTATCGACTCAAGTGTGAAGACGGTACACCTATCGACAATTCTTGGAATATCGAACATCTTCATCGTTTTTATGCTTAAGTTTGCTTCTGTATCTCCCTGTCTTGACTGACAACATCAAGCTTCCCCTCGAAGTTATCAGTCGGGGGCTATTATAATAATAATGGAGTGTGATTTTTATCAGTTCAATTTGCTTACTTGATTTATCATTGCCTTGCTTAATTTTTCGGCTTAGTCCATGAGGACTGAAAGTTTTTACATAGCTTTTGATGGTTTTAGGCTCAATAAGGCGTGCCGAAAACTTTTAAGAAATCAGAAGCTAAGTATGAAACATTGAGCACAGCATAAATTCATCAGTATTGTACAAATTGTGCCTCCATCATCATCATCAGAATCATTGTCATTACATTACATCAATCAGTATCAGTTTTCTCATCATCAGAGTCATCAGGATCAGTCGGTCGAAGATCGGTGTCCTGGAATCTCTCCACTACATCACCTACTATCTTGTCGGCAGCCTTCTGTGCATCATTGATAAGATCGAGAGCAGCTTCTTCGCTTGTCCCGTCTGCAAAGCCGTCAATGGCATCAATATCGATTTTTGGGTAAAGGGACTTGGTCATCGCTAACGCCAGACTCGCTCCCATACTTCCAGCTTCTTTGATGTTCTTGAAATATGTATCGGAGCAACTCTCAGCTTGTCGAAGATTTCGGAAGCGTCAAGTGTACTCAGGCCATTATTATTGAAGAACATCGCTTGGACGAGTGGGGTAGCAACATTAGCGACTTCATCCCTGGCCCCTTCAAGTCTTTTGATTTTGCCAACCAGGACGTCGAATTGGGCTTGCGACTTGATCTTGCGGTCTGCATCAACAGATTCATATTAACGAGTCAGCATACAGAAGGCAATGGCTTTTTGAGTATCAATTGATGGTACCTTCAACGTCCTTTAAAGCTGAGTCCCTTTGACTCGCCAGCTCTGCTTTATCGCTTTCCAGAGTCTGAATCCGTTTCTCTAATTGAGATACTTGGCGGCTTGCACTACATTGACTCCGATTAATTGCAGTTACAAAGATGATAGCACAAGTTAGTTAGATAGATTTTGTGTATACCTTTTGACGAGCCACTCAGTTCGAAGTTAGACTCCTGGAGCTCAGTGATCCGATCCCTTAGATCGTGTTCGGTTTTCTTGGCAAGCTCTTTCGCTTCATGCAGTTGATCTCTGACAGCTTCAAGGGTTCCAAGATGAGGAACTAATTTCTCTAAGGTTGCGGTTTTCGCTTCATTCCTAAGGTGAATCCTCTGCAAAACAGTTTTATTAGCGCTCGAGCTAAATGGCGAACAAGATGGTTGAGGTTAGACGTCAAAGAACTTACGTTTACAATGCGAGTCGCTTGGCCGAGTGCCTTTTTAAGTAGGCATACCTCTTCGTCTTCTTTTTGCCGGTTTATGACAATTCCTTGAGGTTGCAAGTCGTCATCCCACCACTTGACCAGAATAGGAGGGCGCAAATCTTCGGCCGCTTGTATCCGGAGAATTTCCTCTTCATCACCAATCATTGGTCCTAATGCATCCATGAATAACGGTCGAACAATCAAATAGAGTCAGTTAGATCAACGTGGTTTCAGACAAAGTGCTTACCCATGATGATTTCTGGACGAGAACGAGTGGACTCAGATGCCTTTGAAGGAGATCCAGACCTTCGGTCATTGCTGGCGTCTTGACCGCGAGAGCTGTCTGCTTGGGCTACAACTTCTGGAATCTCTTGGCTTGGTCCTGTGTCCGACTGGTTTCCAGTCGGGGGCTCCTGATTAACTCCGACTTCAGATTTGGCCGACTGGTTTCCAGTCGGGGGTTGATCGCCGGATTCTACATTGTCGGTTGCCGGCTGATTGTCACTCGGATGATCTTCAGCAGTCGGCCCGGTTTCTTTGGACGAACTTGTTTCCATGTTAGCCGGATCAGAGTCCTTTCCAGAAGGATCTATATCAGATGGTTTCCTACAAGTTTTTGTTATCAGTATTATTTCCATGCTGGGTGCGCATCAATACAAAGAAGACCGTTATATGATTTGTACCTGGAAGACTTCCTGATCTTCGGCGTAGGACGACTAGATGTTTTCTTCTTTGGAATAGCCTGCTTCGGCAGTTTTCTGGTTGTTTCTCTATTTCCAGGCTTTTCAGCGTCGTCGCCTTCGTCGTCACTCAGCACTAACTTCCTCTTGCGGGAATCTGACTGGCCGGCTGGATTAGAGGTGTTGGGCTGGGTTTCGGACCGGATCTTTGGTCCCCCGCTCCCCTAACCAGTTTGACGGCGAGGTGATCGGCGCTGAGCAATTGGGGGATCCGACTTCATCAGAGCAAATTCCTAGACATAATATCTTCCACTGTCAATTGATTTAACAAAAAGACGAAGTCATATTTTGAGGAAGGTTGAAGTGTTTGAGTACATACCGGTGGAGGAGGGTTGAGTGCATTGAATGGCACAACTGGCAGCAGATGTGAATAGCTGACGACAATAGCATTTGAGAAGATCTTGTACATTCTTTCCTTCGTGACCTTAAAGTCAAGGGAGTCTGGATCTTCACGATTTGGATCATGTTTGCCGTCAAACTCAAAGGCCGTGCGGGATCTCTCTTTGATTGGAGCCAATCGACTTTTGATGAAGTGTCGAGTGATTTGTTCTCCCTACAAACCTTGTTCCTTCAGCTTTAGCATGCGTTCCATCAACTCCACTGCCTGAGCAGCTTCATCTCCCATAGGCAATGAATTCCATGTGTCCTGGTAAACCGGAGGAAGACAGGAGTACTTGGGGAGTGCGGGTTCAGGATTTTGAACATAAAACCAGTTTGCGTGCCAACCTTTGTTTGAGGTCTTGAAGGGCATGGAGACATACTTTTGGCTTAGTGTCCCTCTGAGTTGGAAGCCGGCGCCCCCAACCACGCATGGTTTGCTCTTGTTCGGTTGAGGTTTGAGGAAAAAGATTCGGCGGAATAAGGCGAAATGAGGCTTGATGCCCAGAAAAGCTTCGCAGGCATGAATGAAATTGGCAATGTGCACTATGGAGTTTGGATTCAGGTGATGCAGGCTAATTCCATAGAAGCTCAGAATTCCTCGGAAGAATCTTGAAGTTGGAAGAGAAAATCCACCATAAAAGAAGTGAGAAAATACCACGACCTCGTGTGTATTCGGGGTTAGGAATGCTTTGCCGTACGTCGGTCGCCACCCGATGATCTCCTTCGCCGAAAGAACGCCGTGCGCCACCATTTCCTTCAGATTCTCCTCCGTCACGTCAGAGGGCGCCCATTGACTCTCGAAACTTTCTCTCTCTTCCGCCATGGATGCGAGTCGAATGATCTGATTCGGTGAGAAATAGCTGGAGGGGAATGGGGAATCGGTGCGGTGGGCGCGTAGAGAAGTTTCGTGGATTTTTGAGAATGGATTGGGGCAGATTGGTGAAACCTAGCTTCGTCGGCGCTGCTTTGTACTGTAGCAGGGAGTGGGGAAATGGCGAGAGTTTCGGCGGGGAAGACGAAGCGTCGCTTGGACTTCGGTGTTTTGTTAGGGTATCGGGAGTGCTAATGGGCTTGGGCCTGTACAGTACTTCAGCCCAATATTATTACCAGCGTGGCCCGTTGTGATCCCTAGGGACTTAGGCGCTTTTTGCTTTGGCAATTTGTGCTCACAATGATGTGACCCGATGCTGTTAAAATCCTTTTTAACGTAGTTTGATAATTCTTTGGAATTACCACGATGCAAATAAAAAGGTGCCCGACAGAAAGGTGATATACTATTTTTGTAAGCTTTATTAAGCTGCAAAAGCTGTTTGGGTTGATTCGAGATGACTAGTTTATTAAGAGTCACTCTCCTGGCATGTTATATGCTTATTTTGATTATGGTAAGGCTTATAGCCTAGGCTATTGAACTTCTTAATTACCATGATTTTTATCATATTTAGTGGATCATTTTAAGAGTTTCTTACTCGGATTCTTGTCAAATATGTCTTTTTGTGGACTTTTTGAGTGTTTATCACTCGGGCCCTTTTCGTATTTTTATTCTTGATATATTCAAGTTGAGAAGCAGTCGGCTGGGTATTTTACTGAATACTATGTATGCTTTGCTATATGATGTTTGGTTATAAGACCACTCGGTTCTTGACTACATGTTTAGTTTTTCAACTAACTACATAGTCGGGGGCTACACCTAATTAGGTGCATCTACTCGATGCACCATGTTTTATTTTCGCCCTTCGCAGTCTTTGATTTTAGTACTCGGCAGGCCAAAGCAGGAGGAATTGAAGCACTCGGATTATTGCTTTTTGTTCTGAGAAAGCTATTTCGTCGACTGCAAAGGTCTTGGGGGCTATGGTGGAGATTATGGATATCCCATATCTACATGGCAGTTATAGTTTAGTTGGGTACACGGTACCAAATATAGATAGAATATCTTTATGAGGACTCGGGTTAGTTTCTAGACTTGTGTATCAAGGAAATACCCGGGATCTTAGTCGGTTACGATTGTATTTTATCTGTAATCACATATTCCGTTAGGGATATGGACTGTATTTTGTAATACGGACCCCTTCCCCTGTATAAGGAGGGGTCCGGTTCCTCTTGGGACCCCTTTTTTTCCCCAGATCATACGATCAATAATATACTCGGCGGAATCATCCTCGGACAGGAGTAAAGTATTACTTCTTGAATAAGAAGGCCTGAACCTGTATAAAATCCCTTGTCTTCAAACCCATCCACTTTTCTAACTTGATAGCCACCCCCTTTTAGTATTGCCGAAATCTTGTTTCGACAATGATTATGTCGATAAACAAAAGAATATGGCCGGTGAGGTTGTTTATTTTATCATAAACAAAAATTGTTAAATAAAACATGCAATAGAGAATAACATGCTTTCTTTACATTTCCAAAATTTACTAATTTAGATATTTTGGAATTAACAATTATTAAACTGTATTTGTCCCCATCTTGGACACTTAATGAGTATTTTATCATTTATTCTAAAACTAAAAATTCATATTGGCAAGTTCCAACTAATGTACAATCTATTTTAATCTAGGCTACTATAACGCAGTGCTTTTAGCATACAATTGAAATTTTACATTAGGTAATAATAAGCTCGTGCAACGCACAGGTTGGATACTAGTTAGAGATAATCTTTATACGAACTTGCAGTTGTAAAGGTACCCTAATAGCTAAAGGACTTTTCCGCACATCTTTTTTTCTTTCCACTTCTTGAAGTGTGCCAAATAACTTGACAATGACGTTATGCACATACAGCTAAATGGAAGCATCATGATTTTGGTCTACAAGAATGTTGGTGATCTTCAGATTATTCGCAAATAGGCCAGGTACGATCCCTCCATGCAAGAACTGAATTCCATTGGCAACACCAATGGCTGTCGATATTCTTTGCACCCAGGTGAGCTTTCTCCCTTCTGTTCCTTCCGAAAACGAAAGTATCAACAAGTTTAGTGACCTTTAGCTAACCCGTAACTGATTATCGGAGGCCAATTTCAAGAGAAGATGGTAAACTTACGTGAAATTCTGCCTCTCAGGTGCTAACAAAGCTATAAAATCAAATAATTAAGAAAAAAAAACAATTGATATGAAGCTTGAAAATGACATTTGTTAACTTTATTGCAGATTATGTTCCTCTTAGCTCTCTTTCTTTTGTGACATATATTGCACTCATGAGCCTTGAGTTTATTTGGGAAGTTGGCATACACTTTCATGTCATTTTTATCCGCTTCGCAGAAATTGACTTCTATGGCTTTGTCATTGTTAGATGTGTATTAGATAGGTTGTATTTATTGTTTTATGTCTTTTGGCTTTCCATGTTCCTGTCTTTTGGTTTTCCCTATATCTGTATATATATTTGGGCTATTGCCCTCTGATGAATATAAGTCGTATTCATAACATGGTATCAGAGCGTGGTTTAGACTTCTCATCTTCTTAGATTTTTCTCTCTCAGCTTCTCCATGATTTGATTTGAGGATTATCGGCCTCTTCATCTTGAAGCCATGATGTTCCTCTTGATCTAGTATGGTGTCGCTGAGAATCATCCATCTCTGCTCCCCAACATCATCAATTTCTTCAGAACAGTGTAGAGGGTTGGTGGTTGTCCTCATCACCGGCTGTCGTTGCTTCTCGTCGCCGACCGCCGTCGCTCGTCGCGGGCCCCCGGCCGCCGTCGCCCCTCGTTGCCGGCCTCCGATGGCGGGACTCCGGCCGCCGTCGCCCCTCGTCGCGGGCCTCCGGCCGTCGCCCCTCGTCGCCGGCCTCCGGTCGTCGCCGCTCGTCGCGGCCGCCGCCGCCCCTCGTCGCGGGCGCCTCCGCCTGGGTTGTAGGGCGCCGTCGCTTGGTGTCTGTTTCCCGATCCGGATCTGGATCGGGAGGTTTAAAAAAAAAAGAAAGAAAAAGGCTTCTCTGGCTCTGCTACTGTTGTGCTCTGATCGCACGTGGTGGCTCTATATTTTGGGCTGAGGCATTAAAAAAAAAAACTTGCTGCCGCTTGTTCTGTTTGCTCTCTCGCCGTCACTTCTTCCTTCTTGATGATGTCGTCTTTATCCGGCACTGTGTCTGTTCCTCGTTGCCCAGTTCTTTTTGATGGTGTCAACTATAGCCATTGGGCTCAGCACATGCGTCTTCATATGCGTGGTCAGCGTCTTTGGGATGTTTTATCTGGTGAGCTACCCTGTCCTCCTTGCCCTATTGCTCCAACTATGCCTTCACTTGCAAGTCAAGCTACTGATGACGATAGAGAAAAGGCTAAAGAGCAGTTTGATGATGCCATGGAAAATTATCAGAGTCAGTTTGCTTTATACAAGGCTTGGTTGGATGAGGATGCTCGAGCTTCTGCTATTCTTGTAGCTAGTATGGAGATTCATCTTACTGGTGAGGTGGTTACTCTTACTTCAGCTCATCTCATGTGGACACACCTACGTGATCGTTATGCTCCTACTAGTGATGCTCTTTATCTTGCTATGGTGCGTCAGGAGCAGTCTTTGCAGCAGGGGGATAGTACGGTGGATGAGTTCTATACACAGTTATCCTCTATTTGGCGTCAGCTTGATTCTTTGGGACCGACTATTTGTCATACCTGTCAGTGCTGTCAGCGTCAGCGTTCTCACATGGATCTTCGTCGGATCTACGATTTTCTCACACGTCTCCGATCCGAGTATGAGTCCACTCGTGCACAGTTACTTGCTCGGCATCCGCGTGTTACTATCATGGAAGCTCTTACGGAGATTCGTTCTGAGGAGATTCGTCTTCGAGAGGCGGGTATTCTACCACTTCCTTCTTCAGTGTTAGCTGTTCGTACTGTGGCTTCTTCGGCTTCTTCGATACCGGCTATTCGTTCTACAGTTTCTTCCTCTTCTTCATCGGCGCGTCCTCCTACCACAGTTGTACCATCTGCTAGGGGTCACCTTCACTGCACCTATTGTGATAAAGATGGGCATGTGGAGTCATTTTGCTTCAGGAAGAAGAAGGATATACGTCGTGGCCATTCTTCGAAGGGTACTAGTGGTTCTTCTCAGAAGAGTGCTGGAGTTTCAGATTCACAGGAAATTCTTATGTTACTTCGTCGCCTTACTGCTTCTGCTGCGACAGGTTCTGTTGGTTCTGTGGCTCTACCTTCTGCACAGTCTGGTTCTGCTGTTCTTGGTTCTTCATCTTCTACTGGGATCTTCTGTTTCAGGTACTATTCCATGGATTCTAGATTCTGGTGCTTCCTTCCATATGACTCATGATAGATCTAGTCTTTCATCTATATGTTCTCCTTTAGTTCCTACTACTGTTCATACTGCCGATGGTACTCCTCTTGCTGTTGTTGGTCGTGGGACTCTTTCTACTTCTTCCTTTAGTGTCCCTGCTGTTTCTTACGTTCCCAAATTGGCCATGCAACTCATGTCAGCCGGCCAACTTACGGATCATGGCTGTCGTGTAATTCTTGATTCTGACTCTTGTTGTGTCCAGGATCGTCGCACGGGTCTCCTGGTTGGTACTGGCCCTCGCCGCCGTGATTCTCAGCGTCTTTGGGAGCTTGACTGGCTTCGTGTTCCTTCCGCTGCGCCTGCTAGTCTTCTTGCTTCCGCTGCTTCCTCTACGGTGTCTTTTGCACAGTGGCATCATCGGTTGGGACATCTTTGTGGTTCTCGTCTGTCGGCTTTAGTTCGCCGTGGTCTTTTAGGGTCTGTGTCAGGAGCTGTCTCTTTAGATCAATGTCAAGGTTGTAAGCTTGGAAAGCAAATACAACTTCCCTATCATTCTAGTGAGTCTGTATCTAAGCGTCCTTTTGATCTTGTTCATTCTGATGTGCGGGGCCCAGCTCCTTTTGTTTCCAAAGGAGGTCATCGCTATTATATCATATTTATAGATGACTTTTCTCGTCATACTTGGATTTACTTCATGACTCATCGCTCTGAAGTTTTGGCTATTTATAAATCTTTTGCTCGCATGATTCGCACTCACTTTGATTCTCCCATCCGCGTGTTTCGTGCTAATTCCGCTGGTGAGTACCTTTCTAGAGAGTTGCGTGTTTTTCTTTCCAAGCAGGGTACTCTTTCTCAATTTTCTTGTCCGGGTGCTCATGCTCAGAATGGTGTAGCGGAACGTAAACATCGTCATCTTCTTGAGACTGCTCGTGCTCTTATGATTGCTTCTTCTGTTCCTCCTCATTTTTGGGCTGAGGCTGTTTCCACTGCTAATTACTTGATCAACATCCAACCTTCCTCTGCTCTATAGGGTGGGATTCCTATTGAGCATCTTTGTGGCCAGCCTCCTGATTATTCTAATCTGCGTCTTTTTGGTTGTGCTTGCTATGTGCTTCTTGCACCACTTGAGCGTACAAAGTTGACGGCTCAGTCTGTTGAGTGCGTTTTTCTGGGGTATAGTGCTGAACATAAGGGTTATCATTGTTGGGATCCTGTAGGACGGCGGATGCGGATTTCTCGGGTTGTTACTTTTGATGAGTCTCGTCCTTTCTTTTCGCGTCCCAGCTCCACATCCTCTCCCGATGACTCTCTTCTGTTTCTCACTTTTCCTGATACTCCTGTTCGTGCTAGCATTCCTTCTCCTGTCTCTTCCTCTCAGCTGGCACCTTCTTCTGAGAATTCTGCATCTTCTTATGTGCCTCCTCTTACCCAGGTTTATAGTCGTAAACCTCGTATCCAGGAGCCTTCTCTGGATGCTTCTCCGGTTGCTCCTCCTCGATACAATTTTCATGATCGTAATTTAGTTACGATTCGTCCAGAGGATCGCTATGGTTATGTTGCTACAGTTCTTGCTGAACCTTGTTCTTATCGTGATGCTGTTGTCCATCAGGAATGGCAACATGCGATGGCAGAGGAGCTTGCTGCACTTGAGCGTACTGGTACTTGGGATCTTGTTCCCTTACCTTCTCATGCTCGTCCCATCACTTGTAAGTGGATCTATAAGGTCAAGACTCGCTCTGATGGAACTCTTGAACGCTATAAGGCTCGCCTTGTGGCGCGTGGTTTCCAACAAGAACATGGTCGTGACTATGATGAAACTTTTGCTCCTGTGGCTCACATGACTACTGTTCGAACACTTCTTGCAATAGCTTCTGCTCGTCATTGGAATATATCGCAACTTGATGTCAAGAATGCTTTTCTCAATGGGGAATTGCATGAAGAGGTTTACATGCGGCCACCTCAAGGCTATTTAGTTCCAGAGGGTATGGTTTGTCGTCTTCGACGCTCTCTTTATGGCCTCAAGCAGGCTCCTCGTGCTTGGTTTCAACGGTTTTCCTCTGTTGTCCTGGATGCTGGTTTCTCAGCTAGTGCTCATGATCCTGCTCTCTTTGTTCACACTTCACCCCGCAGTCGCACAATTCTACTTCTCTATGTGGATGATATGCTAATCACAGGTGACGATGCGGAGTTTATTACTTTTGTTAAAGCACGTCTCAGTGAGCAGTTTCTTATGACTGATCTTGGTCCTCTTCGTTATTTTCTTGGCATTGAGATTTCCTCTACTCCTGAAGGATTTCATCTCTCTCAAGCAAAGTATATTCAGGATCTTCTGGATAGGGCCTCTCTCACTGATCAACGCACAGTTGAAACTCCCATGGAGCTTAATCTTCATCTTTTTGCCACTGATGGTGAACCGTTAGCTGATCCCACTCGCTATCGTCATATTGTAGGGAGTCTTGTTTATCTTGGTGTCACTCGTCCTGATATTTCATACGCTGTGCACATTCTGAGCCAATTTGTTTCTGCCCCCACACAAATTCACTATAGTCATCTTCTTCGTGTCCTCCGTTATCTTCGTGGCACTATCTCGCGTTGTCTTTTCTTTCCACGCTCCACATCTTTACAACTTCAGGGTTATTCTGATGCTACTTGGGCTAGTGATTCCTCCGATCGTCGCTCTCTTTCTGCTTTTTGTGTTTTTCTTGGTGGTTCCCTCATTGCTTGGAAGACTAAGAAACAAACAACAGTTTCTCGTTCTAGTACAGAGGCTGAGTTAAGAGCTATGGCCCTTTTGACAGCAGAGGTTACTTGGCTACGATGGTTACTTGAGGATTTTGGTGTTTCTGTGACTTCACCGACTTCTTTATTGTCGGACAGTACAGGTGCTATTAGTATTGCTCGTGATCCTATCAAACATGAGCTTACTAAGCATATTGGTGTGGATGCCTCGTATACCCGCACACAGGTACAGGATCAGGTGGTTGCTCTTCAGTACGTGCCTTCCGAGTTGCAGTTGGCTGATTTCTTTACCATGGCACAAACTAGAGCTCAACACAGGTTCTATTTCTCCAAACTCAGTGTTGTTGATCCACCCTGAGTTTGAGGGGGGGTGTTAGATGTGTATTAGATAGGTTGTATTTATTGTTTTATGTCTTTTGGCTTTCCATGTTCCTGTCTTTTGGTTTTCCCTGTATCTGTATATATATTTGGGCTATTGCCCTCTGATGAATATAAGTCGTATTCATAACGGTCATCTCAAATGCTTGTCTTTCCATGGACTGATGCTGACTAGTATTGTTTTCTGAATTTAGATTTGATTACAGGATGGAAGGTCTGCCTTGGACTTATGCTTATGTTTTGGAGATTTCATGTCTTATGATTTGGCAAAGCTTGTTTAACCGACTCAGGGGATAAGAGGGCTGTTGACACAGGAAAGTTGTGTGATGCACAATTAACAGGTGTCGATTTAAACTTAAATTTATGTTCTGCAAACTAGGGCTTAATTCCTAAATTTTGTTGTCTCACAGATTCGTAGGAGGACTATACTGAGGTTGTTGCTGAGTATGGTTGGCTGAGTTGGACATTGATTTTTTTGCTGAGTTATTTGGGGTGGACCTAGTGTGGACTTAGTGAATCTAGTTTGCTGTTGTGGTTGCATTTGTTAAGTTAACCTAGGAGGCTAGGACCTTATTTTGATATCTAGGATATGGTGGAATTGAACGTAGTTTGCAATTGTAGCTTGATTTGGTGAAGATGTACTAAACTTGTTATTTTGCTATGGTCTGTACTGATGTGAGGTTATATGTGAATGGGCTTCGATTGTATGTGACCGGGCTTTTCCTGTATGTGTTTGGGATGATAAATGGACTTGTGCTATATTGAATGATAATTGGGCTTTTATATATTATGATATATGGGTTGTTATATCTTGAGCTTATATGGGCTTTTGTAATGGGCTGAAATGAGCTTACATGCTTAGCCCATAAACAGATTGCTCCATACGTGGACCTTAACAGCCCATAAGAAATTTTATGACGATTCAGGTTGTCACAATTAACATGCCATGTCAGCTCCACGTGGCATTGTACTACAATTTTATGACGTTTGTTGTCCTACGTGGCAGCTACATAATCATCCAGGCTTAGTGATTTGTGACGTTTTTTAGGTTAGATAATGATGAATATGAGCGTCACAAAGTTATGACGATAGAAAGATCGTCACTAGATTAATGACGAAAAAATAAGGTTTCGTCATAGAACGCTATTAGAGACGCATGATAGGTGACGAATGAATTTTCGTCACGCGAGCGTCACAGACTACGAAACGTGACGAAATTTTATGTGTTTGTGACGTAAATGAAGCGTCATCTATCATAAGATTTCTTGTAGTGTAATTTTCGTCTAGTTCGTCCATCTTTATCGATTTACGCAGTAAATCGTCCGCCTTCGCTGTGAGGGTGTGAAATCCCATTGTAGGTTTGGCCTGTAAACCTTACGTTCACCCACGAGACGGGTGTTTATCACCTGTTTCATCTAAATCGGCTCCGTTAGCCGGTTTAGTCTACCAAAACCCATTTTGATCTAGCTTTTGCTAGATTGAGGTCGTTGGCAACTACATATCATCGCAAGGCGTTTAGGTGTACCGATTGTGATTGGCTTCTTACCAAAAAAGTTGCTAACACGATTTCTGGCGACTCCACTGGGGACGTGACTTTGACATCTATTGTCGAGGGAGCGATTCCTCAGATAGCAGGGAGTGGAGACCCCTCTCCGAGTGTGAAGATTCAACCAGGGGGTTAGCGGTGCAAGGTGTAGGAAGGGATCAAACAAGAAAGGATCTATGGGGCCTGAGCTCCCTACCAAGTAAAAGACACGGGAATTTATACAGGTTCAGGCCACCCAGAGGTGTCTTCTCTAGATCAGCTAAGTACAAAGGAGGCCTTTCTAGGCTACAGAGTAAAGTATACTGATCTAAAAAATCCAACCCTTCATTTGTAGCTTGTCCCCTTCCCTTTATAGACTAAGGAGGGGTTCACAATCTACTTTCTTGTCTTGTCTTGTCAGCAGTGTTGTTGATGCCGGCTGGTCCCATTAGTCTACTTCGCAGAATAAGTCCGGGTCTGAGATAGACCTTAGTCTACTTCTCTTAATTTGTAGATCTTATATGTCTCTACGCTCCTCTTACTGAGTAGCGTAGGACTTATAAGGACTAAGGTGAGCCCCGGACCGAGGACAAGACCGTGTCCGAGGCAGATCTTAGGTTACTTTCTTAAGATATAGATTTTATAGGTATCAACACTCCTCTTCACATAGCAATGTGTGACATAGATGAGCTAAGGTGAGCCCGAGACTAAGAGTAAGGCCGGATCTGTGGCAAATCATAGTCTATTTCTCTTAAGATGTAGATCTTGTATGTCTTTACGCTGCTCTTACCGAGTAGCGTAGGACTTACAAGGAACAAGGTGAGCCCGGGACTCAGGATAAGACCGGATCCGAGTCAGACCTTAGGCTACATTCTTATCCCGCAAAAAGACACGGGGTAGCTTTTTATTTTTAAGGATGCTTTAAGCATGCCACTTATTTTACTTGTAATTGTTTTGCTAGGGAAATGGGTACCCTAGTTCCCATTTCATCGACAGTAGCCCCCTGCCCGGGGCCGGGCTAGAGAAAGAATCTAGGCCAGGCCGCGGCCTCTCTTCGAAGGAAAATCGAAGTCAAGCCCCTGGGCCCACCTTGTCAGGATTCAATGGGCGAGACAACGCTTTGTCACGTCGCACGTCTCATCATTCTGCGGGCTAGTTAGGAGTTTTGCCAAGCTTGCACGCCGCATTAATTTCCCACTACCAACCCATTTTTTGAGGCGTCGTAGGTGTGGAGACCAAAACAGCTACTCAGGGTTTTTCCTTTAAAAACCATCTTTTCGTCTCCATTCGATCCTTCCACACCCTAGCGCTCTTGCCCTCGATCAAATCTCGCCACCGCCATCTTCGCCAACTCCGTTCAACCTTCCCCGCCGCCTTCTTTCTCTCCTTTTGGTTGACATCATGCCGCGGGCAAACCACAACACACAACCCCCTTGTTTTGTCAATAACATGGGGACAACAGTTGCTAGTTGAGCCGATGTTGATGGAATATTGGACATCAGCTATATTTGCCATTACTCAAATCAGTCTGGCATTCCTATAGGCTGGAAAGTTATTATTTGGCAAGAATATTGGCCCTTTGGCCTTGCCCTCAGCTATAGTTCCATCCACTACTGATTTAACTATATTTGTCAAAGTATTGACCAACACACCAGAATGGTTGATCAAAGCATGATGTTTAGCAGAATCTGTTGACGGGGGATACCCGTAGACCGAATAAATAGGGTATTGGGGTACGTTGGTACGAGGATCTACACGATACGACATCAAACAAACAATAAGACAGAGATTATACTGGTTCAGGCCCCTCGTAAGGTAATAGCCCTAATCCAGTTTATATGAGATTAATATGGAAAACCACAGAATACAAAGAGAACAGATGAATCCGGCGTTACTGGCGATATCCTTGTTGAGATAATTCGATGAGATCTTCCGGCGAGTAGGCTTCACGTCCTCAGGCTCCATAAACTATGGTAGATGTGTTGGCACTATGATTCGATGATCCAAACCCCATAGGGGGTGTACCTTTTATAACATGAGTTGCCTTAGTGTCTGTCACGTCCTGATAAATTCATCCCGAAATAAAAATCATTTTCTAAAAGGAATAATAGAATTAATTAAAATTCGAAAAGAAATTGGCAAACACTAAAATACATACAAGAAAAATTCAAATGTGGCCTGGAGAATTTTTGTTAAATTCTCTTTGGTCTAAAAGGAGCCCTCAAATTTTACTTGAATTTTCAGAGCACCGGAAATAATTATTAAGCAACAAAAACAATTATCAAAGTTTATTAAAAAGAAAAACCTAAAAATAATCCCTCTCCCTCCTTTGGGCCAAGTCTGGCCCAAAGCCTCCCTCTCTCTCCCCCGGCCCGCGACCGAAGTCCTTCCCTCGTCCCTCTCTTTTTCCTTCCCTCTCTCTCTCTTGGGCCGCCCTCCCTCCTTCCCCGGCCCACTCCCTCCTCCTCCCTCTCTCCCCGGGCCACCCCTCCCCTCCTCTCCTCCTGGGCCGGCCGCCCGGCCCACGCCGCGCCCCTGCCCGAGCCGCCCTCCTCCCGCGTGCGCACGCGCCTGTCACGCGCGCGCCCACGCGCGTTGACCGCGCCTGGCAGGCGGGTCCCGCCTGTCGGACCCGTCTTCCTCCCCCAGCCGGCCTCTTCTCTCTCCCGTGCAAACCTAGCGCCGTTCCTCCTCCAAATCCGCCCCATTCAAGCCGGCTCTTTCCAAATTAATTGGGGGGTTTTAATCCCCATTGAATCCTCTTCAATTGCCCCCAATTTCCCCCTTGAATCGTGCCCCCAATCGCCGGGAACGCCCGCGCCAACTCCGGCCAACTTCCATGGCCGCCGGCCGCCTTTACCGCCGCCGTTCCGACCTCCCCCGTGGCCGGCTCCCTCTCCTCTCATATAAAATGGAACCCCCTCGCCCCGTTCTCTCGTTTTAGCCCCCTCCCGCGATCTCCCGTGGTCCCTAGCCACCTCCCCGCCGTCGCCCTTCTCTTTCCCCCGCGCTGGGCGCTTCCAGCCGCCTCTCCCTCCTCGACCGTGCGCCGGCCGGCCGTGCCGTCGCCTCCTCCAGCATCGCAGCCGCCTCCTCTTCGCCGGCCTGCCTTCTGTTTTCCACGGAGACCTCCGGAAGTGCCTCCCCGCCGGCGACAGTGGCGTTGTCGCCACTGTTCCGCATCCGGCCGCCTCTGCCACGCCCCCTGTGCGTCGGCCGACGTCGCCATCACCTCTCCCAGCACCGGAGCGCCGTCCTCTTTCCCGGCCAGGCCACGGCGTCGCCCGAATTTCGCCGGAACGCCGTCGCCCGCGCCGGCCTCTCCTTCCTCCTCGTCGGCATCTCCTCCGGCAGCCCCTTTCGCCATGCCCGTGCGTCAGCCGGCGCTGCCGTCCCCTCCCTCGGCACGGTGACGTAGCTCTCCACCTCGTCCACCCCTCGGTTTCGCCCGGAAGCCGCAGTACGTCGCCGCAAACCTCTCCATCCGCCTCACCGGAGTGGTTCGGCCGCCCGTCCCTCCTCGCCCGTGCACCGGTCGGCCGCACCTCCACCACCTTCGGCATCGCAGCCGCGACGTCGTCCTCGGCAACGCTTCCCCTTCGGCCGAACACCGCCGGTGTCCGTCGTCGTCTTCACCGTTCATCCTCGCCGGCTCGTCGTCTCGCGGCGCCGCCTCCGTCGTCGGCATCGCAGCGGCGTGTTCCACGCCATCCTCGCCTCCGTGCAGCCGCTGCCGGCTGCCCTCGTCGTCTCCTCGCCGGCCCCGGTCGTCATCGTCGTCGTCCTCCCGTCGTTCCCGGTCGTCGTGGCGTTCGTCCCTCCATGGAGCCGTTCTCGTCCGTCGTCCGCGTTCGTCAAGCGAGCCGCTGCAGCCCCGTCGTCGTCTTCGTCCTCGGCTCCGCATCGTCAAGCGTTGCGCCGGCCGCGTCTCGCCTTCGTCCAAGGATCGCCGCCGAAGTCGTCCCCTCGCCGTTCGTCTCCGTCGTTCCCGGCCGCCTCCGCCGCACCCGTTCGTCGTTGTCGTTCCCTCGCCTCGTTGCGTGGTGGTAAGGGTCCCTCTCCCTCGCTGCCCCGTCCTCGTCCTTTCGGTGTCGCCCGTGCTCGTTGTGCGGTTGTCGGCCCCGGTACCCGTGTACCGGTGTCGGTAGTCATTCGCTTGTGCATGTGGTGACCGTGTTAGTGTGCCCGCTCGGTAGCAGCGTGGTTTCTACGTGTGCAACCCGTGTGGTGTCTAGTGGAGTCCGTTTGTCGGCCACTCGCCTCGGTTGACACACGGGATCCGCTTTCGTCGACCCGTGGACCGTCTCTGTGTACTCGGTCTGCCGCGGTCCTTTTTGTTGACATGTGAGGTCCGCATGTCAACGGCGCAGCCTTCCTGTCTTTTCTAGGCTAGCGCTTACACATGTTTTATAATTGCAAAGCTTAATTATAATAATCCGCAAATCTCCATATAACAGCATTAAACTTCGGATGATCATATCTTGGTCATACGAACTCTGAATCGACCCGTTCAAGTCTCCTAATGTTTGTTATAACCTAAAGAACCCTGTGCTTTCTTTTTATGTATTGTTATTGCTTCTTTATAGGCTTGTAGCTTTGCTTGTGTGCTTCGCGTAGCTTCTGACGTTCCGGAGGTTCCCGAAGCGTGGTTCGCGGTCGTCGCCGAAGGTTCGGAAGGCCGTTCTCTCTGAGCAAGGCAAGTCACATCATCCTTGAGCATATTGAATCCCAGTTTATAAAATTATTTTGATTTAAATTAATGCATTACCGCTTTATTTAAATTCCCGCGTTATCACTGTTTTATTTAGCCATGCCTATTTATCGTTGTTAAGACATTATTATTGCTATTGTTATTATTACCTTGTTCACCCTAGGAAAATAAAACCCCAACTAGTGGGTACTCTATTTATGGTTCCACTAGTATGAACTTAGGTAGATGCTTCGCTGGTTAATTAGGCAACATTAGGTGGTTTTATAACTTTAGACTTTGGGAAATCTCATATCATTTGGACATTATGGAATTGTTGGATTATGGTGGAATTGGACATACCCCTCTCTTCCTCTTTCAAAGCCCCTAAAACCTGTTTTTCGGTGGGGTTTGGGTGCATGCCAGTTGTGGGAAGTAGCACCCCGGCCACTATAAGGATTAAGCTCGGGCCTCTGTTGCAAAGCACTACCGTACTTCCACACGTCTAGTGGGTAAGGCTTAGTTTGTAGCTCAGACTGGTTATAAACAAAAGTACACGGATGGAGATGGACGAAGTCGGGGGTCGATGGACATCTCTAGGACAAATGAAGGCTACACGAGCTGCGGCCCGGTAGTCGAGATGTCATGGCACAGGGCCGGTGTCCTGCTGCTGGGGGCTCAGTCCTGCCTACCTGTCCCGGGGGTTCCGGCCGTAGGTGGGGTTGGGTCGGTACTCTTGTTTATGGCTAGGATGGGTTGGGAACTATGTCACGTCTTCCGTCCGTATACCGTGGTGGTATGTGGCACGTGGTTACACGTGAGGAAGATGTGTCTTGTGGGTAAAGATGTACACCTCTGATCAGAGTATAATCTATTCGAATAGCCGCGCCCTCGGTTATGGGCAAGCCGAGCAATGTACCCAAGTTAGTGTTTTAATTCTTAAAACCTGCTTAACAACTAAAATGTGGAATGGTTGGCCTGGGTTGGCTTGGGACGAGCTGGGACCCAGGGTCGGGTTGCCAGTTCGGTCTGAATCATCGTAGGCCTTGGGTTAAGGCAGGTTCGTGAGGGTTCACGGCCTTGATTAATAACACTGTGTAACTCTAGGATCGTCTTTATAAAATGGCTTTGGGCAACTAAGTGACTTTTAAATGCTGTTTTCTGCAAAACTTAACCCCTATATTATTATCCCCTTGTACTCCCTTGCATTAATTGTGCATCTCCGGTGTGGCTTGCTGAGTACTGTGGTTGTACTCATTCTTACTCAATCTTTCCCCTCTTCAGTAAGAGAAGCTTTGGAGAAGATGTCTTAGGTGGAGTCCTGGCTTATACCCCAGTTGAGCGCCTGTGAAGATGGAGCTGTAGGCCCGCTAGTCCGCTGCTGTTTATTTTTGATTGCCAGGCCTGAAGCGCCTTTGTAATAATGTAAATATTATCGATATAATAAAGATGTGTCTTTTATATCATGTTTGTGTGGTGTACCCCGGCTTTTCCTGGGACGGGGATTAATACACTAGCGTTCGGGAAAAGGCAAATTTTCTCGGTCGCGACAAGCTGGTATCAGAGCCATCTCGACTGTAGGATAAGCCAAGTGGATAAAACCTAAGGACATATTTTATAAATGAAACTATTTCCGAAAGTCCCTTTTTCCTCCTTTCCCGTGTGCTATTTGCAAAATATTTACTCTTTCTTCCTTCTTCAAATTTCAACTAGTACTGGATGGTTAGCTTTGCGAAGAAGAAGATGTCGCCAATTGTCTGCCGAAGCTCCGGAAGGCTGCAGGATCTGCTAGCGAAGTGGAGGAAGCAGTGAAGATCTTGGAGAACCCGTCGCAGAACCTAAGCCACCCTCTAGGGTAGAGTCGTTAGTTGTGTGTTTCCTTGCTTGTGGGTGTAGCGCGTGGTTTGCATCAGTGGGGTGTGATGTAACCATGCTAGGTTGTTTGCTTAATCAACTTGCAAAATAAGTGAAACAAACAACACATCAGCAAGAAGAGTTAGTTCCTTTAAGGTCCTGTCTCTAGTTCTGGTCTATTCTTTCCTGGCTTGTTTCCTCTCTCACCTCAATCCCTGTAACAAATGTTTAACAGAGAAAAAGGAAAGAATGTCAGCGGGTATGCCTCCCGTAACTCAAGTTTTCAACTCAATCCGCCACTAGCCTCAAGAGAGTTAACAAGGGCACACCCTTGGTCCATTCCAAGCATGCTGCTTAGTTCACAGCTACCATTGGTTGGAAGTCAAGACCAAAATCGGTATGTGTTTGATCGAGCATTTGCCACCCAGGTCAATGAGCTTCCAATGCCAGAAGAGCATGTCCCCTTTTGTCATGATTGTAGAGAACAAGGACACTATGCCCTGAATTGTCCATGGATATATGCCAAAGAAGCCCCTTCCTTTGGTTTAGCAGGGCAGACATCGCTAAACCAGTCTCCTCACACCAAGTCAAGCTTGCAGCCTAGTGTGCAAAGTAGAGAGCCCAATGGAGAGAATCCATGGAATCCCGGGAAATGCTTTCCTCCTAGCCTTTCGTACCACGTGGGGTCACGTACTAAGCAAGCCAAAGGCAAGAAGAGTAAGAATCAGAAGAGAAAAGCACCGATGCGAACTGAAGAAGAAGTACGTAAGATGACTATTGCCAGCACCGAATGGCCTCCAGCAGGGATAACTATTCCTAGACGTCAAAGAGGAAATACTTTCCGAGGTGCACGACAGTTGACCCAGCACCTCCTAAGCCATGGTGGCAGAGTATCTGATAGTGAAGGGTCAGATCAAGTCTCCTGGGATTATGAAGATGAGTCTCCCCGACATCTCGGCGAGGAAGAGATGGAATCAAAAGCATGCCCCCGTTGTGGAGAAATTGGACATGTTGCTAGCATGTGTCTCACACTCTGCCCTCATTGTGAGGAAGACCATCCACCAGGTGAATGTCCCACCCGCAAGGTGACATGTTTTCTGTGCGAAGGTACAAACCATGTGCCCAAGGATTGCCAACTCAGTGTGTTGTTGACCAAGACCGCAGAAATCCAACGAACAACCCTACGATTGTCTCATCAGCTAGTCAGCTCCAACAACAACATCGACGATATCATCCACAGCACCAATGCTCCTCCTGCTGCACCTGACTCTGCAATAAATCATAGCAATAATACCTTCAGCACCAACCATTCTCTGCACCGACGGCCTCAGCAAAGAATTGTCGTCGATGGAAGAAGTTGTGTCTCTCCCCGACCTACTCCAGGCCGAGCAAAGGGCAATCAACCTCAGGAGGGCGATACCAAGCCGAAGACCGTTATCTGCTTCGAATAGCAATCAGAAGGAAGCTTCTCCTGTGAATGATAGCAATATGCAGTCCTATCACATCATCACAGAACCAATCAAGGATGCAGTCACTAGAACAATGCCAGCTATACCTCTCTAGAATCAGAATGAGTAGCCATGTTTGTGATTTTCAGTTCGCTACTTATCACTGTAATCGAAAGTTTGCAGCAATCATGTAATAAATAAATATATTCATGTCTATAAACAGTGAGCTTGCTATGTTTATGGATGATTCCTGTTGAGGATACAATGTACCGATGTTAAGCACCTTCCCTTTTTGTTTAAGGCAGGGCCTTGTATTCGTATAATAAGGGAGAAATGTGTAATACAGACAAGTTCTAAGAGGATTCTTTTGGAAGATGCGGATATGTGATCATGTGTATAATTGTTTACTGACAAAGGAGACCTAGGGTCTCGTGTCAGAGGAACTATATTCTAACCTCGAGTTAATAACCAACCTGTTGATGGAAAAGAAAACCAATTAAACTGTGTTGGGTTAAAAAGCCAATGAGATAGTAGTTGGGGATAGGAGTTTGGATACGCCTTTTACAGATCAAGATTGTTGGATGAAACCCATAAGGGTACCCGCCATGCCTCTACATTGATAAGTTCGGATATACCTGCAAACAGTTAAGAAGATCCAGGAGACCTCAATATTTGAGAACATAGTAGTCGATGGTTGGTAATTAGTCTATCAGGTATCAGAAAAGGGTCAAAGGTGATATAGCAGAAGAACAATTTGGATGCTCCCCATCTCGAGGAAGCACTAAAGATGATCATCGGCAATTAAACCCTAGTGGCATAGATACAGATAGCAAGCAATGTATTTCCTTGAAGGTAGTCAGTGCAGCTTTTTGACGAACCACATCAAGGTTTCACTGAAAGGCAGCAAGCCAAAGGACCTCATCGTCCCCAGAAGCGTCCGCAATCCACATTAAAGAATACCACCTGTTAGAGATAATGATGTGACCATGGCTACTACGGATGCAACCATTGCTCACATCATGGATGAACAAGAAGATATCGAGATCAAGTACTCCAAGTGCTGGAATCCGATTCGGCCACCTACTACACTGCTGACTTCAAACGGCCACCGAATCTGCATACGACCTCCGTTTTCGGCCCGTGAGTACTTGATGGAAAGCTCTCGGAGCCCTCTTTCTAACGGATCAGCCTCTTCTCTGAATTCTATCTCGTGTGGCCAGAATCACAGGAACAAGGTGTTGCATCACCTATAATGGGCCTATGGGCTTGTAACTTCATTTGGGACCCCGGCCCAGGTGGGGCCCATGTGGGGTGCGCCCCAAGCTGGTGGAGCACGACCCTAGGCACCCCTAGGTCGTCCTCCCACCCCTATATATAGCTAGTTACCCCTTCAGGGTTTCTTGGGGGTTTTTGTTAGATTAAAGTTTAGCCATTGCTACTTGCTTGCAGCGCGCGTGTCGGCTAGACCGTCCGTCTGCTTGTTCTTCGGAACCCCAACTTATCATTTGTATTAAATTCCTATTTGCAATATCAGATTGCTTTTATCTTGTTCTTGCTTGTTTCTTCGATTTGCTTGCAGGAATAGGGTTGATCTGCACCGGCAAGATCAGCAACCCACGGAGAGGTGTATCGATCGCTAAGGCGCAACACAACGTCTCGTACGGTTGTAGTCGGATCGTCAACGTTTCTCCCAAATCGTAGTTATCACAACTCACCGAAAGATCGGGCCAACAACAGCCTTGAGTGTCGAGAGGAACTCAGGGTTCATCAGGTGGTATCAGAGCTTTCGTTGCTCGGTGAGTTTTTATCTTCCTATAACCAGAAAATAGCCATACAAAAAAATTCGTATCATTTACCTAGCCATATTGTGCCATTGCATTGTTCTTTTCAGTTTTTGCTTTGTTGAATTTTGTGTTGCATCGTCACGTCGTGTTGCTGGTCTTAGCGTCTAGTTCGTTTAGAGTTTCGAGTTCTGGTCACGTTTTGTACCACAGTCGTCGCTGCCACCGTGTCTCTGTTGTTGTCGGGACCTACGAAAACGGAATCGGCTCGCTGCCACGGTTCTATTTTTGTAGTTTTCAGAAGTTTCTATCGGTTAGTTTTGGAGTTCTTGAGTTGCATCTAGAGTTTGCCGATCCTTGTGTGTGTTTGTTTTGGCCGTGCCTGTGTCGTGCACGAGAGGAGGAAGGTGAATTACCATATCTGATTTTGGAAGTAATCAAGATTGTTTTGGAAAGATATAGTAGATTGGATTGGTTAAAAATCAGTTTCCTTTTTATCCCATACACCAAATTCGGCTGCCAGCCACTCCACCTCCTGGCCGAGTCCCACTCGCCCCTTTGGCCGAGTCCGACTCCCTCCCTCTCTTCCACGGTTCCGAGTTGTGTCAAACACCTTGGCGAATTTTTGTTTGGTGTCGGTTTCGAGATCTGTTTGGAAAAACGGAACCGGCATAAATTCAGCATTCCATTTTTTGTATAATTTTAATTTTGGGTTTAGACTTTTACATTTGAGTCCCTGTAAATTTTATATTTATGTTTGAGTTCCTGTAATCTTACATTAAGGTCCTTGAGTCAGTTTTTGTTAAAAAAATCAAGAAAAAAGTGAAAAAAAAAGGCAGAAAGGTGCAAAAAAAAAAGCCGCACCAAAAAAAAACAGAAAAGAAAAGGAAAGAAAAAAAAAAGAAAAGAAGAAAGAAGAAAGAAAGAAAAGAGAAAATACTGTTATGTTTGAGCTGAACTTCATATATCAGAGTTGTGCATGAGTTGTTCCTAGTGCTATCTTGTGGTATCGTTTGTGTCTAGGCTCGCGTCTCTAGTACGTTCTAGCCTAGGACCAGCACGGTACTTGACTTTGAACAATTATTAAACTTTGCATTATCTGATTTGAGCATTTGCTATTCCTTTGCTACATATTTAAGCCTACCCAGAGCTCCACATATTTGATTACAGCTGTACCGCAAGTGTTTGCCAAGGCATCGATACATCCAACCTTCATTGGGGTGCTTGGTTGAGTCGGTGTATGTCACCATTCCACTTGCATTGGTAAGATCTTGTAAGAGCTTGGTTAAAAGCTTGAGTGTGTGCGATTTTTGAGCTGCCACTACCTAGTAGTTAATAGGAACGCGCATATTTTTGTGTATGTTTCTTGTTTTCTACTAACAATGGCAGGGATACGCAAGATAATTGGGGATAGCTGCGCTCAACATCGACATCTTCGTCGAGACATGAGGAGGGATCAACATGACCATTATGAGGTAAGTGATGATGTTCTAGGTAAGATCAAATCTGCACTGCCTTATTTCGAGGGAGACTATGATCCTGGTGCTTACATTAATTGGGAGCTAGCGGTTGATAGTGAATTTCAAAAGCATGTCTTGTCGGAGAAACAAAAGGTTATGTGTGCCTCTAGTGTTTTAATTAAACATGCTTCTAATGATTGGAAACATCTTTGTAGGCATAACAAAATACCACAATCTTGGAAAGACCTGAAACGATATTTCAGAGATGTTTATGTTCCCATGTATTATGCTGACATTTTGTTCAACAAACTGCAATGTTTAAAACAAGATACCAGAACTGTTACTTCATACTATCATGATATGCAAGCTTGTTTATTACGTTGTGGTTTAGATGAATGCGAAGAAGCTAAAGAATTGAGGTTTTTATGTGGGCTTAACAAAGAAATTCAGGACATGCTTGATTGTCAAAGATATACATCTCTTTCTCATTTGTTACAACTTGCTTGCAATGCTGAAAGTAAAATAGAGGAGGACATGAAAAAGCAACATGCTATGTTTTTGTCTTCTATTACTAACCATTTTGCAGGAAGTGCATAATCATGAAAAGGAGGAGAGAGACATGAAAGAGCCGCCAGTCCCATTGATCACACTCAAAGTCGAGGCACCTCCATTATCTGAAGAGGGCATCAAAGGTAAACTTAATGGTGCTGAAATTAATAAAGGTGAGTGTGTTGTTAATGAATTGAATTTGTCCAATTTTCATGCTATAGCAGAGCAACCATTAGTGGAACCAACTGCTGAGATTCCTTTGTCACAAATTGATTTGTTTGCTGTTCCTTGTGATAAAGAAGAGTTATGCGATAATGCTTCACTTATATCTATGCCACAACTTGTGAATGAACATGCTATTCCTACTGTTAATTCATACTGCACTGATTTTAAGCATGTTGTTCACATTGCTAATGAAGTAGAGGAGCGTGAATTGAGATCTTCTTTAAATACTTTGGGCTATGTTCAGTTTGATTATTTTTGTGAGCTCGATAATTTCAAGGAGAAATTATTTGCTAAGTCTGATTTGCCATATCCAACCAATGTTATATTTCACATCTTTGGTGAATATAATGATCTTGGAATATATTTTGTGCATAGAGTTTACATCTGCTCGGATTTAGAACCTCCTGTACATGTGGATAAAATATGCAAGCTAGAGAAAAATGTTATTGCTAACCAAATTATCTCGAGTTTGCCTTGTTTTGATTGGAAGAAACAGGTTGTTGTAAATGGACTACGCAAAGAGCACCATATGGAAAAACCGAGGACGGTTTTCCGTGAAGAAGGGGAGGATGATGTGACCATGGCTACCACGGATGCAACCATTGCTCACATCATGGATGAACAAGAAGATATCGAGATCAAGTACTCCAAGTGCTGGAATCCGATTCGGCCACCTACTACACTGCTGACTTCAAACGGCCACCGAATCTGCATACGACCTCCGTTTTCGGCCCGTGAGTACTTGATGGAAAGCTCTCGGAGCCCTCTTTCTAACGGATCCAGCCTCTTCTCTGAATTCTATCTCGTGTGGCCAGAATCACAGGAACAAGGTGTTGCATCACCTATAATGGGCCTATGGGCTTGTAACTTCATTTGGGACCCCGGCCCAGGTGGGGCCCATGTGGGGTGCGCCCCAAGCTGGTGGAGCACGACCCTAGGCACCCCTAGGTCGTCCTCCCACCCCTATATATAGCTAGTTACCCCTTCAGGGTTTCTTGGGGGTTTTTGTTAGATTAAAGTTTAGCCATTGCTACTTGCTTGCAGCGCGCGTGTCGGCTAGACCGTCCGTCTGCTTGTTCTTCGGAACCCCAACTTATCATTTGTATTAAATTCCTATTTGCAATATCAGATTGCTTTTATCTTGTTCTTGCTTGTTTCTTCGATTTGCTTGCAGGAATAGGGTTGATCTGCACCGGCAAGATCAGCAACCCACGGAGAGGTGTATCGATCGCTAAGGCGCAACACAACGTCTCGTACGGTTGTAGTCGGATCGTCAACGTTTCTCCCAAATCGTAGTTATCACAACTCACCGAAAGATCGGGCCAACAACAGCCTTGAGTGTCGAGAGGAACTCAGGGTTCATCAGATAAGCCGAAAGATGATTGATAGAAGAGATTGGCAAAGATGTTCTCTAGCAGGAAAGAAGTAGGCCGAAAGGTGATTGATAAAGGATAAACAGAAACATGCTCTGCATCGCTCAAGGAAGACCCCTGATAGTAATTGCCCCGCAACAGTCACCTGGTCATTGAGGCATCATGAAGTAAGCAAGACGACCTAGGTAAAAGTGTTTCTTTGAAGGCAAGGAATGAAATCTTTAACTCGGTATCAGATGCTACACGGAGTGAAAAGTGCAAGCACCGGTTACCAGGCAATGCCATGTCTTGGGAGATGATCCAATGGGAAAGAACACATCAAGGTTAAAGGTGTAAAGGAATACGTTGAATGCTAACTAAGGACAACCTGAAGATAATAGTGGGAAATAAACTGAATGTAAAGAAAGTGAATCCGAGCTGCTTGTTCGTGGGAGCTATTCCCAGTTATGAACCAAGTGATATGTTCGAAGATAGTCTATAGAGGTCAGACAACGAAGCTTCAGATTTGGCAGGATAACAATCAAACAATAAGAAGTCCAGCAGTAAAGCCATTTGGGAAGACGTCAAAGCATGTCAAATGGGAGAAGTTGGTTCGGTTAAGAAACATAATTCAAAGGCAAAGTTATCGACCCTTGCATCGAATAGCAGAAGTAGCTAGCACCCGGAGAGCAGGAAAGTTAATATGAGGCAGTTGGTGGCAAGTTAGAAGTAAATGACAAGCATGGTATTCTCATGATGACAAGCATGGTATCTTAGTAATGACAAGCTAGTGTTGACGCATGACATGAAGTGGTAACTTGTATGAGGGTGACTCCAAAGATATGAGTTATAAGAAGTTCTGGAACTGAAGCCCCATCTTCCAATGCCGCAGCCAGTCGAAGTCAGCTAGAGGTGCAACCAGGGAAAAGTCATGTGAAGAGAAGATTCCATCTATAACAGGAGATCGAGCCAAGCAGTCCAGAGTGGAGAAGTTTTGCTAGGCAAGTTTTTTATAGAAGACGCGACGGAAGAAGTCAGACAAGAAGAGAAGACCGCCCAACCTATCTTCTTGCTAGCCTCCTCGAATCTCGGGGACGAGATTCTTGTAAGGGGGGTGGATTTGTCACGTCCTGATAAATTCATCCCGAAATAAAAATCATTTTCTAAAAGGAATAATAGAATTAATTAAAATTCGAAAAGAAATTGGCAAACACTAAAATACATACAAGAAAAATTCAAATGTGGCATGAAGAATTTTTGTTAAATTCTCTTTGGTCTAAAAGGAGCCCTCAAATTTTACTTGAATTTTCAGAGCACCGGAAATAATTATTAAGTAACAAAAACAATTATCAAAGTTTATTAAAAAGAAAAACCTAAAAATAATCCCTTTCCCTCCTTTGGGCCAAGTCTGGCCCAAAGCCTCCCTCTCTCTCCCCCGGCCCGCGGCCGAAGTCCTTCCCTCCTCCCTCTCTTTTTCCTTCCCTCTCTCTCTCTTGGGCCGCCCTCCCTCCTTCCCCGGCCCACTCCCTCCTCCTCCCTCTCTCCCCGGGCCACCCCTCCCCTCCTCTCCTCCTGGGCCGGCCGCCCGGCCCACGCCGCGCCCCTGCCCGAGCCGCCCTCCTCCCGCGTGCGCACGCGCCTGTCACGCGCGCGCCCACGCGCGTTGACCGCGCCTGGCAGGCGGGTCCCGCCTGTCGGACCCGTCTTCCTCCCCCAGCCGGCCTCTTCTCTCTCCCGTGCAAACCTAGCGCCGTTCCTCCTCCAAATCCGCCCCATTCAAGCCGGCTCTTTCCAAATTAATTGGGGGGTTTTAATCCCCATTGAATCCTCTTCAATTGCCCCCAATTTCCCCCTTGAATCGTGCCCCCAATCACCGGGAACGCCCGCGCCAACTCCGGCCAACTTCCATGGCCGCCGGCCGCCTTTACCGCCGCCGTTCCGACCTCCCCCGTGGCCGGCTCCCTCTCCTCTCCTATAAAATGGAACCCCCTCGCCCCGTTCTCTCGTTTTAGCCCCCTCCCGCGATCTCCCGTGGTCCCTAGCCACCTCCCCGCCGTCGCCCTTCTCTTTCCCCCGCGCCGGGCGCTTCCAGCCGCCTCTCCCTCCTCGACCGTGCGCCGGCCGGCCGTGCCGTCGCCTCCTCCAGCATCGCAGCCGCCTCCTCTTCGCCGGCCTGCCCTCTGTTTTCCACGGAGACCTCCGGAAGTGCCTCCCCGCCGGCGACAGTGGCGTTGTCGCCACTGTTCCGCATCCGGCCGCCTCTGCCACGCCCCCTGTGCGCCGGCCGACGTCGCCATCACCTCTCCCAGCACCGGAGCGCCGTCCTCTTTCCCGGCCAGGCCACGGCGTCGCCCGAATTTCGCCGGAACGCCGTCGCCCGCGCCGGCCTCTCCTTCCTCCTCGTCGGCATCTCCTCCGGCAGCCCCTTTCGCCATGCCCGTGCGTCAGCCGGCGCTGCCGTCCCCTCCCTCGGCACGGTGACGTAGCCCTCCACCTCGTCCACCCCTCGGTTTCGCCCGGAAGCCGCCGCACGTCGCCGCGAACCTCTCCATCCGCCTCACCGGAGTGGTTCGGCCGCCCGTCCCTCCTCGCCCGTGCACCGGTCGGCCGCACCTCCACCACCTTCGGCATCGCAGCCGCGACGTCGTCCTCGGCATCGCTTCCCCTTCGGCCGAACACCGCCGGTGTCCGTCGTCGTCTTCACTGTTCATCCTCGCCGGCTCGTCGTCTCGCGGCGCCGCCTACGTCGTCGGCATCGCAGCGGCGTGTTCCACGCCATCCTCGCCTCCGTGCAGCCGCTGCCGGCTGCCCTCGTCGTCTCCTCGCCGGCCCTGGTCGTCGTTGTCGTCGTCCTCCCGTCGTTCCCGGTCGTCGTGGCGTTCGTCCCTCCATCGAGCCGTTCTCGTCCGTCGTCCGCGTTCGTCAAGCGAGCCGCTGCAGCCCCGTCGTCGTCTTCGTCCTCGGCTCCGCATCGTCAAGCGTTGCGCCGGCCGCGTCTCGCCTTCGTCCAAGGATCGCCGCCGAAGTCGTCCCCTCGCCGTTCGTCTCCGTCGTTCCCGGCCGCCTCCGCCGCGCCCGTTCGTCGTTGTCGTTCCCTCGCCTCGTTGCGTGGTGGTAAGGGTCCCTCTCCCTCGCTGCCCCGTCCTCGTCCTTTCGGTGTCGCCCGTGCTCGTTGTGCGGTTGTCGGCCCTGGTACCCGTGTACCGGTGTCGGTAGTCGTTCGCTTGTGCGTGTGGTGACCGTGTTAGTGTGCCCGCTCGGTAGCAGCGTGGTTTCTACGTGTGCAACTCGTGTGGTGTCTAGTGGAGTCCGTTTGTCGGCCACTCGCCTCGGTTGACACACGGGATCCGCTTCCGTTGACCCGTGGACCGTCTCTGTGTACTCGGTCTGCCGCGGTCCTTTTTGTTGACATGTGAGGTCCGCATGTCAACGGCGCAGCCTTCCTGTCTTTTCTAGGCTAGCGCTTACACATGTTTTATAATTGCAAAGCTTAATTATAATAATCCGCAAATCTCCATATAACAGCATTAAACTTCGGATGATCATATCTTGGTCATACGAACTCTGAATCGACCCGTTCAAGTCTCCTAATGTTTGTTATAACCTAAAGAACCCTGTGCTTTCTTTTTATGTATTGTTATTGCTTCTTTATAGGCTTGTAGCTTTGCTTGTGTGCTTCGCGTAGCTTCTGTTGTTCCGGAGGTTCCCGAAGCGTGGTTCGCGGTCGTCGCCGAAGGTTCGGAAGGCCGTTCTCTCTGAGCAAGGCAAGTCACATCATCCTTGAGCATATTGAATCCCAGTTTATAAAATTATTTTGATTTAAATTAATGCATTACCGCTTTATTTAAATTCCCGCGTTATCACTGTTTTATTTAGCCATGCCTATTTATCGTTGTTAAGACATTATTATTGCTATTGTTATTATTACCTTGTTCACCCTAGGAAAATAAAACCCCAACTAGTGGGTACTCTATTTATGGTTCCACTAGTATGAACTTAGGTAGATGCTTCGCTGGTTAATTAGGCAACATTAGGTGGTTTTATAACTTTAGACTTTGGGAAATCTCATATCATTTGGACATTATGGAATTGTTGGATTATGGTGGAATTGGACATACCCCTCTCTTCCTCTTTCAAAGCCCCTAAAACCTGTTTTTCGGTGGGGTTTGGGTGCATGCCAGTTGTGGGAAGTAGCACCCCGGCCACTATAAGGATTAAGCTCGGGCCTCTGTTGCAAAGCACTACCGTACTTCCACACGTCTAGTGGGTAAGGCTTAGTTTGTAGCTCAGACTGGTTATAAACAAAAGTACACGGATGGAGATGGACGAAGTCGGGGGTCGATGGACATCTCTAGGACAAATGAAGGCTACACGAGCTGCGGCCCGGTAGTCGAGATGTCATGGCACAGGGCCGGTGTCCTGCTGCTGGGGGCTCAGTCCTGCCTACCTGTCCCGGGGGTTCCGGCCGTAGGTGGGGTTGGGTCGGTACTCTTGTTTATGGCTAGGATGGGTTGGGAACTATGTCACGTCTTCCGTCCGTATACCGTGGTGGTATGTGGCACGTGGTTACACGTGAGGAAGATGTGTCTTGTGGGTAAAGATGTACACCTCTGATCAGAGTATAATCTATTCGAATAGCCGCGCCCTCGGTTATGGGCAAGCCGAGCAATGTACCCAAGTTAGTGTTTTAATTCTTAAAACCTGCTTAACAACTAAAATGTGGAATGGTTGGCCTGGGTTGGCTTGGGACGAGCTGGGACCCAGGGTCGGGTTGCCAGTTCGGTCTGAATCATCGTAGGCCTTGGGTTAAGGCAGGTTCGTGAGGGTTCACGGCCTTGATTAATAACACTGTGTAACTCTAGGATCGTCTTTATAAAATGGCTTTGGGCAACTAAGTGACTTTTAAATGCTGTTTTCTGCAAAACTTAACCCCTATATTATTATCCCCTTGTACTCCCTTGCATTAATTGTGCATCTCCGGTGTGGCTTGCTGAGTACTGTGGTTGTACTCATTCTTACTCAATCTTTCCCCTCTTCAGTAAGAGAAGCTTTGGAGAAGATGTCTTAGGTGGAGTCCTGGCTTATACCCCAGTTGAGCGCCTGTGAAGATGGAGCTGTAGGCCCGCTAGTCCGCTGCTGTTTATTTTTGATTGCCAGGCCTGAAGCGCCTTTGTAATAATGTAAATATTATCGATATAATAAAGATGTGTCTTTTATATCATGTTTGTGTGGTGTACCCCGGCTTTTCCTGGGACGGGGATTAATACACTAGCGTTCGGGAAAAGGCAAATTTTCTCGGTCGCGACAGTGTCCAAGTAGAACTTGGAGACAACGAACCCTGCAGGATATAAAACAAACCCAATCCTCTCCAAGTAGAACTCTGGTAATCACTTGACCGTGAGGATATTTTCCATAATACCTTATAGATTTCCTTATCTCATATGGAAAAACATCATATACACGGAGGTATATCGTATCTGTATATTCCGTAAGTCATAGGATAAGATGTATGCCTTATCCGTAACTATGATAGTAGCCCTCGACTTCAACTCAAATGAACTCACGTTGTCGTCCGCAAGTCCGCGACTTCTTTGTCAACGCCATCGTGCTCACTTGGTCGTTCTCGATAACAATCGAGAAGACATGGAGTAATAGATATCATTGAAGGAAGATCAAAATGGTTTTGTAGGTTTCTCATAGCAAATAGAGACACCGAGGCCCTCTCGGCGAGCCTCATGGGTCAACGACTCAACGAGACAACCTACCGTGGCACAGGACCACTCAAATGGTCAACTGAACCGGCGAACGGAACTGGCGGCTCAGAATGACTCCAGGGTTTAAAACGACACGGTACGACCGAACGAACAAGGTTTTAGGTTATACTTCGTGCGAACGAACGGTTAGCAGCTAGCTAGCGAATGTGGATCGGCCGGTAAGCTTGGCCAGCTAGACACGGCTTGCGGCTGTGGCTAGGTACGGCGAACGGTAAGCCGGTAATGACTTAGGTGAACGACTGTGGCTTGGCAAGGCGGTAGTGACATGATCACGAGTCGGCAAAGTGGCTACCGAGAGGTGGCAGAATCTCGGCTGAGCTGGCAATGCGGCACAACTGCGGCGCGCGGCGCGGCTTCGCTTGGCAGCGGCACTGCCGACAGTGGCGGCGCACGCCGACTAGGGTAGCGGAGTGGTGTTGGTAATTCTTACAGTCACAAATAGAAATCCGTAAGCGCACGGATATACCGATGTAGCACTTCCCCTACAGAGTATTCTAAAGGGTATCGAATCCAAGGGAACGTGTGTGGTCATATCTTCCTCCGGTTCATCCAAGGACACCAAGCAAAGGATAGGCCAGGATAGAGACGATTTACTACTGAGAAACAGTGTCTAGGGAAAGCTTAAGTTTAATCCTAATGCAATACTTCAGGCACTGGCAACCCGCTGTTCCCAGATGTCGCTCTACTACATACCAGGACAGGGAGGACTTAAGTGATCTCGAGGGCTGTCATCACCTCTACACCTACCTCAAACATACTGTGGGATACGCAGCAATTACTGGATAACAATTACCTAAACACCACGTCTAAGCAATTAATATCTACTTTAGTGTTTATAACTGTCATCCCCTGAAGTTCTTCTCCCAAGCCTAAATTGAATTTATAAATGGTCTCAAGAAAATACCGGTGTAAAAGTAAGAGTGAAACCCTAATAAATTAATGCAAATAATAATTAGAATTGGCATGTGGGATTTTTCGTGAGTTCTACATGTCGAAATATGCTAACAAGATTTTTAGTCGAATTTTCAGAGCTCTGGAAATAATTTTAACCATTTAAAAATGAGCACAAGCATTATTTAATCCCAGGAAATTCAATTCTTTCTTTTTCTTTTCTTTTTCCCTCCTTTTTCTTTTCAAATGGGCCGCTGGCCCATTCTCTTCCCCTCCCCCTCCCCGCTGGGCCGGCCGAAGGCCACGGCTCAGCTAAGCCGGCAGCCCATGCCCCTCTCCCCTAGGGTAACCAACAGGTGGGCCCCACCTGTCGGGCCCATCCCTAACCTCCGGCCGCCCGCCGTCCGCAGCCACCGCATCCCGTAACTGCCGCCCCGCTCGCTCCCGCACCTCCCGGGCCACGTCGCCCACGTCGCCACCTTTCCCGCTCGCACCGCGCCCACTCCCTCTCTCTCCCGCCCGCGCCCGCGCTCGAGACGGCCAGGATTCAATTTTTGAATCCCGCCTCTCTCTCCTCTCCACCTCTTCCCACTCCGCCGGCGAAATCGCGGCGATCCCAGCCACGATCGACCCTTGCGAACCTATATAAAGCACCCCCGTTCTCCCCTCTCTCTTTTTCGTTTTGCAATCACCTGTTCCCGTGCTCTCTTTAGCCCTAGCGCCGTCGCCTACCTCTCCGCCGCCTCCGCCGTTGCTCCGGCCGCCGCTAGCTGCAGCGCCGAGCTGCGTCATCGACGCCGTCGCGTTCGCCGTCGAGCGGGCCACCCCATCCACCCCTCTCCCGTCGGATTCCGCCGCCGGAACCCACTCCGCACCGTGCGGCGGTGAGTTCGGCCATGGCCACCGCCTTCGGCCGGCGTTCCCGCCCTCGGTGATCTTTCTCTTCCCCTCTAACTTCTCATATTTTGTTTCTTAGGTCGTCCCGGACCCCATCCGCCGCTCGTCGACTTCCCTCCGTCGAGTCTCGCCGTTGTTCACCGTCGTCTCCCTCCACGCCGGTCGGACCTCTTCGGTGAGGACACCCCCTCTTTCTTCCCCCTCTCTTTTCCTCCGGTAGCGCCGCCGCCTAGTCGTCGCATTGCGCCGCCGTCGCTCGCCGTGCGCCGCCGCTCGCTGTCGATCGCCGCCGTTTGCCGCCGCTGCCCGCGGTAGCGTCGCTGTGCGCCATGGCCGCCGGGCAGGCTTGAGCCGCCCGTGCGCGCCGGGTGCGCGCTCCCGCCGCCGTTTGGCCGCCCGCGTGGCTGCCGCGTGGCCGCCGTGTCGGCGCCACGTCGGCGCCATGTGGTGCGCCGCCCCTCCCCCAGTCCGTGGACCCGGTCCACCGCGGACCCCCACCCGAGTCACTGCCATGTGGGGCCCGCATGTCGGCGCCGTCCCCTCTCTCTCCCAGGGTTTTTCTGTTTATAGTAAAAACACAGTGAATCTTCTAAAATTCATAGAAAATTCATCCGAGCTCCGTTTAAGCCCATTCAAGTCTCAGTAAATCAAGAAAAATGCAAAGAATCCATTAAAAATGGTTTTGTTCTCTGTTTCAGAAGTCTTATGGCCTGTTTGTATTTTATGCTTTGTATGTCACTTAGATTCCGGCTCTCCCGACGCTCCGGTGTACTTTGAAATAGTCGCCGAGGTTCCTCCAGCAGAAGACCAAGGCAAGTCATGCTTGTCACTTGAACATGTTGATCCTATATTGTACATGCTCTATTGTTTTCCTTTAAATACTGCATTGTTTTACAATGATATCATGGGATGGTCACCTACTGTTTCAGCTATGCCATTTGTACCATGCTCCTTTGTTAGCTTGGGATATAACATGACTAGAGATTGGACTAGGGATTGCTTAGCCATGCTTAGTTCAACTAGCACACAATGGGGGAATTACATTAATGCATAGACTTCAGGTTCTAGTGTTGATGTTGGATTAGAGCCACCGTCCTGGTGTTGGTAAATTAAAATGTATCATATGGTGGGCTGTGGGTGCATGGTTTCGATGGTCGCGCCCATGGCAATTAAGGACCGGTTCGCGGGATGCCCTGGAAGAACTTATCGTACTTACCACAAGCCAGCGTGGGCAACGGCTGGGCTTGTAGTGTAGCTTTCCTCTAGCTGACGCATCTAGGCAAGGGTGGACGTGATGGAGTTTGGATGGGCCCTGCAACGGCCTATGCGGCTTCCGGATTCACCTAGGCACGAGAGGAGACTGCCCGCTGCCTTGCGAGGAGTGGGGGTGAAACCTGAGGTGTGGTGTGCTTGGTTAGAGGGGGTTATGCGAAGGGTCCTGTCACGGCCTCTATCCGATATGTCGTAGTGGCATGTCGGTGCACGGAAACGTATCGTGGGACTGTGTCTTGTGGGTACAGTTGTACACCTCTGATCAGAGTAAAACTATTCGAATAGCCGTGCCCGCGGTTACGGGCGGTCAACTAGATTCACCGTGATTAGTCTCACCCTAGCTTAGTCTAATGGAATTGGTTAGTTCAGGTGGTTGGTTGGGCCTGTTGCAACGTGGTGTAGCGTTGGACAGTGGATGATTAATATTGATTAATTATTACAATTGTTTTATTGTTTTCAACTACTGTTTACAAATGCTAGCTTTATGCAAATGATCCTCTTCAGCCTTACTTTGGTTATATATTGCATCATACCCTCCGTTCCGGTATGACTTGCTGAGTACAGTGGGTAGTACCCAGTCTTGCTCTATCTCCCAACCCTCAGAGTTCGAGTATGCGTCCGATGGTAATTTCTCCGAGGAGTAGGCTTCATCCGTACCGTCGAGGAATGCCTGTGGAGTGGTGTTCCCGCTGCTATCCAAGTTAAGGCTTAGCTCCAGTTATCTTTTAATTTCCGTTGCATTTATGTAAGACTTTATAATGTTTGTAAGATGTGGATCTGTATGTCAACTTTGTCGTTTGTGTACCCTGGCTGGTCCTGGACAGGGGTTTTAATGCACATTCTGCTTGGAATTCTCTTTGGGAATTTCTGGGCGTGACAAGTTTGTATCAGAGCCGACCTTGACCGTAGGACAAGCCAAATGGAAACCCTAAGAGCCCTCCGAATCTTTTTCATTTGCATATGGTCTTTGCAAATTGTATTTGTTTTGGGAAAAGTTGGATTTGTTTCTTTGGTTCATGGGAGAAAAATTTTGATTGCTCGTTCAATTGAAATTTTCTCAAATAAGGTTAGTCTAGGGTTTTAGTAAAATTATTTGGGACTTATTTGACAGTCAGTCGGGATTTAATGGGAGGTATGCATTAGGTCCTAACTAAGGAATATGGGTTGCAAGTTATTTATGCTCTTATTGTTATTATTATTATGTATCTAATTCCTCATTACTTTATTGCTATGTTTGTCAGTCTTATTTATTCGCTCTCGTGCAAAAACGATCTATGCACAAAATTCCGCTCTTATTCGCTTATTTTATTTGAGTCCTTTACCGTTTATTTTATAATTGGATTTGAGCATGAATTGATTCTCCACCCTTTGTCTTCTATAGATGGCCGGCTGTCCCCTAACGCACCAAGGTCAGACTATGGGAGGATTCGTCGCAGAGCTATCCCGCATGGCGTTTGTGATCGGTTTTCCAAGGGAGCCGCAGTACACTAGCATCCACCCTCTCAATGGCGAGTTCCCACACCAGGTCCGCTTGGAGCTTCACGGCATCCCTCCTACCTGCCCAACATGGAGGTGACAGCCTGCGGGGGCACATTCGAGCATGCTTGTGAGGAGGCCGCCCTCAAGATGATGGCCCATTTGAGGGAGCTGCACGACGAAACCCTGAACACCACTGCCTACCGCTTCCACCCTCGCCGCGGTTCCAGCTCCAACACCAGTACCTTCAAGTCAGCTTGGGGAGAGAACGACGTCACCTTCGGCCACATGAGTGAGGTGATGGAAGGCTACGACAAGCTGCACGCTCCACAAGGCGACCAAGAGGCTCAACGATCAGAAGCTAGTGAGGATCGCCGTGTTGCAGGATGAGAATGCTCGCCTCAAGGAGGTTGCCAGGCTTCAGGGACGTCCACCGCCAGGAGGAGTCCGTATCCACACCATGCTGAGGAAGTCGACCATAGCTCCCGTGCGCATCTAGCTTGCGCCCAGGAACCCACCGCCGCCTCCACCTCCAGCACCTCCCGCAGCTCCAGCGCCAACCCCAGCTCCTGCTCCGGTGCCAGCTCCAGCGTCTGCCCTCTCCTTCATGCCAGCTTCAGCTTACAGGGGTCCAGCAGGTGGCAGTGGAGGATGCCTGCTAGCTTCTCCCAGTGGTGGTCGTGTGATCATCAGTAGTTCCAGCTCTGAGGTAGGCAGTGGCGACACCTTCCAGCCAGAGTACTCCAGGAGCCGCTTAGATGGACCAGGCGACGAGCAGGACGACGCCTTCGACTCCACCGACCGCAGGAGCCGTTCCGAGCATTAGGCTCGCTTTCCCTTAGCCTATCGACTGCTTAGTAATTGTCTGTTAGTTTGTGTGTTTAGGTTTGTTCGCTTGTGGGTCAGTTGACGGTCGATATCATGTGCCTATGATATGGCTGTCTTAATAAGGATTTGCTTGTACCTTAAGTATTTTAATTCAGATCAAAACAATTGCAGTTTAAAATCCTATATAATAAAGCTTAGTCCCTGAGCATCTGTTTTTCTTCTTTTCCATCCTCTCCGTCTGTTCTTCCTTCAGATGGTCAACACCAGGAATGGCAGTCGTGCAGTAGGTGAGGGCAGTAGCAGTGAAGAACGCGCCGATGGTGGGCACCCCAACAGCGCCTCTAGCAATGGTCCGCCACCGCTCCCCGAGAATCCGACGCTTGCTCAAGTAATGGCCCATCAGACCCAGATGATGGCAGCCATGATGCAGCAGATGCACTAGAGGATGCAGCAGCAGGCTGAGCTGCAGCAGTTTGGTCCCCCTCCCCCTCAGTCCAAGCTGCCAGAGTTTCTACGCGTCAGGCCACACACCTTCTCTAGCACCACCAACCCCATGGAGGCAAATGACTGGCTCCATGCCACAGAGAAGAAACTCAACCTTCTGCAGTGCAATGATCAGGAGAAGGTTGCCTTTGCCACACACCAGCTCCAGGGTCCCGCATCAGCTTGGTGGGACAACCACCTGGCTACCCATCCACCAAGCACAGAAGTCACGTGGGCGGAGTTCTGTCGCAGCTTCAGGAAGGCGCAGGTGCCAGACGGGGTCGTCGCACAGAAGAAGAGAGAATTCCGGGCACTCAACCGGGGCAACAGGACAGTGACTGAGTACCTGCATGAGTTCAATCGCCTAGCGCGATACGTATCGGAGGATGTCTGCACCAACGCAGAGAAGCAGGAGAAGTTCCTAGCAGGCCTAGATGATGAGCTGACCAACCAGCTAATCTCTGGGGACTACGCTGACTTCGAGAAGCTGGTAGACAAGGCAATCCGCCAGGAGGATCAGCGCAACAAGATGGACAGGAAGAGGAAGGCTGCACAGTTCAGGGCACATCAGGGAAGTCACCAGAGGCCGCGCTTCACTCCCGGACAGCAGGGTGGACCCACCACCATGATTGTCCGACAACACCGCCCCTACCCTTCCGGCAACTTCCACCAGGGCACCAGTGGCAGTCAGAACCACTAGGGAGGGCAGCCCAACCGCAGTGCGACTCCGCGCCCGCCAATGGCACCCGCACAGCCAGCTCCACCAACTCAAGCCAAGAAGGAGACCGGAGCAAAGCCAGGGTCCTGCTACAACTATGGCGAGCATGGCCACTTTGCTGACAAGTGCCCAAAGCCGAGGCGTGCTGGGCCAAGGTTTGTTCAAGCCCGCGTCAACCATGCAGCACCAGAGGTCGTACTGGGTACGTTTCCTGTGAACTCGATCCCTGCTACAGTACATTTCGATTCCGGTGCAACACATTCGTTCATTTCCAAGAAGTTTGTTGGGATACATAGGTTAAGAAAAGAAGAGCTTAGTACGCCAATGAGGGTTCATACCCCGGGAAATAGTTCAACCTCGGTCAGTTATAGCCCTTCATTAATATCTATGTGAATATGGTCAATGCTAGAAAATCTTATAACCTGAAACGGTGGAATACTTTTACAGGAACTATCAGAAACGGTCGGAAAATATTCATTTTTGTGAGTTTTAACTATTTTGGGCCAACTTGAATGTGACAGGGACAGAAATTGAAAAAATAAATAAATTTTAGAAATGGTAACAGTTGGTGAAGAAATTATTATTATATTTGTTTTTGCAGAAATGGTATCGGCCATGACCGGAATATTTCTTTACCATTCCCACCCCTAGTCATGTTTATAGATCTAATATATAGATTAAATTCTCTTTTTTTTGAGAACTCACAAACGTATTACTCCCTCCGTCTCATAATATAATATAAGGGATTTTGAGTTTTTGTTTACAGTATTTGACCACTCGTCTTATTCAATTTGAAATTATTATTTATTTTATTTGTGACTTACTTTATTATCTACAGTATTTTAGGCACAACTTTTCGTTTTTTATATTTGTAAAAAAAATTTGAATAAGACGAGTGGTCAAACGTTGCAAGTAAAAATTTAAAATCCGTAGGACAAAGGGAGTATAGGGTGTAGCGTAAAATTCAGTGAACTGAGATGGTTCTTCGAATCCCTAGCATCACATCTTCTGCTACTCTGCTAGGTTGAGTTCAAACTTCAAAGCAGCACTACTTTCATACACATGTCCCACAGACAATAAAAAATACGTCCGGACTGTCATCAATTGTCCGGATTGAGATATGACTGAAGCGGATGCTGGAAATCATGAAAATCATGCTAGCTTAGCAGCTAACCAAATGATAATAAAGCAAATGATAAACAAAATAAATAATAATTCCAAAATTTTTTGAATAAGACGAATAATCAAACATTGATAAAAAAAAACTCAAAAAGACAAGTAATATGGGACGGAGGTAGGACTTAAATGCAACCAGAAATTTAATTGAATTGAGCTGGAAGCCAGAAAATTAGTTCAAGGAGAGTGAAGAGAAGCTTAGCTGAGCTCTCACTCTCAGGAGCGTTGCCCATTCTTGTCAAGCGGAGCAGAGTACACCGCCTACAACGACAGAAATCTGTACAGAAAAGAGACCTAACATGTACGTATGAATGTTAATTTTCATTTGCATCCTCCACGAAAAACAAAGTTTACTTCCTTGCTTAATTCTCTTCTTCATCTAGACTTAAATTTATTGCATGATGTAACAACAACAATCGTACTAGCTACAGTGCGTACATCCTAACTATTAGGGCGTTATCTTTTTATGTACTGATGATTTGGTGATTGATTTCATATCAGCTTTCACGTCCCTTCAATGCAAACGCAGGCATCCAACCACTATATAAATATGCAGTGTCCCTCTGATGACTAATGCAAATCAGTGACAACAACTAACTAAGATGACCTCACAGCAATTAGGCTACTGCTGGGTCCTCCTAATTGCCTTGCTATCGTGCAGCGCAGCCACTGCCAGCGAGGTCCCGGCGATCATCGTGTTCGGGGACTCGACGGTCGACGCCGGCAACAACAACTACATCCTCACCGTCGCCAAGGGCAATTTCCCGCCTTATGGTCGCGACTTCGACGGCGGCGTCGCCACCGGCCGCTTCTCCAATGGCCGCCTTGTCACCGACTTCGTGTCGGAGGCGCTGGGGCTGCCGTCCTCTGTGCCGGCCTATCTCGACTCCACCTACACCATTGATCAGCTTGCTACTGGTGTCAGCTTTGCTTCAGGCGGCACCGGGCTCGATAGTCTCACTGCCAGAGTTGTAGTAAGTTAACTCATCTCCCAATATATAACCTTGCACTTGTCTTTTTTTTAAGGAAAGCGGCAAGAGTATTGCCGAATATATTAGAGGAAAAGAAAATTACGGTTTACATGTTGGTGATTATACGATCAAAGCGAGATACAACTTATATAGAGACCAAGACCTTAAAGCCTGGTGCGAAAAGAGAAAGACTACGATCATGGCGGTTGGAAGCAAAGCTGCTTTCCTGAATATCTTGGATGATCTGGTGACAACATATTTGGAACCAGATGTCCTTCGCACATCTGGTTCTTCTCCTCTGAAGATCTTTGCATTCCTTTGGAGCCAAATATGTTACCACGTCTTCACTAGAGCTCCCGCCTTTCTCTTTGCTTCCGTCTTGCTTTCATTCTGCAAGATACACCTCATCCATTCTGTTATGGAGCAGTAAGTCTGGATATTTTGAATTCCTTGGGCAGCAGTGACAAGATTCCACGTTTCTTTAAAGAAATCACATTATTGAAACAAGTGGTCAGTGTCTTCAAAAGCTCCTCTACAAAGAGGGCAAATCTAGTCACACTCCCAATGCCGAATTAGCATGTTTTCAGCTGTTAGAACTTTGTGATGTAGAATGAGCCAGCCTAAGAATTTTTGTTTTGGAAGAGCTGACGCCTCTCAATTCAAAAGGAAAACATTGTTTGGCTGTGATCCTATGAATTGAAAGAGATAGGCACTTTTAGCCGAATATATGGCCGCGTTATTTCTTTTCCATGAAATTGTGTCTTCCGTTCCATTTAGCAAAGTAACTTGGCTCAGGAGTCCTCCTAGTTGGATGAGCTCGTGGATCTCTTCAAAATTTGAAATTTGTCTGAGAGAGTGAATCCATCCATCATTTGTGAGCTCAGTGCCAACATTTCGATTCTTCCTCTTTGCCAGCTTAAAGAGGTTTGGTGCTATGTCCTTTGTACGCAATCCATTGAGCCAGTTGTCTTTCCAAAAGATTGTTCTCCTTCCATCTCCCATGTGAATCTGAGTGCATGCTTGAATGTCCTTTTCAGTGCATGGCAATTCCATCTTGTCCCATGGCCTAGATTGATCATGCCATCTCATCCACAGCCATCTTATTCTCAATGCCGAAGCAAATCTTTCTAGGTCAATAACTCCAAGCCACACCCCCCCCCCAAATTTCCTCTGGCCTGTAGACTACTTTCCAATTAACCAGGCTAGCCCCTGGCTTTACATTTTCAGGTTCTTCACCTTTCCAAAGAAAAGCCCTTCGCATCTTATCGATTTTTTTATGACCCATTTAGGGGCAGGCAGAGCAGTCAAGTAATGAAATGGGCATAGAGATCAGTACAGATTTCACCGGCGCTTCTCTTCTAGCCGAAGAGTAAAATCTTCCCTTCCATCCTGGAATCTTTGCTCCAATTTTTTCCAAGAGAGGAATATAATCAATTTTCCTTAGCTTGCGAAGATGTAAAGGAAGACCCAAATAATAGGTTGGAAAAGAAGCCAAGGTTCCAGGAAAATCTTGGGTGATGGCAGGTACATCAATATTTGCGCAAGCAATCGGCAGGATTTGTGTTTTATGAACATTGTTGGATAGGCCTGAGATCATCCCAAAAAAAGTCAAGAAGTGATCTGAGGTTTGCAAGATCCTGGTTTGTGGGTTTGATGAAAAGAGCAACGTCATCTGCATATAAAAAAAAACCCTGAAACCAAAAGGGTCAGCTGGGAGGTGTGAGAGGACATTCATCTCCTCAGCCTTTTTTAAAATATAATTGAGTGGCTCCATTGCCAATATGAATAGCATCGGTGAAAGGGGACCTCCCTGTCTCACTCCCCTAGGATGCTGAATGCTCTGGCCCGGTTTACCATTTAGGAGAATCTAGGAGGAGGATGATCTAAACAAGGCACAAATCCATTCTCTCCACCTTGACCCAAAGCCGAAAGCTTCAAGAGTTTCTAGAAGATACTGCCAATTGACAGAATCAAAGGCTTTGGTTATGTCAAGCTTAAGCATTAGAGTTGGTTTCTTGGTCCTATGAAACCTCTTGACCAAGTTTTGAATGTACAGAAAATTTTCATAGATGGCCCTCCTTTTAACAAAAGCACTTTGATTTGAAGAGATCAACTCAGGGAGTTGTGGTCCTAACCTGTTTGCAAGGATCTTGGATATAATCTTGGCAAAGCTATGAATGAGACTGATTGGCCTAAATTTATCTGTTGCAGTGGCCTGCTCATTTTTTGGTAGAAAGAAAATGAAGACCGAGTTTAGGTCATCCAAATGCTCTGAATTAAGATTGAAAAAAACCTTTTATTGCTCTAAAGAGATCCATCTTGATCATGGTCCAGCAAGATTTGAAGAAGAGGCCAATATAGCCATCTGGACTAGGAGCCTTCAACCTTGCACTTGTCGATCAATGTTTTGATGGGTTGGGTGCTATATCACATTTCGAGTGGTTATAATTCAAAATCTTTTGCTGAACTTTAAATATAAATATAACAGAAGGCCATTAGCCTCATTGCCACAGCCCTCTCTGTCACAAAGCTCTGCATGCCTAGCTTTGCTCATTTTCAATCTTCAACACCAATATAGCTCGGATTGACAAGCGCCTCGTCGACTTGTCTGACCAATATACCTTCGTCATTCGGCGTATGCCTCATCCTCTTTTCCCCAAGGTACAATTGATGCTATTGACAAACGACGAAAGGTGTCCTATTGGACAGGAGAGAAGCACTGCCGTTGTGGCAATTGCAAGGTAGCTTGGGATTTGGATTGTTCCCCAAAATCAAAGGAAGCCGTCGGTGTTAAAAATTTACAAGTCCAAAACCGCTGCCTTCTCCAAAATTTCCTACTAAAAAGGCACGATGTAGGCACGGTGCCGTGGATAAACTGTTTCAGACACCACTATGGCGGGTCTAAAACTCGCAATCTTGGATATAGACTCCTGTCTCCGGAGTTACGCCGCATCTCCAAATATCTGGTCGGCAATGGCCGGTTCTCACCATCTTCTAGCATGACACTTGGGTCAGCGATCACCCCATCGCCCAAATTCTCCTCACCCTTTATTCACACGCAATCCGCCCCAATGTCTCAGTCGCGGATGCAGTTACATCCCTGAACTAGACCTCCATTCGTTTCACCATTGCAGTGGTCACACTCACACAGTCACACTGAATATAGAGGCACCGAACCTCTAGACATCACCTGCAAACACCTGCAAACTGCCCTTGAGTGCCATGGCGTACGAACTCAATTTCTCTAAACATTTTTTCACGAACGTGCAAAAGGATTACACGTCAATATATTAGCATAAAAAGAGTTTTTGTTACCCAACGCAACCGGTTAGACAAGCCTATGCCACGGAAGGGAAGAAAACAAAAAAAAAACAAGAACAAGAGCTGCAGCTAAGTAAAAGAAAGGTAAACTACTGTGAACAAAAGCTACTCCAAATTGCGAGAGGGTGAAGGCGGAGCCACACTACACTCCCAAAAAATCCTCAAAAGTAGCAAAGCCGGCGGAAGACCATAGATGACCCTCCGAGAGGACGGACTCTAGTACCACGAAGACCGAGGAGAGTGCCGAGTCGAAAACCCTAGAGTTTCGCTCCTTCCACAGCTACCAAGAGACCAGGAGAACCAGAGAGTCGAAGCCGGCGTGAAGATACTCAGGTAAGCAGGACCTAGTAAACGGACACCAAACCTGCAGTGAGCTGCCACGCGGGGGGGGAGGGGGGGGGAGGGGGGAGAGGGCAGCCCAGCCGGGCGATAGCACACGGTGCTAGATCTGCCGAGAGAACACACAGTCGAGGAGGATGTGGTTCGCCGTCTCAAGATCCTGAGAGCAAAAGGGACACTCAGAGTGCCTATTGATACCACGTTTCTGAAGAAGATCAGTCATCCAGCAGCGCTACTAAAATGCAAACCAAAGAAAGAATTTGCATATAGCAGGGCCCTTCATGTGCTAGAGCAGATTAGCACAAGCAAAGTAGTGCTGGCCAAGGAAGAACGCTCAGTACGCCGAGCGCGCTGAGTAACATTGGTCACTCGTCTAACGACAAACAAGTCGATCCACAACACCAAGCGAGAGCTGGGTAGGAAGCACCGCATCCTAAACTAGAAGGAACCGGGACCGTGAGAGCACCGTGGATGTCACAAATCCAGGAGTTGTTCGCTAGGCCGGAAGCAACCGTGCAGGAACCCTGGAGATGCGGGGGCACATCGAGGAAGAGATCAGGAGCCAAGGAGGCCACCGAGACAATTTCTGGAAGCCAATATGGGAAAACTAAGGCCAAACCAAGTGCAAACTCTTACTATTGACCGCACACAAGTGAGTGGACCTACACCTACACAAGTAAGGTGAGTACAGGTGACCTCAACACGCAGCCCATTTTAGCCTTCTGCCCCTACGACAAGAACGTTGAGCACCTCTTCCTCCAATGCTTGCGACAATTTGGCTCTTGCTAGGACTCGGTGACCAATTGGTCGCCTCCCAACCGCAGATCAAAGACCTCTGGGACCTCCAACCATCATGTAAAAAACCAGCCCTCCACAGGTCTAGCCACCATTTCAAACAACTTAAAGCATCAAGACATCTTCAACTCCACCAATGACTCCACACTGCGCGTACTAAGGCATTGCGCCAACAACATTGCCATGTGGTCACATATTCACATATATAACCACCGAACGGCACACGAAAACAACATCTTACCTCATGGGCACATACACTATCTATAAAAGGTCTCCTAACAACCCTAAATTCTAGAATTGTAAACTTTTTTCTTTCATCGTTATCAACAATAGGATGGCGATACCTGCCATAGTTTCCCTTCAAAACATATTCTATGTTCTATATATACAACATCAATATATATATATATATATATATATATATATATATATATATATATATATATATATATATATATATATATATATATATATATATATATATAGTGATATCAACAAGTTTGATCCCTTCTGGTGTCTCATAGATTGCTTTCGGCTTTATCTCATACTATTTTCAATTCAATTGCTTTCACATCTCTCTCTATCCCCTTACGTCTCTGTTTGATCAAAGCCAAGCTGAAGGGACTCACTTAATAAGCATACTAGTCTATTGCCTGATGTCATCCATGACCTCCTTCATGATATTTGTCATGCATTTTTATACTAGTGTTCATGTTTAGACTCTTTTTTTTTTGCAATGATGTTAATATTGAAATTCAGAATCATCTGTTTTTTGTGTCAGTTTTTTTTAGAATCACTCCTTTGTTAATCATGCATATGCCCTATCCGGCTTTTTTAGTGACTCTTTTATACTTTCACATTTCTTTAGATCTGACTTTGACCATCTTTACATTAAGATGTGACATTATAATATAATTAATATTATATATCATAAAATCATTTGTAACTAAATATCTTTCTAGTTTGTTTTGAACATGCTGCGTGTTGTACATTTACTCTCGTCACAATTTTTTTTTTAATTTTCCTGTGGTTTTGGTCCTGATCACTCATGATAAGCGCAAGTTCAATTTGTTAGGCTGAGTACGGATCCTACGTCCTGCCACAATAAAGAATTAAACGGCAATTAAGCCATTACAATTATCAGATCTTAAATGGAGCTTCATCTTCAAAGTTCAAGCGCATTTAAAACTTCTCAACCTTTGAAGTTTACTTAAGTCGAGATTTCTTTGACACCACACCTTCTAAACATCATAAAACATCTCTTTACAAGTTTTAAAGGCAGGTATGATCGGAGTGGGTATGACATCTCTTGCACACAATATAAGAAATGCTATTTTAACTTTCAAAATTTCACTCGCGAATATAAGCATGTTTTGGATTACTTCTATGATCACTTGAAAAAGTTACACACCCAAGAGTAATAAGTACCCACATTAATCTAAAATCTGCATTATTCATATCATTTCAGGATAAATGGACAACAGAGGGAAATATTGATTAAGCGTTGCTCTCAAACTTTAATTACTCCACTGTATATATACATGCGTGCAACTAAGATTCGCGTGAAGTTTCCACTTTTCATTTCAGTGACCAGTCAAATGTTTTACTATGTATCTTGCGATAAGTGACTAGTGAAGTGCTGACACATATATGTGATAGTATTAAGACATATACATTACTTATCACTGGATCCAACATTTTGTCCTCAAAATTAAACTACTCTTATCTTACGTCAGGAAGGGAGATGTTGATGTATATCCCTACCACCCAAGTTCATGTTCACTTAAGCTCATTTGAGTGCTTATTTTCATCTTATACAATACTACATCCGTTTTTTAATATATATATATATATATATATATATATATATATATATATATATATATATATATATATATATATATATATATATATATATATATATATATATATATATATATATATATATATATATATAACATTATTGACTTTTTAGATACATTTGATCATTCGTTTTATTAAAAAAAAATTCCTTGACTTATACTTTTTTATGTTTGCACAAAGAATTTGAATAAGACTAATAATCAAACCTATGTAAAAAAGTTAGTGGTGTTATATACTTCCTTCATTTCATAATGTAAGACTTTCTAGCATTGTCCATATTCATATAGATGCTAATGAATCTATATATATTATAATGTCTAGATTCATTAGCATCTATATAAATATGTGCAATGTTAGAAAGTCTTACGTTGTGAAATGGAGGAAGTATTAAAAAAGCTAAGGTAGTGTATGATATCCTTTATTTTTATTCTTAAAAGAACTCTTGTCTCTTGCGTGCCTCACATCTCCCTTTCCCCATTATTTCAAATTCTCACACCCCTCTGTCTGTTGGATCATAGCAAAGTCGAGGTGAGCTGGGCGGGCGCTGGGTATTCCTTGTATTCAGGAGAATATCCAAAAAAAAATTAGGAAAAATAGTTGGTATAAGTAGGTGTATATTACATATGTATATACTCAACTAGGTCTCTAATACTTTATTTTTGGCCTTTTGTTTCTCGGCAAATTCACTCCTCATAGGCTCCAGGCACACAACACTTATAATTCAGTAGCCAACTGTCTTAAATCCCCTAACTCTAGCGCCCACCATACACCAGACACATGACGTAAGTGAATATCTGGCCAATAAATCTTGGAGATGAGTGAGAAGCCAATTGCTGCATGTTGTGCATGATGACCAATCATAAGACCTGGTGATTAGTTCACCTCTTCTAGTCATTACAAAAGAAGTTCCACAGTGCCTACCATTGCAAGCCATATATTCTGAAGGAAAGAGGATTTCTCTGGTTTTGATTATGCCATTTATACTAACTAGGAAGGAAGCCCGCGTGATGCGTGGGCATCATAGTTATTGTTTATAAAATAAAATTAGAAGAAATCCTATGATACCATATTGTAGATTAACTTAAATCAGAAAAGAAAGATCATCTAGCTATACTATGAAATAGACCATAGATTTTGATATTAAGAATGTCTCCAAGATTAAAAAAATGTCACTCTGTGCCAGTTATCTCTAAACTCATCTATCACCACGACTTATTATCATTTTCTTGTAAACTGGTTGTCCATTTAATTGATGAAACTGCATCTCTACAACCAAAATAAACCTAACACATCATTAATACACTAACAAAATTCATCCTACTTCATACCTAAGTGTTCATGTATCACCTTTGTCCAAATCAACGTGTGAATATTCCAAAAATTAATACCACACTAGTTAATTGGATAGCATCGTTAAACTTACAAACGAATGCCCCTCTAACGGGCAAATACCGGTAGCCAAGGCTTTATTCTCTAATGGCTTCAAACATGGCTCCCATATCTAAATAGTCATCCCCTCAAGACTTGCGTGCATGGAGCATAATATTAATGTGTAGTTCACTATCTCACCAAACTCATTTAGGATTGTGTTGATAAATAGGCCAATTGAGCTCAATTGCCAACAGTGCCCAACCAGTATGACCACCTCAACTCAGCCATATGCATACCGCTACGATACTTACAAGTATCTTGCAAGCTCTATTATTTGTACTCTTGAACCATCTAGGGTAGCATAGAGAGAAGATGCAGATCATGAAAGTAGATTTTTTGAAAAAATATATGTTTAGTCGATTTGTTGTATATATATATAGACACAATTTTGTTTATAGCGTTAATTGGTTCTACTTAAATTTTACTAGGATAGATATAATTTTTCTCTTTTGAAAATAAACGGGGTTGATCATTCAACACTAGTTTACAAAATTATAGCTAAAGAGGTTTAACACTACAATAATTTCTGCAGCACCATCATCGTTGTTTATAGCCTAGCACCGAGTTTGTTTTCAATACCTGTTGTTCATAATTACTTTAGAAATCTTTACTATTTTTAAGAATATATTTATTTTGACAAACATAGCTAAAGGGCTAGATGTTTTCCTTTTCCCTTAGAATTTCTTAGATTTTTCTCTATCTTGTTAGAGTCACATGACGGTCCAAAAGCATTTGTAAGAAGTTTAAAATATTGGTTAGTGTTGACTATTACTATTTCAACTTTGAGCATTATAACTCAGCCATGCATATCTCTAAGCTATGACAGCATAATCTACGTTCTTTTTAGAACTATTTGAACAACATGTCAAGGGCTAGAATGTGAATCTGCGTGCCCAATTTTTGAATCAAAGTATAGTAGTTGATATGCCTTTTTAAGGAAAATTTGACACTTTATTCAATCACACTGTCCAGATTAATTACAATCTGCCTCTGGAAAAATTAATGGATTCGGCAGCAAGAACCATGTGAAAACAATATTTGTTTGAGCAATAATCCTTCATAAATATATGGGTTAATTTGAGTTTTGATTTTTTCCATTGTATTATAGATCTAATTTAGCTATTGATGGGTTATGATGTAGTAATTTATGTTTTAAAATTTATTTAGAGATTAATTGGAAGACTATTTGGATGAAAATGCCATGAAAATGATAGAATTTGGTTCATGCGATATTTTTAATGAAAATATAGTTAATTTGAGATTAGATGCGAAGGATTAATCATGTTTTCCCAATAGTACGTACATAGTTTTTCTCATAGTTTTTCTTTGGTAATCTTTTTCCATAGTACATAACACGAAAGATTTTCTTCTAGGGTTTTTCTCCGGTGAATAGTTATGCTTTTTTTCTCACGTATGAACGCATGGGATGTTTAATTTGCTGGGCAACTTTTTTTATAGATCTAATTTATCCATTGGTTAAAATAATGGGTTCACCGTATTAAGTGAAAACCAAGTGCCAAATATTTTTTTTCTCGGAATTTCTTGGATTTTCTCTATTTTTCTAGAGTGCCATGCGGCGGCTTGAGAGTATTTGTAAGAAGTCTAATAAACTTTTAGTATATATTAGACTTTGAAATTTAAACTAAAAAATGTTTTTTTCAGCTCTTTTTTCAATTTGATGGGACATAAATCTTGTTATTATATATTACCATATGCATATCACCTGTTATCCATTTTTTTACAATAAAACTTTACTTTTCACTGGTTTTTCATCTTGACATTAAACTGTGATATAATGATGCAGCCTCAATTCCACCTAAGTAATATAAATTGTTTTGGACGTGATAGTGATAAAAACTTTTGATGCCATCCCTGGTATCATGCATTATTATGTTCACCATTAGTTTTTGTTTTCCTACGGTATTCATCATTTTCAGTTTTCAGTCTTAATCATTCACACTCATGCATGCTGTAGCCAACCAGTCCGGAAGTACAGCTAGCACATTTAACAATACCGTATTCGAGCGCTGATTTTAGGACAAATTAAGATATGTATACAACAGAAGGAAATATTTAAACGTTACTCTCAAACTTTATTTTAGACCATGTGTTCTTCAGGATTCGGATCTGCTGCAATGGTAACTGCAACTTAGGCAGTAGCTTGTATTGCTCATCTTTGGATGCAAATTGGATGGTCCCGGTTAGCACAATGTACTGGTCGTTGTAATGTAGCAAAAGTTAATTTATAGTTCAAAAATGCCGTTCTTAGCATTACTGTAGGTCCGAATATTAACCTGGTAATATATAATCACTGAAATGGATGGCCGAAATTGCACGCAGTTCTTAAGTTGGTTGCAGTCACTTGCCAATCTAAATTCTGTTCCTTTTTGGTGCAACCGGAACTATTTATAGGTCCATTTAGTGTGTTCAATACTCCTTTCCATCTTATACTCTCTTGTTCTGTAAGCATGTTTTCCAAACTATTAAACAATCTATTTTAAAAATAAAAATTCTATAGAAAAGTTAATTTTAAAATATCTTAATAATCTATTTTTTTAGTTATTTTAGCTAATATTTAGTTAATTATGTGCTAATGAGTCGTTCCGTTTTATTTACATGTTTACAAGTGTTACAAAATTGTGTTACAGTATTCAGGTTCTGACGTAGTGTTAGCCTTAACCTTATGATATTTAACCCCCAAAATTCAAAAAAAAATTATTTCCAGAATGTAAATTGTTTCAGTTTTTATCCTAAATCAAAATTTTGAAGCTCGACAAAATTTATAGAAAAACGTAGCAACATTTTAGCACCCAACAAATATATTATTAAAATATATTCAATGGTGGATTTTAATGAGATAGTGTTGCAGATGTTACTAATTTTTTTCAACTTGGTCTGACTTAGTATAAAATCAAACTTACATTCTGTATGAAAAAAAATAAAAGTTGTATTCTCACTAAAAAAAGAGTCAAAAAAGTCACCTTGAAACTTTGTCACTCTACTAGTATATACATAACATAACGCAAAATCTAATCCGAGAGCACTCTCGATTTAGTCATAACTAGCGACGCCTATCCAGAATCCAGATATGTGTTAGCTGGAAGAATTTTACTTTACTATAGTACTAATCCATTAAGTAAGTAGGGGAAATATTCCTATCATCTATGCTTCAAATAAAATTTTCTCTTAAATTACTTAAATTACTCATCCGATTTATCTGATTACACCGTTGTGTTCGTAATAATTAAATCTTTACAACAAGATCTCACATGATTATATTTTGATGAAAAATCACAAATTACTTTTATGATATGTCTAAATTACTTTTAGATTTCACTAAGTTACTTCTTAGACATATAAAAGTAAATTTAGTAAAGCCTAAAAGTAATTTACATATATTATAGAAGTAACTTATAACAAAAGGAAAGTAACTTTAATTAATGTCTTTTTTCATTGAACAAATTATCATATATATAATTTACTTCTAGATTTGATTAAAATACTACCTATACATTCATGATGCTCTGAGGTGATTACTTTTATTTTTTTTAGTTAATTCTATAATTTGTGCTGATTAATTTAATTTCTAGATAGAGTCATGTTTTTATCTCTACAACGGATTTACTTCAAATGACATGCCAAAGTTACCTTCGTTTTGTTCTAAGTTACTTCTATAATATATGTAAATTACTTTTAGGCTTTACTGAATTTATTTTTATATATCTAAGAAGTAACTTAGTGAAATCTAAAAGTAATTTAGACATATCATAAAAATAATTTGTGATTTTTTATCAAAATATAATGATGTGAGATCTTGTTATAAAGATTTAATTGTTACGAACACAACGGTGTAATCGGATCGTATATCGGATGAGTAGTTTAAGAGAAAATTGTATTTGAAGTATAGGTGGATGGTGTCTTTTATAAATAGAGTGGTAGCTGGTTTGTCTAAACCAGATACGTCCATAACATAAATGCCTACGACCGAATTTCTGCTACTACTTGCTAACGAGCATCTATGTTCTTACTAATTACAGTCCGTGATACCACTGAGCCAGCAGCTGGAATACTTCAAGGAATACATAGAAAAGCTAAAGCAAGCCAAGGGCGAAGATGTCGCGAACGAGATCATCACCGAAGCGCTCTACGTCTTCAGTATCGGCACCAACGATTTCATCATCAACTACTTTAATCTGCCTCTCCGGCGCGCAGTCTACACCACGGCGGAGTACACCGCTTACCTCGTTGGCGAGGCTGCAGCCGCCGTCCGCGACACCCACGAGCTCGGTGCCCACAAGATCATATTTGCCGGGCTCGCGCCGATCGGGTGCTTGCCATCGGCGAGGACGCTGAACCACGATGCGCCGGGGGAGTGCAACGAAGAGCACAGCCAGGTGGCGGTGGCATTCAACACCGCACTGACGGAGGCCATCGGCAAGCTCAACGACGAGCTCACCGGATTAAGGGTGGTATATTCAGATACTTACAGTGTTTTGTCCGCCATCCTGTCCAACCCGTCATACTACGGTTAGTGCTCAATCTTGCTCGTGTTTTTTATTTTTCATTTTTAAGACCTAAGGTCCGTTGAAAATAAATCCAATAGATTATGTGTTTTATAATTTTATTTGAAACAACCCGTATTAGATAGTGCGATGTTTCTATTGATATAGCATGAAAAAATACAAATCTATAGTCCTGGGTGACTATAGTCCAGAAAAAGAAAAAAACAGCCACACCACGCGTCTAACGCTGATCCTGCAGCTAAAAACAGAACAAGCACGCAACACACTTAAGGAACGGAAATGCTACATGGCGAGCGATCGCCCAGAGCGATCAGATCCGATCCCCCTCCCCCTCCTCTACGTGGGTTCCTTTTTTGGCACCGCATTACTTTCCTATTTTAGTAAATTTATACGTCTAAAGTTTATACACCTCGAGTTTACACATGTAAAGTTTATACACCTAAAGTTTAGAGACCCAAAGTTTATAAGTCAAAAGTTTATATATCCGATTCAAATTTGAATTTGAATTCAAATATTTTTTATATATAGTATTTTTATACATCTAAAGTTTATACACCTAAAGTTTATAGACCCAAAGTTTATAATTCAAAAGTTTATATACCCGATTCAAATTTGAATTTGAATTATATCCGATTCAAATTTGAACTTGAATTCAAATATTTTTTATATATAGTATTTCTATACATCTAAAGTTTATACATAAAGTTTATTGACCCAAAGTTTATAAGTCAAAAGTTTACATACCCGATTCAAACTTGAATTCAAATTCAAATTTGAATCGGATATATAAACTTTTGACTTATAAACTTTGGGTCTCTAAACTTTAGATGTGTAAACTTGAGGTGTATAAACTTGAGGTGCATAAATTTACTAAAATAGGAAAGTAATGCGGTGCCAAAAAAGGAAACCAGGTGGAGGGAGGGAGGGAGGGGGGAGGGGATCGATCGCTACCCCCATCTCCAGGCGATCGATCGCCCATTAGGATCCCCCCTTAAGGAATGGGTCTTCTAAGCAACACCAAGAGTGCCACCGTCGCCATCCTAAAGAACCAGGGCATGGTTTTCACCGGAAGAACCCACTGAGAGAGGAGAGAAAATGCAGTAACACCCCGAGGGGAAAGCGACACCCGCACGTGTCACCATTGCCGGCCCGAAGGCTAGGCCTTCGCCCGTAGTTCCTACTCTCCCACACCAATGAGTGCATATCTGATTTAGCCGAAACCAACAGCTAGTTCCCTTCAACGCGCAGCGACCGCGTCGACGCCTCGCCGCTAGCCGGTCATCAAAGTAGGATCTCAACCTCCGGAGCGCTCGAATTCCATCCACGTTGGTGGGTTGGAGAGGTAGAGGGTGAGAGAGAAGAATGGATCCCCTCTTCCACCCCACCCCCCCTCCCCAACTCGCCCATGCAACGTGGCCTTCTTGCGGTGGCAAGCCGCCACCACAAAAGGACTGACGCCTGAAAAGGAGCTCGCTACAGCCTTCAACGCCCACCTGGCGCTACCGTCGTCGCCACCTCGACCAGCCTGCCCGTGTTTGCAACAGGCCGCCTGGTCATCACCGTCGCATCCGTCATCCCACCGTGGCAGCCTCACCGCCGCTGCGCCCTAGCCGTGCTATGCTCCTACCATGGCAAGCTCATTGACACACCGATCTAGCCTCCACGCCACGCTCGCTAGCCACGTGGCCTCCACTCCACGGTCACCACGCACTCATCGGCATCTCACCGTCGGCGTCGCCCGCATCTGCTGCCGCTCACCACAATTCCTTCCTCCGGCTAGCTTCTACCGTCGCCCACGCCGGTCGAGCCAGCTAGCCGCTGACATCACTCACATCTCCCGTCGGCCAACCACCTGCGCCTCCCGCCGTCCAGCAGTTGTCGTCGCCTGCGCCTCCCACCAGTCGCAGTGACCTCTCGATGTGCTGCCCGTGCCTCCTGCCGCCATCCGCCGCCGCCTCCTGCTGCCGTCTGCTACCATCTCCTGCCACCGTCGCCTGCGCGTACTCTTGCCGCCATCGGCTCACCGCGCCTGCTCCTTCGGTCAGCTCCGACGGCAGCGACACTGGATCCAATCGGGGGTGAGGGCGCCAGATCCGGTGGTGGCGGTGCCGGCTCCGTAGCGTCGGACTGCACCATCGCTCGGCCTTCCGAGTGCACCATGCCGCCTCCTCGCGCCGGAGACGGACCGCCAACGAGGTTTTGGCCCCGCCGCCACCATCTAGGTGAGCTGCGCGATTTCTGGTGGCGCTCCGGTGGTGGCGAGGCGGGGGGAGAGGAGGGGAGGGTGGCGGCAGCGGGGGATAGGGTTCGCCCCCAGTGGTCCACACGTGGACGATGCGGGAGCGCGAGAGGCCCATAAAGCTCATATGTGTTTTATAATAGTCTCTACTAGAAGTAAAATCAATGTAGATGTTCTTATTTTCTAACCTAATAGATGATGCTGCCACTTCAATTACTGGCAGAAGAAGTCACTACTTAACGACTTACATCTCTTTTACTACTAGTGACATATCCTGATAGTACAAATGTAGAATACACAGGGTAGTATAAAACTTACGCATGCACAGAAAGAATCAGAAAGAATCAGAAATCACACATACCAAATCATCAACTTGATTATTTCTGTTCCATGACACCAGAAGCAAGACATTATCGATCTGCTTGTATATCTCATCGAAAATTTAAATATGTATTTTTAATATATTATTTTAATGCCATATTACCTATGTGTAAATTGGCCAGATTAACTCTACTAAATTTTGTGGTGATCAGGGTTTGTGAATATAGCTCAAGGTTGCTGTGGCACAGGACTTATTGAGACATCCGTCCTTTGCGGCTTCAACGATCATTTGACATGTCAAGATGCTAATTCTTATGTGTTCTTCGATTCAGTCCATCCGTCGGAGAGAACATATCAGATTATAGCTAACAAAATCATTAATACAGATCTTAAATTAGTACTATGATATGTATGTTCCGAGTTTACATGTAATGATAATTGAAATCTATACTGAGATATAAGCTAGTTGAACTTTACTACAGCCATCCACGAAAAAGTGTACGCGATCATTCCTGACCATCTGATCTCAAGATTCAATGGCCAAAATCGATTCCATGCTCTTCTGGTGAAATCATCTGTTAACTTCCCAATCCTACCTCACCTCTTTGTACCCCTCGTCGTGTGTGTTAATACCTAAATTTAACTCCTAAAGTAAAAATAAGGAAACATGATTATAGAAACACCCCAGATTAAATAAAAATTGTGTTTGCTATTTGAAAAGACAGCACGAATATTTAGTTGAATGGGGTCTCAACAAAACATAAATAAAACGGTAACCATCCAACCTCATCGCTGCCCTATCAAGTCAAATAGCAAACACATTATGAAACCCGAAGCGTCGAGTAGAGAGCATAAGAGATATTGCTGGGGACAGCCAATTCCAGCCTAGGACAAACCCGTTGCACCACACAAAGGTGGCAACGAGATGTGTCACACATCTCAATAGAGTGACAAATTGCTAGAGGTCTACGACATCTCAAATGCTCTAAACTCACACTCATGTGAAACTAGTTTTCAGGCTAAGCACTTGTCTCGCATTTTCATCTAAGCAATGATAAATCAGAAATAAGGCATGAATGTAAACTAAGATTCATATTACAACTAGTTTAATTATAAAGTGGCTGACTAGCCAAATATATCGAGTCCAACAGAAGCTTGTATACCCATCCCCACAAGCGGATGATGTGGGCATCACTCCTTCCAATACACACAACAATCCTCCAACGGTCATTCAAGGACCGATAACAAGAGCTCGTGCACGAGTTTAGAGGTGAGCTCGTTCCTATGTTCTTCTTTGTACGAATTCGGGAATAGATTGCTACCTAATGATTATATTATGATTAGGAACAATGGAGGGACAAGGAGACATCTGGAGAAGGACTTAGAGCCATGGAGAATCATCGAGGACGTCCAACTCAAGGTGGAGGCCCAAACAAAGTCGAACTCGGGTGCAATTCTGAGTACAGGACCAGTCTGCACTAAAACGGGCGCCCAGGTCGCATACGTGCTCGGATTGGGGCGTTCTTTATATGGATAGAAAGTTAAGAAAATAACATTTTCAATGGTTTTCGTCCCGCATCCAAATTCTTTCCGAGTCAATGGGAATCGACCGAACAAGTTGACGTCCAGAATCTGTCCCGGTGCTGCGTCACCGTACTTGAGCCTTTGGGCCATGTATCGTGTTGGAACCCATTAGTGTTGCGTCGAGAGGGGGTTGCACGACCCTAAACTCTATATATCACTACCGCTGCCATCTTTAGGGTTTTTGGTTTTGCTTAGATTATTTTGTCGAGAATAGTTTCGCCTCTAGATCGGTTTGTAAGACCCCAACTCATGAGCTTAATCATTCATCTGCAATTTTGGTTGTTTTCTATCTCATTCTTGTTTGTGTTCTTCGATTGGCAAACAGGGATTAGCCTTCTCGGTGAGGCCATCCGTGTTTCGACACGGGTGATAACCAGAGGAGACGTGGTGCTGCGATTGCGGGGCTCAAGAGCGTGCGCGTTCAAGAAGCCGGATCGATTTGTGTCACGACTCCGCCCAAATCGTTGTTTATCAGAACCTTTCAGAAGATCGGGAACCCTAGTGCACATCAAGTGGTATCAGAGCTCTAGGTTCACCGTCAGGTTCACTCAGTTTCTTTGCCCTAGATTAGTTTTTGTTTTTCGCAATTATCCTAGAGTCTACAGAAAAGCCAAAAAAAAGTTTAGTCGTTAGTTACCTTTACCTAGACCGTGTTTAGCCTTTGCATGGTTTTTTTTCAGAGTCCGTAGTGTTGAGTTTGAGGCCTAGTTTAAGTTCCTATTGCTGGTCTAGTGCGTGTTTTAGTCTAGTCGTGTGTTTTCCTTTGTAACCCTAGCCGCCACCTTTCACTGTGTGTTAGGGTTCATCTTTTGAGAGCCGTCTCCGCCATCATAAACACCCACCCAGATCACCACGCATCACCAGAACACCCTACATACTCCGCTGCCACCATATTCCAATTCCACCGCAAAACAGACTAGATTGTATCCCCTCTGGAAAACCTAGCCGGAAGCCGAAACTTCAAACAGCCATAACTTTTGCATATGGACTCGGAATCAGGCAAATTTTAACTTTTCGGATAAGAAAAAAAAAATTTACATCTGTTTCTTCCCCCTTTGGCGGGTTTGGCGAATCCAAAATCCCGAAATTTGGCTTGCAAAATTGTTTGTTCAAGCTCACAAGTTCCTGCACCTTGTTTAAGTGGTTTCAGAAAATTCCATAGGCCACATATCCACTCCGATTGAGCTGTAACTTGGAGGTGTGCCTATTTTCGTGTTCCTGAAAAAGAAAAACAAATATCACAAAAATAAAAGAAAAAAAAGAAAAGTTGATTTCCACTAGTGCATTGAGATCACGACGCGCTCCGTTAAGCTTATCTACCAGTTTGGTTTTGCTGTGTTTGCTGAAACTCGCCGAAGCTTGCCTGCTAGTCCTTCTTTGTTGTTTACTAGTGTCATATTCTTTGAGCCATTATTGTTACCACTACTGTCTAGAACACAAGTAGACCAGCAACTAAGGGCAAGTGACTTGGGATTTTTATTCAGCATTACTATCTGTCATTGGATTGTGTACCACTCATATACATATATTTGGCCTTCCTAGCTCCACATATTACTTTTGGACAGTACAGGTTCTTGATCCCTTCAATCGTTGACTACGCCTTCTAGGTATCCTTTGCTTTGCTGGTAAGAACCTTATAAGAACTTGGTTAGGTACTCCATATTGCTGAGAATTGTTGAGAGGCACCACTACACCTGCGTAGTAGATTATTAGGGATAACCTTCACCATTTGTTTCTGTTTTGGTGTTTCAATGGCAGGTAACGATGATGAGAGGACTCCCCAGGATTTTGCTGACTGTGTCAGTCGAGAGCAACTACGAACTCTCCAAGAAAATACTCAAAAGGACATCACGGAGGCTGTTGCAAAGTCTGTCCAAGATGCCTTCACTAAAATCGGCTTCCTGAAGCACATGGAGAGGCTGGACAAGCGGATATCCATGCTAACTGATCGGGTTGCTGCATTGGAGACACCTTCCAATGAGGAAGTGAGTGGTGACGACGATGGTCATCCTCAAGACATGGTGTATGATTCTAGTGGCTATATTGACGCACAAGCTACCAGGCAAGCACGGCTACGATGTCGTCTACGCACAAACCGCACAGGTATGGGTGGCACTCGCCACCAACAAGGTAATAATAATCGTGTGCCCAATGATCCTTATGTGTCACATCCTGATTTTTGTTTCAGGATTTATAAATTATTTAATAAATTATTATTAGAATTTATATTAAATGTTCATTAATTTACAAGTGAAGTTAAATGTGGGAAATAAAATTTCCTAAATATAAAGCATGGATGGATTTAATTTTTATTAAATTCTCCATGGTTAATTATACTCTCTGGAATATTCTCGGATTTTTCGGAGCTCAATTCCTAATTTTTAATCATACAAAGAGCATTTCAGTAATTATCCACATATTAAATTAATCATTAAATGGTCTGGTTTTAATATTGTTAAATACTTTGGGTGTCCAAGTATGTTCAAGATTTTTCTTGGAATTATTTGAGCATTGGAAGTATTTTTAACAATTGAAAGATCATCTCATTGGTTAATTTATTTGGAAAAGCATAAAATCATCCTTCCTAGTCTTGGGCCGAATTCAGCCCATTCCCTCCCTTCCTGTCAGCCGGCAGAAAAGTCTAGTTTACCTCCCTTGCGCTACAGTGCTCCTTCTTCCAGCTCTGGACAGAGCCAGAGCAGAGCCGTGCCGTGCCTGTTGCCGCCGATCCCCTTCCAAAATCCAACATCTCCATTGTTCTTCTTTCCAAATTGGTTGCGGGAATGGAATCCACTCAATCTCCTCTTCCTTTTCCCCAAGAAATCCCCAAAATTTTATATGGAAATTCTTTCCAATTTCGCGGATCAAATCCTTCTTTTTTCCGGCGAGAACCCTAGACTTTCCCGAGTTTTTCCCGTCGTTGTGGGCTTGATCCCGAGCTCCCGTGCCTATATAAAGGACCCCCTAGTCGTCTTCTACCCATCCCCTCAAGTCCTGTCCGCCGCCGTCGCCGGAAACGCTCTCCCCGCGCTCTCCTTCTCTCTCGAAACGCCGGCGCCGCTCCAGCCGTCCCTAGACGCCGCCTCATCTGCCTCCTTCCTGCGCCGCCACCTCCATCGGCTCCGCAAGGTCGAGCTCCACCCCGGCCGCCGTTCCCCTTGCGCCGAAACTTCGCCGGAAGCCGTCCTCGCCATGAACCATTGGGTTGCCGTCATGTTCCGATCTCCAGCCGCAGCTAGCAGCCGCCTTAGCCGCCGCATTTGGTCGCCGCTGCCGCCGTTGGGTTCGCAAGAAGGAGAGGGAGCCCGGCAGCCATCTCCCCGAAGCCGAAATCCACCAGAGCTCCATCGTCGCCGTCAACCCGAAGCTCGCCGTCGCGTTTTGATCTCCGGCGAAGCCCTGCTGCTCCTCCCGTCATCGCCAAGCTTCGCCGCTGCCTCCATTGGATAAGCAGCTGCGAAGTGAAGCCCGGCCACCCCTCCGTTGTCGCCGCACATCGCCGGAAAGTCGTCGCCTCCGTGGACAGTACCTCGCCGCCCTTCGAAGCTCGTCGCCGGCTATCTTCCGTTGCCGTTCGTCGTCGCATAAATGGTGGTAAGGGTCACTTTGATCCCCTCTCGCTCCCGGTGCCCTCCGTTTGCGTTATTGTGCCGTGGTTCGCCGGCAACCGCCGCTCCTATGCCGTTCACCTGTGAGGTTTTCCCTAGGGCCTTAATCCGATCTAACCTAATCTGCTGTCTGTCTAGCGTAGTAGTCGTCTCCGTGTGTTGCCGCCGGGTAGCCATCGTCATCTCTCCCTCTCCGATCATTTTGGTTCGGTGAGACTTCTATCCGTTTTCCCTCGGTTTAGTTTTTAATCTCTTGTTTTTGTTGTCGAGTAGCCGTCGCTCTGCCGTAGCCATGTGCCGTTGTCGCTGTGCCGTCGCCCTAACCCTAGCCACGTGTCTCCGCCGAGTCGCCGCCGCCTAGCCGAGCCAAGTCGCCCTAGTGCCGCCGTGTCGCAGCTGTGTGCCACTTAAACCTAGCCGCCGCTTTAGCCGTTGCTCGGTAGCCAAGTTGTCTAGCCGTAGGTGCATCCCTAAATTCCTATCGGCCTATCGTTTGCCTTACCGGGGCTTTACCGTGAATCGTGTCTAGTCCACCGGTTTAGCCGCGGTCGTTGTTGAGTCGTTTGCTCATTCGTTCGAACGAGGTGTTCCCCGTGCTTCGTCCGTTCGTCCGTGTTGAGTCGTCCTTTAGTTTAGAGCCTTTAAGAGCCGCCGGTTCCGTTCGCCGGTTTCGGTTGATCATTTGGGTGATCCCGTGTCACGTAGAATTGACTCGTTGAGTCGGTATCTCGTGAGGTTCGCTTGCAAGATTAATCTTAGCCGTCCAAAATTGATATAAATCCGTTCTTTCTTTTCAATGACATATTATTCCTTTTTAATATATGTCATCTACCAAATATGATCTAATCTTTTTCCGGAGGATGTTTTAATCTTCTGTCTCAGCTATAAATCATTTGTAAATTGTTTAATTAATTTGGAATAGTCTTTTCTTTAATAGGTTTAATTGGAATTTAATCTTGTAAAATTTGTAACTAATTCATATGAAATCGGAATGAGGCCGTTCAAGTCTCTAAATTCATCTAAAATTATGATCTACATGTTTGTTTACTTTATATTTATTGTTTATTTGGAGTTTCTTAGTGTTTTCCTTGTTTTGCGTGTTAGCTTGTCGTTTCCGTCGTTTCGAAGGTTCGCGAGTGCGCCGGAAGTATTCAAGAAGATTAATTGAAGACCGATTATTGCAAGGCAAGTCACACAGATCCTAAACACAATCCTTTGAGCATGTTGATCCTATATTTAAATTCTCTATTTATTTCAACTGTGCATTTATTTTCGAATGTCACCGGGTGGTGTGAACCTATTCCTTTGTTATGGCCTGTTTGCATTGATTACTCTATTCCTTGATACCTTGGGATATTATAATTTGACTAGTTGAGCTTTATATATATTGGTTCAACTAGATGTTAGATATAATTGCTTAGCCATGCTTAGAAACATTAGCTCACTAATGGGATGAATTATATGTACTACATTATTATTTATGGTTATATTTAATGGTAGCTCACGATGGTTAATCGTGTTATGATAATTAATTGGTAATTAAAATATGATTAATGGTGGGTTGTGAGCACATGGTTTTGAGAGTCGTGCTCATGACAATTAAGGACCGGTTCGCGAGCTACTGTTGTGAAACATTAACCGTGCCAACCACAAGCCAGCGTGGGCAACGGCTTTACCTTTTGTATAACATGGTTCATTGCGGAGCACCAGACTGAGAAGTGGCGGAGATAAGCCCACGGGGGTCGCTGGGGAGTCCATGCCTTGTTTTATAAGGGGGTGATTATGATCCAGGAATGGTGCACTGTGGTGAGTTGTGTTGTGCAGAGGGTATTGTCACAGCCTCTATTCGGGTACTTTCCAGTATCGCGACGCATGGTAGACATGATGTTGAGGCTGTGTCTTGTGGGTACAGTGGTACACCTCTGGCCAGAGTAAAACTATTCGAATAGCCGTGCCCGCGGTTATGGGCGGGTTGAGCAATGTTTTTCGTGATTAGTCTCACACCTCTCACAATAATTATGGATGCTATAACTGGTAATAATTTGCTTAGCTCCTGGTTTGGAGTTAGATCTGTACAGCCGGGTATGGTTGTTCAGGATGGTTGGGCCTGTGCAGCATGGGTGTGCTGTTCAGTGTTGATTAAAATTTTTAATTAATTACTCTACTGTTTTACTACTCTTAACTCTTTGCTAAATGCTGCTTTTGCAAATGAGCCTATATTATGCCATCCTTTGGTATCCTTGTGCACTTGCATATTTGATGTGTGGCTTGTTGAGTATGTCATATGCTCATTCTTGCAATAATCAATCAACCTCAGTTGAAGAAAAAGGATCCAGAAGGAGAAGACGTTTGGCTTATACCCCCAGTTGAACTGCCTGTGGGAGTGGAGCTGAAGCCATCGCTAGACCGTTATTCCGCTGCTATTTTCTTTTCTTTTGTAAGTGTGTAACGTTATTATTATGATGGATTTGTATATTAAATTGTCAGTTTGTGTACCTCGGCTGATTCCTGGACGAGGATTTTATGCACAAATAAGTTCGGAAATTGCTAGTGAATTTCCGGGCGTGACATTATGCTAAGGTTAAGTTTAAAATACCATCTTTTTCAGGATATTATGATGCTGAGAAATATCTTGATTGGGAGATAACAGTAGAACAAATGTTTAATGCCCACCTTGTGCCTGAGCAACATAGAGTTCGACAAGCCAGTAGTGAGTTCAAGGATTTTGCTATCATGTGGTGGGCTGGGTTATCTGATGAGGGGGTTATACCTACTACTTGGGAAGGACTTAAGGTAGCTATGCGCGATAGATTTGTTCCTCCATCTTACCATAGAGATTTACGCAAGAAACTGATGCGTTTGGAACAAGGGGATAAATCTGTACAGGATTAATATGGTGAGCTACAAAAGGGTGTGAGACGTTGTGGCATAGTGGAGGGGATCGAGGATGCCATTTGTCGTTTTTATTCTGGTTTGAGGGAGGAAATTCAGAACATTGTTGATTATAAGGAATTTAACTCTGTCAACCAGTTGTTTCAGTTTGCTATGCTTGCAGAGAAGGAATTGCAAGGGCGTGAGCAGCAGGGCAAGAACAAGGCGAGTATATACACTCCGCGCACGACGCCATCTGCAGGATTGCCCAAGGCCGTCTCTTTTGGGGCGCCTTCCCAGCTAGCGAGCAAGTGACCAGCTGCATCCGGAGTTTCTGTGGCACCAAAACCATCTCCTCCACGACCAGCAGAGTCAGGTAAACATTCTTTGCAGGTACCCGCCAAGAGTGCCTCATCTGTCGCCTCGACGGGACACATTCAGTACCACTGTTGCCATGGGTTTGGGCATGTGCACAAAGATTTCCCTAGTAAACGGGCATATGTTGCTACAGAATATGGCTACGTCACCACCTCCGGCGTGGAAGAGGAAGAGGAGGAAGAAGAAGTTGAGGATGAGGATGACGAAGTCTTTGGTCGTGATGACACAACGGCCTACAGGACCATCATTGTGCAGCGGGTGCTCAGCACGTAGGTATAGCAGCTTGAGAGGTTTCAACGCCGTAATTTGTTTCAGATTTTCTTCGTCATCAACAACCGTCGTGCACGTGTGATCATTGATGGAGGTAGCTGCAACAACTTGGTGAGTTCTGATTTGGTCAAGAAGCTTGGCTTGACCACACGTACACATCCATATCCTTACCATATTCAGTGGTTAAATGATTCCGGAAGAGCAAAGGTAACACAGGTTTGTAGGGTTTCGTTTTCCATTGGCTCATATGCAGATTCTATTGATTGTGATGTGGTTCCTATGCAAGCTTGTTCACTTTTGTTGGGTCATCCTTGGGAACATGATAATGATGCTACACACCATGGTAGGAGTAATAAATACACTTTTGTGCATAATGGAAAGAAAATTACTTTGCTACCTTTGACCCCTGCTGAAATTGTAGAAGCTGATAAAGAGCGAGCTGCTAGTTTGAAACTTAATGAATCT